>NW_028270155.1:77841774-78162002 GCF_037043375.1 Chiloscyllium plagiosum
GCCTGCAGCAGTAGTGGACTTACCAACATTAGGGGTATTTAAATGATCATTGGATAAACATATGGATGATAATGGAATAGTGTAGGTTTGGTGTGCTTTAGATTGGTTTCACAGGTCGGCGCAACATTGAGGGCCGAAGGACCTGTACTGCACTGTAATGTTCTATGTTCTATCTTCTATGTTCCATAAGCTGTCCTTCATGTCTGGGAGTGTCTTCTGTTGTTTCCCCAAGACGTAATGGAGTGTGTGAATCCACAATTCCTGCTGACTGTCCTCAATGCTTTGTTTAAGGTCAGTCTCTTGTTTTCTCGAAGATGACCTTTGGAAATAGGTTTTCAAAAACTACAACGCTATTACAATAACACTGACTGTGGTCAGTGGTCTGGAAAAGGGTAGAGACTGTGGTCAGTGGCCCAGAGTGGGATGGGGACTGTGGTCAGGGACGTGGAATGGGGTGGGGACTGTGGTCAGTTGCCCAGAATGGGGTGGGGACTGTGGTCAGTGACCTGGAATGGGGTGGGGACAGTGGTTAGTGACCTGGAATGGGGTGGGGACTGTGGTCAGTGACATGGAATGGGGTGGGGACTATGGTCAGTGGCCTGGAAAAGGGTAGGGACCGTGGTCAGTGGCCCAGAGTGGGATGGGGACTGTAGTCAGTGACCTGGAATGGGATAGAGACTGTGGTCAGTGGCCCAGAATGTGATGGGGACTGTGGTCAGGGACCTGGAATGGGGTGGAGACTGTGGTCAGTGGCCGGAGTGGGGGTGGGGATGGTGGCCAGTGGCTGGAGTAGGAGTGAGCAGTGGGCTGGAGTTGAGTGGGGATGCTGACCAGTGGCTGGACTAGGAGTGAGCAGTGGGCTGGGACAGTGGCCAGTGGTCGGACTAGGAATGAGCAGAGGCCTGGAGTTGAGTGGGGACGGTGGCCATTGGCTGGAGTAGGACTGAGCAGTGGGCTGGAGCTGAGCAGAGACGGTGGGCCGCAGGCCCCGAAGTGGGAGTGCTCAGCGGCCCGGAGCAGGAACAGCAGACAGCGTACCGGGAGCAGAGCAGGGGTGGCCAGCAAGCCCCGAGTGGGGATGGACAGCAGCTCGGAGCAGGGACGATGGTTAACAAGTCCAGAGTGGAGTGGGTATGGCGGCTAGCAGGCCCAGAGTGGAGTGGGTCCAGTAGCCAGCAGGTCCAGAGTGGAGTGGGTCCAGTAGCCAGCGGGCCCAGAGTGGAGTGGGCACAGTGGCCAGCTGGCCCAGAGTGGAGTGGGTACAGTGGCCAGCTGGCCCAGAGTGGAACGGGTACAGTAGCCAGCAGGTCTAGAGTGGAGTGGGCACAGTGGCCAGCTGGCCCAGAGTGGAGTGGGTATGACGGCCAACGGGCCCAGCGTGGAGTGGGTTCGGTGGCCAGCGGGCCCAGAGTGGAGTGGGTAGGTTGACCAGTGGGCCCAGAGTGGAGTGGGTATGGTGGCCAACGGGCTCAGAGCGGAGTGGGTACCGTGCCCGTGGGCCCAAAGTGGAGTGGGTAGGTTGACTAGTGGGCCCAGAGTGGAGTGGGTACGGTGGCCAGTGGGCCCAGAGTGGAGTGAGAATGGCAGCCAGCCAGAGTGGAGTGGGTACCGTGCCCGTGGGCCCAGAGTGGAGTGGGTAGGTTGACCATCAGGCTCAGAGTGGAGTGGGTACAGTGACCAGCAAGGCCCAGAGTGGAGTGGGTATGGTGGCCAGCGGATCCAGAATGGAGTGGGTATGACGGCCAACGCGCCCAGAGTGGATTGGGTATGGCGGCCAGCGGGCCCAGAGTGGAGTGGGTACAGTGGCCAGTGGGGCCAGAGTGGAGTGAGTACGGCGGGCAGCAAGCCCAGAGTGGAGTGGGTACGGTGGCCAGTGGGCCCAGAGTGGAGTGGGTACAGCAGCCAGTGGGCCCAGAGTGGAGTGGGTACGGCAGGCAGCAAGCTCAGAGTGGAGTGGGTACAGCGGCCAGTGGGCCCAGAGTGGAGTGGGTAAAGCGGCCAGCGGGCCCAGAGTGGAGTGGGTACAGTGGCCAGCAGGTCCAGAGTGAAGATGGCTACTAGATGGAAAATGGTGGGAGCCCAGTTAGACCACGTGGAAGCCTTTCAAGAAAGACTGTAATGTCTATCTTTTTAGCTTTATTTCTTATTTTCCTATGTGTAATGTAATGTTATTTCTATTCTTTATTTTCTCCACTTTTTTTTGTAACTAAGATGCGTACCTAGGTACATAGTACCTAAGATGGCACTGTGTGTTGGCTGCATTGTACATTTCATTGTACTCCTGTTCTTTTGTAACTTGAGTACGTGACAATAAACCTGATTCCATTCATTTCTATTCCTTCAACACAATTCTCAAAAAGCTTTAAGGTTTGAATGGTCAACCACTACAAAAAAGCACTTCAAACTGTGAAGTAAAATTATGACAATGTTTTAATTTGTACAAAATTTGGCATCTGTTACTCAGTCTCAGGACCATTCTTTCTCTCTATTAAAATATATCAAATTGTGACAAGCTGACAGATTTTCTAAGAAAGTAAAACACGACGACAAGGAGACCAGGGCCAACAAACCTGCTGTCATCAACCAGGCTGGCAAAGTCCACACCAACAGTTCTGTGCAAGAGTCTCTCCCCAGACTCATTCTGTTCACAAACTGCAGATCAGCTGAGGAAATCACCACGGTTAGAGACAAAACAACTACGATGCTGGGAAATCATCACAGTTGCTAAGATATACCTTCAGTTCCAAATACTTCACTTCCAACAATTTTACATCTCTACCTTGAACAACACACATGCATCTAAATACAGATGTTGCTGTATAAATGTATAAATTGTACAAATAAATAATTTATATTTACAATCTATATTTGCATTGAAACATAGTTTTGTGTGTGCATGTTTGATTGTGACATAGTATTTTAGTAATTTCCCAGGTAAGAGCATGAAGATAAGCTAACCTTTCCAGTTACATATGAAAAGCTTCATGCTGGGTTATTTAAAATTGACTTCCTCACTCCAAGAGAAAGAAATACATTCATCCACATGGATCATAGGCAACTCTGAGGAAATATCTTAAAGCTGTCCATGACACTTGTATGTTTCAATGTGACTATGTTCTATAGGGGAGAAAGTGAGGACTGCAGAAGCTGGAGAGTCAGAGTCATGGGTTCTACAAGGACTTTAGGATCTGAAAGCAACTGTCCAATAATGTTGCAGTGCAGCTTTTCACTGGGTAGAAATAGCACAGCATAGCCAGAGTTAAACAAAAAAAGAAACACATTTCGAGAAGCATGTACAGCACACCTACTGTCATTAGACAGTAGAGTTTATCAAATCAGCGTAATTAGTCTGAGTGCTAAAATGGCTGCTGATACATGTCCAGATAGTGTCAGTGACCCACTTTGCTGTGACAGTCTTCTATGCTTGGAAGCATTTGCCCAGACAAAATTGCTTCGGGCACATGTCCAGACATAAGTTTTCCATAACAAATCCATCTTCAGATGTGCTTGGGAAGCCAGGGTTATGGGGAAAGACAGGAAATTGGGTTGAGGATTATCCAATCAGCCATGATCTCACTGAATGGCAGAACAGACCCAATGGTCTATTTCTGCTCCTACCTCTTTAGATCTTACGTGTGGATACCATGGACAGTCTGTTTCACCAATTGTTTGCTGTGATGAGATTTCCTGTGTTAACAAACACAGCATCCCACAACCAATGCCAGAAACAATCCGTCAGCTTCACATGACGTGTTCTGGGAGGGGGAGGTCCGTTGATGTTTGGTGATTTCCAAGCTTTCAGGAGATTTATAACTTTTGGAGATCAGATTACACATTGAGTTTGATCAGAGAGTTCTTTATTAAACACTCAGACAGAAGCAACCCATTAATCTGATAGGAGGTCACTGATACTGGCGTGTGGAACCTGCAGTGTGCTGTTCTTGTTTTCTCCTTAACTCAACTGTCTTGAAAATAAATCATGGATGTGGACATAAAACCATTTAACAAAAGAAATCACATTTTACTCTTCTAAATGACAGACATCTTAATCCTACTTTCATCAGCCTCGCATTCCAAGTCAGATCTCTCATCCCTGGAATCAGTCTATGAAATCCTTTTTGCACTTCTTGTAAGGTAAGTATGTACTTCCTTAGCTACAGATCACAACTTAACACAGAAAGTCAGATATGGTGGCATCAAAATTTGCAGCAAGTGGCACTTTCTCATTTACTCCAGCCTTATTTTCATATTTTCTTTTTATGACTACATGCTGCATCAGCATTTTCAATGTCTTGCGCTTTCCATACAAGGTCATCAAAATCACTCTAAACATAAACATTTTACAGTTCACTGTTTAAAAGTATAAACTGTTTTCCAATTCTTTCTTCCAAAATAAATTTTCTTGCCCACTGAGTTAAGGTGTCTGTAGACTATTGCAGACTCTTTGTATCTAGTCTCAGTTAACATTCTCCACAGGTAGACTGGGTGGTTAAGAAGGCGTTCAGCACACTTGCCTTCATTGCTCAGACCATTGAGTGTCAGAGTTGGGACGTCATGTTAAGATTGCACAGGATGTTGGTAAGGCCACTTTTGGAGTAATGTGTACAGTTCTGGCCCTGCTATAAGAAAGATATTATTAAATTAGAGGTGGTTCAGAAAAGATTTATCGTGATATTGTCATGACTGGAGGGTTTGAGTTATAAGGGTAGACTAGATAGGCTAGGACTTTTTCCATTGGATCATAGGCAGTTTTATAAACCTTATAGAGATTTATAAAATCATGACGGTTCTAGATAAGATGATTGTCAAAAGTCTTTTCCCTAGGTTGGAGGGCATATTTTTAAGGTGAGAGGAGAAAGATTTAAAACGGATCCAAGGGGCAACTTTTCACACGGGTTGGTTCGTATTGGACTGAATTTCAGAGGAAGTGGTAGATGCAGATACAGTTGCAACATTTCAAAGACATTAGGATAGGAAAAGTTCAGAGATATAGGGGCCAAATGCAGGCATGTGGGACTAGTTTAGTTTGGGAAACATGGCCAATATGGATGAGTTGGACTAATGCGTCTGTTTCTGTGCTGTATGATTCTGTAACTCTATGAATCATCGGCGAATCTGACCACATTTCTTTGGTCACTTGAAAATTATTTGCAAATAGCTGGGGCATAATTTGTGTCAGAAATATATGATGCAATTTGCTTTGCAAACCACAAATGTTTCCATTGAACTGGACACTTGCTGCATTTACCTTTGACAAGGTTCTTGTAAAGTAGTACCCTCACAATGTGAGCCAGCTAACTTGCACAGAGCACTTCAAAAACAGCTGTGACAGCATGCTGAGCTCTGCCTGGGCAACCGCAACCTTGTGGATTCAATAGAAATTAGTTATTTATTTGTGGCCTTACTAACTGCAGTTAGATCTGTTTTATTGATAAAACCTATCATTTCTAATTAAAAACTTTCCATTCTCTTCTTGGCTGGTGACTGTTTGCAAAAACACTCCTCACTACATAAACAAAAAACGTCTTTCATCCTCAAGCTAATGAGTGCAGTTAGTGAGAAACTTCAACCAAGAATATGGCTTAATGGATCCTGAAATATATTAAACTCCAAAGGGAAGTTAGTTTGATAAATGAAAGAGAAAAGAAGGATTTATCAAGGTGTAGTAGAGCAATAACAGCAGAAACACCAGCACAAGTGTCTACTGCTGCTAGCCTGTTTCTGAGCTGGTTAATTGCATGCAACTCTATTAATTAAATTCCCTTTAACTCATCTCTCCCTCCCTCAAGCATTCAGATCATGTTTTGTCAATGTAACTTTGATCACCGTTTCAGTCAGTAAAACTTTTATTCTCATTAAATTCCAGTTGAACTGTCATATGCATTTACTCCTCCTCCTCCTCCCTGCCCTGATCAAGTTAAAACACATTGCACAATCTGCTATGTCTTCATGTTTCCCCAGGCCCTGGGTACCGTGGCTGTTCCACTTGTTTCCCAACTCCCTGGTCCAATTTACTTTTCCGAACTGAAACTCAATTACCCAACTATCATTTGTTGATCTACTCTTTTCACTTTCAGTGGGGTCCTACAGCATAGATCTAGATCCCATATGAATTAAATGAAAGGTTATGTGTCACAGTTATTTTTTGGGGAAAATGTTTCGATATATCATATATATAAAACAATACTTGTATTAAGATATGGCACGACACATATGCCATATGTGTTTCATATGAGAAACAGTCTCCTTACTTGAGAAAGGATGCACTGGCACTGGAGGGGGTGCAGAGTAGGATCACTAGCTTGATTCCTGAGTTGAAAAGGTTGTTTTAGGATTAGAGATTGAGGACACTGGGATTATACTCTTTCACATTGAGAAGAATGAGGGTGATCTTATAGAAATATAGAAAATTATGAAGGGAATAGATAAGATAGAAGCAGGGGTGTTATTCCACTGGTGGATGAAAGTAGAACAAGGGGGCATAGCCTCAAAATAAGGGGGAATAGCTTTAGGGCTGAGTTGAGGAGGAACTGCTTCACCCAAAAGGTTGTGAATCTGTAGAATTCCCTGCCTAGTGAGGCAGTTGAGGTTACCTCATCGACTGCTTTTAAGGCATAGACAGGTAGATTTTTGAACAGTAAAGGAATTAAGGGTTATGGTGATTAAGTGGAGCTGAGTCCACAGAAAGATTAGCCATTATCTTCCTGAATGGTAGAGTAGGCTTGAGGGGACAGATGGCCCTCTTATTCCTTATGTTCTTATATTTAACAGATGAATATGAGTAAGAGGATAAATGAAGGGGTTCAGGAAGAAGGATGAGAAGTCAATGTGGTGAGTAGATATTGATGGTGATGGAAGTCAGTGAAGAGGGATTTGACATTGGGAGGCTGGTCCTGTGACTATTATCTCTTTCATGGTAACAGTAGACCTTTCTCGATCTCCCTGTGTTTGGATAGAGTCTCTCAAGTTGCTTGACTTTGTGCTCCTTCTGTGTTAGACAGTAGCTGCAGTGTGACAGAGCCTGAACAAGGGATAGCAGCTCACTACATGAGTCAGCATGACTGACCTTCGACACCTTAAAGACTGGCAGCTAAATTGAGAAATTTGATCAGTGGTGTGGCTAACCCATGTTTAGTCACAGTCTTCTGAGTGTAAGACAGTTTGCAATGTACCTGGTCACAATGTTGATAGTGGTCATAATCGTTGTTGTGGTTCTGTTCGCCGAGCTGGAAGTTTTTGTTGCAAATGTTTCGTCCCCTGGCTAGGCGACATCATCAGTGCATGGGAGCCTCCCTCTCATACTGAAAGTGTCTTCAGTGCCATAATGAAACTGCCCCTCTATTTCAGAGAGAATGGTATTGAGACAATACTAGGTGGTTATATTGCTCAGGCAGTTTATAAATAACAATGGACATTAACCCCCAGACAGGGACCATCTTCCACTATTTCTCTTCCTTATTCTCTCTCAGCATATCTTTCACATGCATGTCTCTTTCCCTTAATGACCTGAACTCAGTCCCTTCATGGGCGGCACAGTGGCACAATGGTTAGCACTGCTGCCTCACAGCGCCAGAGACCTGGGTTCAATTCCCGCTCAGGCGACTGACTTTGTGGAGTTTGCATATTCTCCCCGTGCCTCCGTGGGTTTCCTCCCACAGTCCAAAAAGGTGCAGGTTTGGTGAATTAGCCATGTTAAATTGCCCGTAGTGTTAGGTGAAGGGGTAAATGTAAGGGCGTGGGTTGGGCTTCGGCAGGTCGGTGTGGAATTGTTGGGCCGGAGGGGCTGTTTCCTCACTGTGAGTAATCTCATCCACTATTTAATCTCTCTCTTCCGTTGAACATTTCTGTCAATCCAGATAAATAATATTTCTACCCATGACACTTTGTCCACTCCTTCTACCATCTTCAAAAGTCCATTCTCGCTTGACACCTCTCAGAGCAGGCAGCTCACTCTTCTATCTCCATATCACCCAACATCTCTCCTGGTTGCTCAGTCACAACTCACATTCTCATCTCTCACAGCTCACATTCTCACTGCACATATTTCACAGCTTCACCTCTCTGCACCCACCTTCCATCCCTCATTTCTCACCCTCTCACACTCCCTTTGCCCCAGATCCACAACCTCTCGCCTCTTGACTGTGAATACTGTTCTTTGCCACATCTGCACTCAACCTCCCAATGCCAGCTGCTGTTTGTCCCCACATGCAATTGATGGGAAATTCCCAGGAGTTCATTATGGGGTACTAACCCACTGCAGCCATCACACCTAAAGGATGTGAAAGATATGCAGCAGGGATAAAGGACTTAGACCATCACATTCATGCCAGTTAAAAAACACCAACCGAACTAGTCTAATATCATTCCCAGCACTTGGTTCATCGCCTGTATTCCTTGGTATCAGAAGTGTGCATCTAAATATTTCTTAAAGATTCTGAAGGTTTTTGTCTCTCCCACCCTTACAAACAGTGAATTTCAGATTCCCACCACTGTCTGGATGAAAAAGCTTTTTCTCACATCTCCTTTGGGGAGAGATTGTGATGTTTGTCTTTTTAACTTGGCTTCTTGTTTTTTTTTCTGACCTATGAAAACACAGCTTGTGTTTAGCTGTGACGTAACTTCTTTTTTCTTCATTTCTCTATCGGTAACTAAGGATTGTACCTAAGATGGCGCGTAAGTGGCTACTTATAAACTTTTCACTGATTTGAATATGTGATAACAAAACCAATTCATTCATTCATTCGTCCTCAAAACCTTCTGCTCTTTATTTTAAATTTGTGTCCCCCTCGTCATTGATCCCTCCATGAAGGGGAAACGTTTCTTCCTGTCTACCCTGCGTATGTCTCTCATAATTTTACACATCTTAATTCTGTCCCCTCTCAATCTCCCCTACTCTACAGAAAACAACTCTTCTGTCCAATCTCTTCATAACTGAAATCCTTCAGCCCAGGCAACATCATGGTGAATCTGCCTTTCCAATGCTATTACATCTCTCCTATAATGTGGATTCCAGAACTGCACATATTACTTTAACTGTGGGGTAATCATTCAAAAAACAGTTTTAGCATCATTGCCCTGCTCTTAAACTCCTTGCCTCAGCTAATAAAGGCAAGTATCCCAGATGCCATCTTAACCACTTTATCCACCTGTCCCAATACCTTACGGGACCAGTGGACATGCACACCAAGGTTGTTCTGATCCTCAGTGCCTCCCAAGTTCATTATGCATTCCCTTGCCTTGTTTATCCTACCAAAGGGCTTGGCTCACATTAATCCAGACTGAATTCCATTTGCTCCTGATCACACTCTTTGACCAGCCTTGTCTTTATCCTCGTGTATCTAAGGTTATCCTCCTCACCATTTACCACCTCATCAATTTTTATATCATCTGCGAACTTACTGATCAGCCCTCCTATAATTCAAGTTTAAACTGTTTATATAAATTACAAATGGCATAACACTGATTCCTGTGTACCCCCACTCAACACAGACTTCCAATCGGAAAAAGACCCTCCCTCTGCTTTCAGCCTCTGCTTTCAGCAATTCGGATGACTGTGGATCCAGTTTGACAAATGTTCTTCGATCCCACAGGCTTTTGCTATTAGTATCCCATATGGGACACTGTCTAAAGCATTGCTAAAATCCTAGTCGACTACATAAAAAACTTTGCCCTCATCTACACAAAAAATCAACCAAGTTGGTCAGACATGATCTCTCATTGGCAAAACCATGCTGACTGTTCTTGATTAATCCCTATTTCTCCAAATGCAGATTAGTTCTGTATGCCAGAATTGCTTATAACAGTTTTATACCGCCGAAGTTAGGTTGTAACTGGTCCGCAATTATTTTGTCATATTCCTTGCTCCCTTCTTGAATAATGGGCTACTCTCCAGGCCTCCAGCACCTCTCCTTGGAGAGGTGAAAGATTTTGCTATTCATCCCATTCTGGCCAATAAAGCGACTGTTATGCCAGTCAGACCACTCAGAACCTCCTGTCTATGCACATGTATTTAATTATATTACAGATTTCTCTCTGATTGCAATATATTGTCCCTCTCATTCATTAACACAGACACAAAGTATTCATTTTGATCTCTGCCTACACCCTCGACACACAAGTTACTGGTCTGGTCTTTAGTGGTCCCTATTCTTTCCCTTATTTGTGGGTGGCACGGTGGCTCAGTGGTTAGCACTGTTGCCTCACAGCGCCAGAGACTTGGGATCAATTCCCACCTCAGGCGACTGACTGTGTGGAGTTTGCACATTCGCCACGTGTGTGCATGGGTTTCTTCCGGGTGCTCCTGTTTCCTCCCATAGTCCAAAAATGTGCAGGTTAGGTGAATTGGCTGTGCTAAATTGCCAGTAGTGTTAGGTTCAGGGATAAATGTCAGGGAATGGGTCTGGTTGGGTGCGCTTTGGCGGGTTGGTGTGGATGTGTTGGGCCGAAGGGCCTGCTTCCACACTGGAAGTAATCTATCCTTTTGACCTTCATGCACCTAGAAAAAAAAACTTTGGATTTTCCTTGATTTTACTTGCCAGTATCCTTTAATGCCCCTTGGGCCAGCCTAATCTTCTTTCAAAGTTCTCTCTTGCACATTCTATGTTCCTTTCGGGCTTCTGCTGCTTTCAGCTCTTGGTACCTGACATAAGCCTCCCTTTTTTCCTTAATCCAGTACGGTACATCCCTCGATATCCAGGTGTCACTGGACTTGGTGGTCCCACCCCTTTTCTTCATTGGAACATGTTAGCCCTGTCTTCTCCATGTCCTCTCCATGTTTCCTTCCTGAAAACATACCACTGTTCTGAGACTGATTGACCTTCTCCCAGTCCAGTCTGGCCAAACAACATTTGATCTTATTAACGTCAGCCTGCCCCCATTTTAGAACATTGACTTCACACCCATCCTTATCTTTTTCCAAAACAATGTTTATTGTAATGGAGTTATGATTGCTGTCTGCAAGACCCTCTTCCACTGACAATTGCCCAGATTGGTCACCCAAAAATAAATCTTGGGCTGTGCTCGCTCCTGGGGCCTTCCATGTGCTAACTTAAAAGGCTGTCCTGGATGCATTTTAATAATTCTGCTCATTCTAAAGCTTTCACATTCCCTCACAGTGTCTGTGACTGAGGCCTGCAGCAGTCAGCCAAGGTTAAGGGGCAAGATGTGAGGGAACAGAACTGTGTATTTGATCAGAGAGCTTGTGAAAAGAATAATGGCATAAATTAATGGAAGTAAAATCAACTGACGACATTCAGAAACACATCGACATTAAGCAACATTAAAGTGCAGTGGATCAAAGCATTACATAATTATCTGTCACACATAAGCACTCTTACAATTTTTAAACCTGAATTTAACTGTCCACAGGCAACAATGTAATTGGAACTGTTTTCATTAGAAAAGAGGAGAATATTAATGTTAGGAAGACATGAGAAAAAGATTCACAGATATTGGGAGCTCACTGGAATAAACAAGTTTTCAGGAATTAAAGAATTAAAGGGGGAACCGGAGTTCAGGAGTGGAGGAGCCTCAGCCCTTGACCTTGTCCAACAGGTACGAGATTCTTGCTCCCTGTTCGGATGAGGAAAAGGGCTCTGGACAGGATGAGCCAGCTGACCAAGGCACCATGGTCCAGAAGGCCATTCAAGAAGGGGGGAGCTAATAGACAAGTAGTTGTTATAGGGGATTCTATAATTAGGGGGACAGATAGTATCCTTTGCAAGCCGGATCGGGAGTCTCGTATGGTGTGTTGCCTACCCGGTGCCAGGGTGCGAGACATCTCCGACCGTCTTGAAAGGATATTGGAGCGGGAGGGGGAGGATCCAGTTGTTGTGGTCCACGTTGGTACCAACAACATAGGCAAAGCTAGGGTGGAGGACCTGTTTGGGCATTATGAAGCACTAGGCAGGAAATTGAAGCACAGGTCCTCAAGGGTCATAATCTCCGGATTACTGCCCGAGCCACGTGCCAATTGGCATAGGGACAAGAAAATTAGGCAAGTAAACACGTGGCTAAGGGATTGGTGTGGGAAAGAGGGATTCCACTTCATGGGGCATTGGCATCAGTTTTGGAACAGGGGGGATCTGTACCGTTGGGACGGTCTCCACCTGAACCGATCAGGTACCAATGTTCTAGCGAAGAGGATAAATAGGGTGGTCAGTAGGACTTTAAACTTCTGAGTTGGGGGGAAGGGAAAGTGAAAGCGACAGGGAGTATGGAGGTAAATGGCAAGATAAGCAGCAGGATAGAATGTTTGCAGGCGGATTTAAAATTGAGGCAGACTGAGAATGCAGTAAAAAGCAAGGA
This sequence comes from Chiloscyllium plagiosum, assembly GCF_037043375.1. Taxonomy (NCBI): domain Eukaryota; kingdom Metazoa; phylum Chordata; class Chondrichthyes; order Orectolobiformes; family Hemiscylliidae; genus Chiloscyllium; species Chiloscyllium plagiosum. The sequence goes on from NW_028270155.1 coordinate 77,854,081, forward strand.
TAACTTAGGACATATGACTTTCAACATCTCTAATGATAAGGAAGTTAGCATTAAGGCACTTTACCTGAATGCTCGTAGCATACATAACAAAGCCGATGAACTAATGGCACAGATAATAGTGAATGATTATGATGTAGTAGGCATCACAGAGACTTGGTTACAGGGGGGTCAGGACTGGCAGTTAAACCTCCATGGTTTTTCAACTTATCGAAAAGACAGAGAGGTGGGCAGAGGGGGTGGGGTTGCCTTGTTAGTTAAGAACAAAATTAAATCTATGGTATTGAATGACATAGCGTCGGATGATGTGGAGTCTGTGTGGGTGGAATTGAGGAACCACAAAGGCAAAAAAAACATAATTGGAGTTGTGTATAGACCTCCTAACAGTGGTCAGGACCAGGGACGCAACATGTACCGGGAAATAGAGAAGGCATGTCAGAAAGGCAAGGTTACATTGATCATGGGAGACTTCAATATGTAGGTGGACTGGGTAAATAATGTTGTTAGTGGATCTAAAGAAAGGGAATTCATGGAATGCTTACAGGATGGCTTTTTGGAACAGCTTGTCATGGAGCCCACAAGAGAGCAGGCTATTCTGGACCTAGTGCTTTGCAATGAACCAGACTCTATAAAAGATCTTAAAGTAAGGGAACCCTTAGGAAGTAGCGACCATAATATGATAGAGTTCAGTCTGGAGTTTGAAAGGGAGAAGGCAAAATCGGATGTAATGGTGTTACAGTTGAATAAAGGTAATTATGAGGGCATGAGAGAGGAACTGACTAAAATAGACTGGAAGCAGAGGCTAACCGGGAAGACAGTAGAGCAAAAATGGCAGGAGTTTGTAGGTATAATTGAGGACATTGTACAGAGGTTCATTCCCAAGAAAAGAAAGATTAACCGGGGAGGGATTAGACAACCTTGGCTGACAAAGGAAGTCAGGAAATGTATTAAAGAAAAAGAGAGATCCTATAAAGTGGCTAAGAACAGTGGGAAATCAGAAAATTGGGAGGGATACAAAAGCAAACAGAGGATAACAAAGAGTGTAATAAGAAAGGAGAGGATCAAATATGAAGGTAGGCTAGCCAGTAATATTAGAAATAATAGTAAAAGTTTCTTTCAGTACATAAGAAACAAACGACAGGCAAAAGTAGACATTGGGCCACTTCAAACTGGTGCAGGAAGCCTAGTGATGGGAGATAAGGAAATAGCAGGAGAACTTAACAAGTACTTTGCGTCAGTCTTCACAGTGGAAGACATGAGTAATATCCCAAAAATTAAAGGGTGTCACGGGGCTGAGTTGAGTATGGTTGCCATTACGAAAGAGATAGTGCTAGAAAAGTTAAAAAGTCTTAAAATTGATAAATCTCCTGGCCCCGATGGGATACACCCTAGAGTTCTGAGAGAGGTGGCTGAGGAAATAGCAGAGGCATTGGTTGAGATCTTTCAAGAGTCACTGGAGTCAGGAAAGGTCCCGGATGATTGGAAGATGGCTGTTGTAACCCCCTTGTTCAAGAAAGGATCAAGGCAAAAGATGGAAAATTATAGGCCAATCAGCTTAACCTCGGTTGTTGGTAAAATTCTAGAATCCATCATTAAGGATGAGGTTTCTAAATTCTTGGAAGAGCAGAGTCTGATTAGAACAAGTCAACATGGATTTAGTAAAGGGAGGTCATGCCTGACAAACCTGTTGGAATTTTTTGAAGAGGTAACAAGTAGGTTAGACCAGGGAAACCCAGTGGATGTGGTCTATCTAGACTTTCAAAAGGCCTTTGATAAGGTGCCACACGGGAGGCTGCTGAGCAAGGTGAGGGCCCATGATGTTCGAGGTGAGCTGCTAGGATGGATTGAGGATTGGCTGTCTAACAGAAGGCAGAGAGTTGGGATAAAAGGTTCTTTTTCAGAATGGCAGCCGGTGACGAGCGGTGTCCCGCAGGGTTCGGTGCTGGGGCCACAGCTGTTCGCATTATATATTAACGATTTGGATGAGGGAACCGGGGGCATTCTAGCGAAGTTTGCCGATGATACGAAGTTAGGTGGACAGGCAGGTAGTACTGAGGAAGTGGGGAGGCTGCAGAAGGATCTTGACAGGTTGGGAGAGTGGTCCAGGAAATGGCTGATGGAATTTAATGTGAGCAAGTGCGAGGTCTTGCACTTTGGCAAAAAGAATAAAAGCATAGACTACTTTCTAAATGGTGAGAAAATTAATAAAGCCAAAGCACAAAGGGATCTGGGAGTGCTAGTCCAGGATTCTCTAAAGGTAAACATGCAGGTTGAGTCCGTGATTAAGAAAGCGAATGCAATGTTGTCTCTTATCTCAAGAGGGTTGGAATATAAAAGCAGAGATGTACTACTAAGACTTTATAAAGCTCTGGTTAGGCCCCATTTGGAGTACTGTGTCCAGTTTTGGTCCCCACACCAAAGGAAGGACATACTGGCACTGGAACGTGTCCAGCGGAGATTCACACGGATGATCCCTGGAATGACAGGTCTAACATATGAGGAACGGCTGAGGATACTGGGATTGTATTCGTTGGAGTTTAGAAGATTAAGGGGAGACTTAATAGAGACGTACAAAATAATACATGGCTTGGAAAAGGTGGATGCTAGGAAATTGTTTCAGTTAAACGAGGAGACTAGGACTCGTGGACACAGCCTTAGAATTAGAGGGGGTCATTTCAGAACAGAAATGCGGAGGCATTTCTTCAGCCAGAGAGTGGTGGGCCTGTGGAATTCATTGCCACGGAGTGCAGTGGAAGCCGGGACGCTAAATGTCTTCAAGGCCGAGATTGATAGATTCTTGTTGTCTCGAGGAATTAAGGGCTACGGGGAGAACGCTGGTAAGTGGAGCTGAAATGCGCATCAGCCATGATTGAATGGCGGAGTGGACTTGATGGGCCGAATGGCCTTACTTCCACTCCTATGTCTTATGGTCTTATTGATCTCCAGGACACAACTGGAAACAGCCGGAAAAAAAAAAACAGGGTAGGAAATGGAACAGGAGTGGGCCATTCAGCCTGTCAAGCCAGGCCCATCATTTTATTCAATCACGGCTATTCAAATACTTCAATGCCTTTTACCCATGATCCTTAATAGTATTGGTAAGCAAATGTCTGACAATCCCGAAACATTTTCAAAGACTGACCTTCCACAGCGCTCCTTACTTCAATTCTAATTGGCATCCTGTATTTTAAAACTTTTCCCTATTTCTAACCAGAGACACTCTAACAAGACGAAACACTTTACCTGCATCTATTCTATCATTTATGTTTTATTAGTACCATTGTTGATTTTTCATTATTTTTGATTTCATTCCTTTATCAGTTTTGAACAATGAGCTGGAAAAGACTAAAGTTAAAAATCATACAACACCAGGTTATAGTCCAACAGGTTTAATTGGAAGCACACTAGCTTTCGGATCGACGCTCCTTCATCAGGTGATTGTGAAGGGCTCCACAATCACCTGATGAAGGAGCGTCGCTCCAAAAGCTAGTGTGCTTCCAATTAAACCTGTTGGACTATAACCTGGTGTGTGATTTTTAACTTGGTACACCCCAGTCCAACACCGGCATCTCCGAATCTGGAAAAGACTAGTAGATTTTGGGATAAGTTGTGTCAAATGAAAAGAACAGACTAAACAAGTTTTATTTGCCTGTGAGGATAGGCCTGCAGGCTCATTATCGGCTGAGCTTAGATTGAAAGCATTCTAACAGATATGGCCACCACACCCATTTGATGCAAAATCGTTTGCAAGAACCAAATGTTAACTTTCAGTGATTTATTGAAAATAACACCTTGGTAATTTTCAACCAGTTACCACTTAGGAAATATTCTGTGCACGTTTCCTTTCCATAAAAATGGATAGGCTGACAGTGTCCACATTACATTACACCTGCCATGTTCTTGCGCACTCAATAAGTCTTTACAACTCCTTCTGAAGCTTATGCCGTCCTCCACATACACATTCCCGTTCAGATTTGCAGCATCTGCCAAACTGGAAAAGTTACAGTTGGCCCCCACTTCCAAGTTAATGATTTATATTGTGAACAGCTGTAGCCCAAGTACTAAGCTTTGGACAATCAAAACATATCTGGAGTATTGTGTGCAGTTTTGGTCGCCATAATATAGGAAGGATGTGGAGGCACTGGAACGGGTGCAGAGGAGGTTTACCAGGATGTTGCCTGGTATGGTAGAAAGATCGTATGAGGAAAGGCTGAGGCACTTGGGGTTGTTTTCACTGGAGAAAAGAAGGTTTAGGGGTGACTTGATAGAGGTGTATAAGATGATTAGGGGTTTAGATAGGGTTGACAGTGAGAATCTTTTTCCACGTATGGAGTCAGCTATTACAAGGGGGCATAGCTTTAAATTAAGGGGAGGTAGATATAGGACAGATGTTAGGGGTAGGTTCTTTACTCAGCGAGTCGTGAGTTCATGGAATGCCCTGCCAGTAGCAGTGGTGGACTCTCCCTCATTATGGGCATTTAAGCGGGCATTGGATAGGCATATGGAGGATAGTGGGCTAGTGTAGGTTAGGTGGGCTTGGATCGGCGCAACATCGAGGGCCGAAGGGCCTGTACTGCGCTGTATTCTTCTATGTTCTATAACAGGTTTTCAAATTTTGTTTGAAAGTATTGGTTATGAGTTCTAAAGTTGAACAAAAGTGGGAGGCCTATTTGATTGACAGCTGCAACATCCAATCAGGTTGTGAAGAATCATCTGCTTTGCCCCTGGTCTGAGAAGGTGGAACTCCCTGATGATTGACATGGCAGACAACTAATGGTGTCAGGGGATGAGGGATTGTGATTTGAGCTTCAAAAACAGACCCAACAGAATCTCCTGCAAAGAGTAGAAGAAAATGTATTTACATGGCAAATTGAGATGCTTTTGATCACTGTTCGAGTTAGTGATTTACTTTTATAGAATCTCTCCAGTGTGGCAACAGGTCATTCAGCCCAAGTCCACACCAACTCTCCAAAGAGCATTCCTCCAGACTCACCCTGCACCCCATCATATATATATATATAAAACTCCCACATACACACTTTATCCCTGCATTTCTAATAGCTAATCCATCTAACCTACACATCCCGGGACACTATGGACAATTTAGCATGGCCAATCTACTTAACCTGCACATCATTGGACTGCGGGAGGAAAGCAGAGCACCGGGAGGAAAGCAGAGCACCCGCAGGAAACCCACGCTGACATGGGGAGAATGTGCAAGCTCCACATCGTCAGTTGCCTGAGGCTGGAATTGAACCCTGTTTCCCGGCGTTGAGGCAGCAGGACTCACCACTGAGTCACTAGTCATGGCAAATACCATTTAATGGTGGATTTGTCAACTGGCTGAGTGAACGTGGATTAAAAGGGACAACATCGGAGCAAGATGGCTGAATACGATAAAGGCCAATGTGGACTGAAGACTCTGTTCCAATTTCATAAATTCACAGAGTATTCAAACATCCTGCAATACTAAATGACTAATTCATGATGTATGGTTTTACATATGGTTGTATCTTACTGATGTTCCATTTAAGAAATTCATTTTAATGCAACATTGTTAAGTTTCCAGTTGAATGAAGGGGAAAATCTCCTTGGCCAATGAGGCATTGAGTAGCAAATCCCCAGCCTAATTTCTTAGCCACCTCTTACATTCTCACCACTTCTAATTTCCTCACCTTTTTCTACTCACCGCTCACAGCCTATCACTCATATGCAAGACAATTCTCTCCTCATCTTCAGTTCCCAAATACACATGAATGCACCTCCCATTCTGAAACTTCCATGTCACATCCCTCTCAGTTTCCTAATTTCCAATTCTCATCTTCCACCTTCTTATCTCCCTAATTCTGATCCAACCATCTCTAAAACTCTCACCTCCAAACCTTTGACTTGACAGCAAGCAAGAAGATGTTTTGAGTCTGTCTGCATCAACGCCAGAAGCATCCAGAATAAGGTGGGTAAACTTGAAGAATGGATTGGTACCTGGGATTTTGATGTTGTGGCCATTTCGGAGATACGCGTCGAGCAGGGACAGGAATGGTTTTGTAGATTCCGGGATTTAGATGTTTCAGCAAGAACAGAAAAAATGGTAAAAGCGTAGGTGGTGTGACACTGTGAGTCAAGGATAGTATTACAGTTGCAGAAAGGACATTTGAGGACTCGTCTGCTGAGGTAGTATGGGCTGAGATTAGAAACAGGAAAGAAGCATTTACCCTGTTGGGAGTTTTCTATAGTGTCCAAATAATTACAGAGATGTAGAGGATCAGATAGCAAATATGATCCTCTATAGGAGCGAGAGTGACAGGGTAGTTGTTAAGGGGGACTTCACTTTCAAATAATGACCGGGAATACTATAGTTCAAGTACTTTAGATGGGACAGTTTTTGTCCGACGTATGCAGGAGGGTTTCCTGACACAGGCCAACAAGGGGCGAGGCCACATTAGATTTGGTATTGGGTAATGAACCCAGCCAGGTGTTAGATTTGGAGGTAGGTGAGCACTTTGGTGATAGTGACCACAATTGGGTTATGTTAACTTTAATGATGGAAAGGATAGGTATATACCGCAGGGCAAGAGTTTTAGCTGGGCAAAAGAAAATACAACGCGATGAAGCAAGCTTTAGGATGCATTGGGTGGGGAAGGAAACAATAGGGGATTTAGTGGTTTGGATTAGAAATTGGCTAGTGACAGAGAGTGGTGGTTGATGGGAAATATTCATCCTGGAGTTCAGTTACTCGTGGGGCAACGCAAGGATCTGTTTTGGGTCCACTGTTGTTTGTCATTTTTAGAAATGACCTGCATGACAGCATAGAAGGATAGATTAATACATTTGCGGTTGACACTAAGGTCGGTAGAGTTGTGAATAGTGACAAAGGAGACAGAGGTTACAGAGAGACATAGATAAGCCACAAAGCTGGGCTGAGAGGAGGCAAATGGAGTTTAATGTGGAAAAGTGTGAGGTGATTCACTTTGGAAGAAGTAACAGGAATGCAGATTACTGGGCTAATGGTAAGGTTCTTGGTAGTGTAGATGAGCAGAGAGATCTCGGTGTTCATGTACGTAGATCCCTGAAAGTTGTCACTCAGGTTGATAGGGTTGTTAAGAAGGCATATGGTAGAGGGATTGAGTTTCAGAACTATGAGCTCATGCTGCAGCTGTACAAAACTCTGGTGTGGCCACATTTGGAGTATTGCATACAGTTCTGGTCACCGCATTATAGGAAGGATATGGAAGCTTTGGAAAGGGTTCAGAGGAGATTTACCAGGATGTTGCCTGGTATGGAGGGAAGGTTTTATGGGGAGAGGCTGAGGGACTTGAGGCTGTTTTCATTAAAGAGAAGAAAGAGGAGACTTAATTGAGACATATAAGATAATCTATTAAGACATCAATTGAGACATGTAAGATAAAACAATAAATTCAATTCATCAGCAGGTTAGATAGTTTGGACAGTGAGAGCCTTTTGCTTCGGATGGCAATGGCTAGCATGAGGGGACATAGCTTTCAATTGAGGGGTGATAGATATTGGACAGATGTTAGAGGTAGTTTCTTTACTCGGAGAGGAGTGCACTGCCTGCAACAGTAGTAGTCTCGCCAACTTTAAGAGCATTTAAATGGTCATTGGATAGGCATATGGACGAGAATGGAACAGTGTGGGTTAGATGGCTTCAGCCTGGTTCCATAGGTCGGTGCGACATCGAGGGCCGAAGGACCGGTACTGCGCTGTAGTGTTTGTTCTCTGTCTATGTTTTGATGAGAGATAACATCATGGCAGTTCTTAGGGATGATATTCCTGCGAATATGTCCAGGGAAGTTATTTGGGTGGAACTGAGAAATATGAAAGGGATGATCATCTTATTGGGCTTGTATTATAGACCCCCCTATAGTCAGCAGGAAATTGAGAAACAAATTTGTAGGGAGATCTGCGTTATCTCTAAGGATAATACAGTGGTTATTGTGGGGGATTTTAAACACTTTCCAAACATAGACAGGGAATGCCAAAGTGTTAAGGATTTACATGGAGGGGAATTTGTTAAGTGTGTACAGGAAAATTTTCTGATTCAGTATGTGGATGTATCTAGTGGAGAACTTGCAAAACGTGACCTACTCTTGGGAAACAAGGCAGGGCAAGTGACTAGATGTCAGTGGGGGAGCACTTTGGGGCCAGTGAAGATTAATATTTTAGTTTTTAAAATAGTAATGCAAAAGGATAGACTGGATCTAAAAGTTAAAGTTCTAAATTGGAGGAAGGCCAATTTTGACAGTATTAGGGAAGAATTATTGGATGTAGATGTTCACAGGTAAAGGGATGGCTGGAAAATGGGAAGCTTTCAAAAATGAGATAACAAGAATCCAGAGAGAGTATGTTCCTGTTAGGGTGAAAGGTAAGGCTGGTCAGTGTATGGAGTGCTGGATGATGAGAAAATGGATACTTTGGTCAAGAAAAAGCAGGAAGCATGTGTCAGGTGTAGATTGCATAGATCAAGTGAATCCTTAGAAGGCTATAAAGGCAGCAGGAGTATACTGAAATTGGAAATCAAGAGAGTGAAAAAGGTACCTGAGGGAGCTTTGGCAAATAGCATTAAGGAGAATCAGGAGGGATTTTATAAATACATTAAAGACAAAGGATAACTAGGGATAGAATAGGGCCCCTCAAAGATCAGTAAGGCAACCGATGTGTGGAACTATAGGAGATACTAAATGAATATATTGCATCAGTGATTACTGTGGAGAACTATTAAGAAGACATAGAATGTGGGGAAATAGATGGTGACATCTTCAAAAATGTCCATATTACAGAGGAGGTGGTGCTGAGTGCCTTAAAATATATTAAGCTGGATAAATACCCACGTGTACATGGAAATCTGTGGGAAGCTAGTGAAGTGATTGCTAGGCCCCTTGTTGTGAGATATCATCAATAGTCACAGGTGAAGTGCCGGAAAACTGGAGGTTGGCGAATGTGGTGCTGTTATTTAAGAAAGGTGGGAAGGAAAAGCCAAGGAACTATAGGCCGGTAAGCCTGACAGAGGTTTATAAAATCATGAGGGAATGGATGGGGTAAAGAGACAAAGATTTTTTTCCTGGGGTGGGGGAAGCGCAGAACTAGAGGGCATAGGTTTAGGGTGAGAGGGAAAGATCTAAAAGGGCCCTAAGGAACAACTTTTTCACACAGCTGGTAGTTCATATCAGAATGAGTTGCCAGATGAAATGGAGGAGACTGGTGCTATTACAATATTTAAAAGGCATCTGGATGGCTATATGAATAGGAAGACTTTAGAGAGAATCGGACTAAGTGCTGGCAAATGAGACTAGATTAATTTAGGAAACATGGTCAGCATGGACGAGTTAAACCAAAGGGTCCATTTGGGGTGTAGGTTTGCTCGCTGAGCTGTCGGTTTGCTATCCATACGTTTCATTACCTGGCTAGGTAACATCATCAATGGCGACCTCCAAGTGAAGCGAAGCTGTTGTCTCCCTCTTCCTATTTATATCTTTCTATTTATGTATGCCTGAAGATATAAATAGAAAGCAGAAGACAACAGCTTCACTTCACTTGTAGGTCGCCACTGATGATGTTACCTAGCCAGGTAACGAAATGTCTGGATATCAAACCTACAGCTCAGCGAGCAAACCTACACCCTAAACCTCAACCTGAGCTACAAACCTTCACAAACCTTGCAAAGGGTCCATTTCTATGCTGTACATTTCTCTGACTGACTCTATGTCAGTTAGCCAGAGAGAGAGAACTGGATAATATTCAGAAAAAGTGTGAGCAACATGATAGCATCAATTAATGTAGAAATAATAAACTAGCTGTATTTCTCACAGCTTATATTTGCACCAATCTTCATACTGTCTACAAAACTGGTCACACCACTTTCTACCTCCAACTAAATCACAAATAGAGATCAATTCAAACAGCCTGTTCTTATGTCTCTTGGCTTGCATGCAACATATTTTTATAAGGCTCATCCATGACATAATAATAGTATCAAAGCATCAGGTTTATAAAGGTTTCAGACTCCATCTTTCTCCTTTTCGATCTTAACTGGGTCCACTTGAAGCATGACCTGATGATTGAAGAAAGCTTCTATTGGTAACCAAATTACTCAACATTAGTCCAGACATTGAAGTGCCGATGATTGGAGCTGCAAAAAAAAATCTACAGAATCTTTCAGTATTAGGTTGTCTACGTTGACTTCTTATGTTGCAGGAGCCAGCATTGCCTCATCAAATACAAGTACAAGTATGCTTATCTTGGGTATTGACCATTTGTATGGTATCTTATCAATTTTATTTTGGAAATCAAAAAATCTCTAATCACATTTTTAATCAAACAGGATGTCCCTATCTCTAAACTATGTTGACTTCAATAAAAGCTGAAAGAACTGTAAATCAGAAACAAAAAACAGAAGTTGCTCGAAAAGCTTAGCAGGTCTGGCAGCATCTGTGGAGAGAAATCAGGATGACCCCATCTCAGAACAGAGACTTGGATATTCTAATCATATTATGCTTTTCAAAATGCATTACTAAGACTTGGTTAAGAATAGGTTGCAGCATGTCCCCAGTCTTTAATATCAGGCTCATTGCCCTGCAGCTTATTATTTACTCTCTCTCCTTTTCTGGGTAGCAGTTTTACATTTCCCAACTTTATTCTGCTAAGATTGTTCCAGAACCTATCGAACGTTGGAAAATCATATTCAGCAGAGAAAATAAAACATTACAGCACAGTACAGGCCCTTCGGCCCTCGATGTTGCATCGACCTTGGAAACAATCTGAAGCCCATCCATCCTACTGTATTCCATTCTCATCCATATGGCTTTCCAATATCCATTTAAATGCCCTTAAAGCTGGCAAGTCTACCACTATTTCAGTCTGTGCGCTCCACACACTTACTACTCTCTGTGGAAAAACAATCCCTCTGACATATGTCCTGTATCTTTTACCCCTCAATTTAAATCTATGTTCCCTCATGCTAGCCATCATCACCCGAGGAAAATGGCTCTCACTGTTCACCCTGTCTGATTATCTTATATGTCTCAATTAAGTCACTTCTTAACCTTCTCTCTAATGAAAACAGCTTCAAGTCTATCAGCCTTTCTGCATTAGACCTTTCCTCCAAACCAGGCAACATCCTATAAATCTCCTCTGAACCCTTATCAAAAGTTCCACATCCTTCCTACAATGTGGTGTCCAAAATTGTACGCAATACTTCAAGCACGGCTGCACCAAAGTTTTGTATAGCTGCAGTATGACCTTATGGCTCTGAAACTCAATTCCTCTACCAATAAAAGCTAACACCCATATACCTTCTCAACAATGCTATCAACCTGGGTGGCAACTTTCAGGGATCTATGTACCTGGACACTGAGATCTCTCGGCTCATCTACACTACCAAGAATCTCACCATTCGTCCAGTACTCTGCAGTCATGTCGCTCTTTCAAAAGTGAATCACCTCACATTTTTCCACATTAAACTCCATTTGCCACCTCTCAGCCCAGCTCTACAGCTTATCTATGTCCCTCTGTAACCTGCAACATCCTTCAGTACTATCCACAAGTCCACCGACCTTAGTGTCATCCACAAGTTTAATTACCCATCCTCTACGCCCTCATCCAGGTCATTTATTAAAATGACAAACAGCAGTGTCCCCAAAACAGATCCTTGTGGTACACCACTAGGAATTGAACTCCAGGATGAACAGCTCCGATCAACACCATCCTCTGTCTTCTTTCAGCTGCCAACTTCTGATTCTATACGTTAAATCACCCTCACTCCCATACCTCTGTAGTTTGTGCAATAACCTACCATGGGGAACCTTATCTAATGCCTTACTGAAATGCATACACACATCAACCACTTTACCTTTATCCAACTGTTTGATCACCATCTCAAAGAACTCAATAAAGTTTGTGAGGCACAACCTACCCTTCACAAAACCGCATATGACTATCTCTGCAACTCTGTCTTTGAGGATGTAGGCCATCATAGACATATGTTGAATTTAAAATACTTCTAATCCCTACAGTGTGAAAACAGGTCATTCAGCCCAACAAGTCCACACCAACTCTTCAAAGACCCACCCAGACCCATCCCCCTACACTATACCTGTAACCCTGCATTTCCCATGGCCAACCCACCTAACCTACACATCTTTGGACTGTGGGAGGAAATTGGACCATCTGGAGGAAACCCACACAGACAGGGGGAGAACATGCAACCTCCACACAGTGGCATACGGCAGGAATCAAACCTGGGCCACTGGTACTGGGAGGCAGCAGTGTGAACCACTGAGCCACCGTGAGTTTGTGCAACATTCCAACAACTTTAGGTTCACTTTTATAGAGACTAGCTGTTTTATTTCCAGACTTCTCAAAGTCCATAGGGTCATACAGATCCATAGCACAGAAAAAGGCCCGTTGGTCCATGAACTCTCAACTACATGTCTCTGGTCAGACACTACAGAAATTCTCCATTATCACACTGCCTTTACCCACAGTGCAGGATGGGTGGTTCCCTTTATTGAACAATATTCATAAATTTGACATCAAAAACAAGCCCTCATTCCAATTTGAAATTTATCTGACCTGTAATTGCCACAAGGGGAATGAGGTGCAGATTAAGAGTAACAATTAGGAATGCTCTTCGCAATCCAAGGTCAACCATCCATTGTGAAAAATAAAGTTATCCAGAATTTCAGTTCATAAATCGTCCAGCATCAAGTGTGAGTGAGCAAAATGACTTCAGATGCAGGAAGTACAGACCACTTCCTGCAGCTAGTCTGGTCTGTACTGTGAAGAGAAGTGTTTTGGGGATGGGAGCTGAAGTCCTTCTGTCTTCATTCAAACCGAACTTAACTGCACATCAGAGTGAAAACCCACAGAACACAAGACAGTACAGAGTAATCATTCCCATCAAATACTCCCAGGGCAGGTAAACCTCAGGGTTACACACAGGGTAAGACTTCTTCTACGTCATCTTGATTAATGACTTCCAGCACAGGTTCAAGATGGGGTTAGAAACAAAGTAAAACACCCTCTCCTCTTTTAAACTGAAAATAAACTGAAAGTAAAGCTCCCTCAACACTATTGCCATCAAACCTTCCCAGGACAGCTACAGCACAAGGTTAGATACAGGATAAAGCTCCCTCAGTGTTAGAAAGTGAAAGTGAACCACTTCTACTCTTTTAAAACTGAAAGTAAACTGAAAATAATTCTTCCTGGATTCTTTTAAACAAATCGGGTCCAAGTACAAGACAGCAATTCCTGGAAGAAGATCTGAAGACAGGACCACTCTATGAACAGGAACTGCGTATTGCAATGGAGACTGTGTACCAGATGGATATAATACATCATCAGGGCACACCTTGGAGAAGGCTTGACATTAAGGTATCGCTGCAGAGTCTGAAGGCACTGCCAACGTATGTTCCTGTCCACTCCCGGGGCTGCTTTTAGCCATTGGACAGACAGGACCAAGATCAGTTGGGAATCCCATCAATCCTCCAGTGCCCAGGTCCTCAGGCAGCACCACCTCCCAGTCCCCGGGCCCTCAGGGAGCACTGCCTCCCGGTCCCCGGGCCCTCAGGCAGCACCGCCTCCCGGTCCCCGGGCCCTCAGACAGCACTGCCTTCCAGCCCTCGGGCCCTCAGGCAGCACTGCCTTCCAGCCCCCGGGCCCTCAGGCAGCACTGCCTCCCAGTCCTCAGGCCCCTCAGGCAGCACTGCCTTCCAGCCCCCGGGCCCTCAGGCAGCACTGCCTTCCAGCCCCCTGGCCCTCAGGCAGCACTGCCTTCCAGCCCCCGGGCCCTCAGGCAGCACTGCCTTCCAGCCCCCTGGCCCTCAGGCAGCACTGCCTTCCAGTCCACAGGCCTTCAGGCAGCACTGCCTTCCAGTCCACAGGCCTTCAGGCAGCACTGCCTCCCAGTCCTCAGGTCCCTCAGGCAGCACTGCCTTCGAGTCAGCAGACCTTCAGGCAGCACTGCCTCCCAGCCCCCGGACCCTCAGGCAGCACTGCCTTCCAGCCCCCGGACCCTCAGGCAGCACTGCCTTCCAGCCCTTGGGCCCTCAGGCAGCACTGCCTCCCAGCCCCCGGACCCTCAGGCAGCACTGCCTCCCAGCCCCCGGACCCTCAGGCAGCAGTGCCTCCCAGTCCACAGGCCTTCAGGCAGCACTGCCATCCAGTCCACAGACCTTCAGGCAGCACTGCCTTCCAGCCCCTGGGACTCAGGCAGCACCGTCTCCCAGTTCCAGGTCACTCAGGCAGCACCGCCGCCCAGTCCCAGGGCCCTCAGGCAGCATTGCCTCCCAGTCCCAGGGCCCTCAGGCAGCGCTGCCTCAAAGCCCCAGGGCCCTCAGCCAGCACCGCCTCCCAGTCCCAGAGCTCTCAGCCAGCATGGCGTTCCAGTCCCAGCAGCATTAGAGAATCCAGGCCCCAGATAGCAGCAGTAGAGAACCCAGAGTCCAGTCAGAGTAGTAGAAGAGAATCCAGGGCTCAGTCAGCAGCAGCAGTAGAGAATCTAGTTCCCAGTTAGCAGCAGTAGAAGAGAATCCAGGCCCCAGTCATCAGCAATAGTAGAGAATCCAGGACCAAGTCTGCAGCAGCAAAAGAGAATGCAGGTCCCAGTCAGCAGCAGCAGTAAGAATCCAGGCCCCAGTCAGCAGCAGTAGAAGAGAATCCAGGCCCCAGTCATCAGCAGTAGAAGAGAATCCAGGCCCCAGTGATCAGCAATAGTAGAGAATCCAGAACCAAGTCTGCAGCAGCAAAAGAGAATCCAGGTCCCAGTCAGCAGCAGCAGTAGAGAATTCAGGCCCCACACAGCAGAAGCAGTAGAGAATACAGGCCCTATACAGCCAAAGCAGTAGAGAATCCAGGCCACAGTCAGCAGCAGCAGATGAGAAAGTGATATCTGTAGATGCTGGAGATCAGAATCGAGAGTGTGTTGCTGGAAAAGCGCAGCAAGTTGGGCAGCATCCAAGGAGCTAAAGAATAGATGTTTTAGGCCTCATTCCTGCTGAAGGGCCCCAGCCCGAAATGGGATTCTCCTGCTCCTCGGATGCTGCCCGACCTGCTGCGCGTTTCCAGCAACTCACTCTCGACAGCAGCAGTAGAGAATCTAGTGCAGTCTGCTGCAGCAGTAGAGAATCCAGGTCCCAGTCAGCAGCAGCAGTAGAGAATCCAGTTCCCTGTCAGCAGCAGCAGTAGAGAATTCAGGTCCCTGTCAGCAGCAGCAGTAGAGAATTCAGGTCCCTGTCAGCAGCAGCAGTAGAGAATCCAGGTCCCTGTCAGCAGCAGCAGTAGAGAATTCAGGTCCCTGTCAGCAGCAGCAGTAGAGAATCCAAGCCTCAGTCAGCAGCAGCAGTAGAGAATCAGGGCTCCGGTGAGCAGCAGTAGTGGTAACAATCTAGACCTCTGTCAGCAACAGCAGTACAGAATCAGGGCCCCAGTCAGCAGTAGCAAGAGAGAATCCAGGCCACACACAGCAGCAGTGGAGAACCCAGAGCCCAATCAGAGTAGTAGAAGAGAATCCAGGTCTCAGTCAGCAGCAGCAGGAGAGAATCCAGGCCCCAGTCAGTAGCAGCAGTGGAGAATCCAGGTCCCAGTCAGCAGCAGCAGGAGAGAATCCAGGCCCAAGATAGCAGCAGCAGTATAGTATCCAGGTCCCTGTCAGCAGCAGCAGTAGAGTATCCAGGTCCCAGTCAGCAGCAGCAGTAGAGAATCCAGGCCCCAGTCAGCAACAGTAGTAGAGAATCCAGGCCCCAGTCAGCAGCAGCAGTAGAGAATACAGGCCCCAGTCAGCAGCAGCAGTAGAGAATCTAGTTCCCAGTCAGCAGCAGTAGAAGAGAATCCACGCCCCAGTCAGCGGCAGCAGTAGAGTATACAGGCCCCACACAGCAGAAGCAGTAGAGAATACAGGCCCTATACAGCCAAAGCAGTAGAGAATCCAGGCCACAGTCAGCAGCTGCAGATGAGAAAGTGATATCTGTAGATGCTGGAGATCAGAATCGAGAGGCTGTTGCTGGAAAAGCGCAGCAGGTCGGGCAGCATCCAAGAATTGATGTTTCGGGCTCATTCCTGCTGAAGGGCACCAGCCCGAAACGGGATTCTCCTGCTCCTCGGATGCTGCCTGACCTGCTGCGCATTTCCAGCAACTCACTCTCGACAGCCGCAGTTGAGAATCTAGTACAGTCTGCTGCAGCAGTAGAGAATCCAGGTCCCAGCCAGCAGCAGCAGTAGAGAATCCAGGTCCCTGTCAGCATCAGTGTAGAGAATCCAGGTCCCTGTCAACAGCAGCAGTAGAGTATCCAGGTCCCAGTCAGCAGCAGCAGTAGAGAATCAGGGCCCCAGTCAGCAGTAGCAATAGAGAATCCAGGCCGCACACAGCAGCAGTGGAGAACCCAGAGCCCAGTCAGAGTAGTGGAAGAGAATCCAGGTCCTCAGTCAGCAGCAGCAGGAGAAAATCAAGGCCCCAATCAGCAGCAGCAGGAGAGAATCCAGGCCCCAGTCAGCAGCAGCAGGAGAGAATCAAGGCACCAGTTAGTAGTAGCAGTAGAGAATCCAGGCCCCACACAGCAGCAGTAGAGAACCCAGTCAGAGTAGTAGAAGTGAATCCATGGCTCAGTCCGCAGCAGCAGGAGAGAATGCAGGCATCAGTCAGCAGCAGCAGGAGAGAATTCAGGCACCAGGCAGCAGCAGCAGATGAAATAGTGAGATCTGCAGATGTTGGAGGTAAGAGTTGAGAGCGTTTTGCTGGAAAAGCGCAGCAGGTCCGGCAGCATCCGAAAAGCAGGAGAATCAATTCTTCGGGCGTCATTCCTGATGAAGGACTCCAGCCTGAAACGTGATTCTCCTGCTCCTCTGATGTAGCCCGACCTGCTGCGCTTTCCAGCAACACACAGCAGCAGTGGAGACTCCAGGTCCCAGTCAGCAGCAGCCGGAGAGAATCCAGGCCTCAGTCAGCAGCAGTACTAGAGAATCCAGGTCACAGCCATCAGTAATGGTAGAGACTCCAGGACCAAGTCTGCAGCAGCAAAAGAGAATCCAGGTCCCAGTTAGCAGCAGCAGTAGAGAATCCAGGCCCCAGTCAGCAGTAGCATTAGGGAATCCAGGCCTCAGTTAGCAGCAGCAGTGGAGAATACAGGCCACTGTCAAGAACAGCAGTAGAGAATATAGGCCCCACACTGCAGCAGCAGTGGAGAATCAAGGCCCCAGTCAGCAGCAGCAGTAGAGAATCCAGGACCAAGTCTGCAGCAGCAAAAGAGAATGCAGGTCCCAGTCAGCAGCAGCAGTAAGAATCCAGGCCCCAGTCAGCAGCAGTAGAAGGGAATCCAGGCCCCAGTCATCAGCAGTAGAAGAGAATCCAGGCCCCAGTGATCAGCAATAGTAGAGAATCCAGAACCAAGTCTGCAGCAGCAAAAGAGAATCCAGGCCCCAGTCAGCGGCAGCAGTAGAGTATACAGGCCCCACACAGCAGAAGCAGTAGAGAATACAGGCCCTATACAGCCAAAGCAGTAGAGAATCCAGGCCACAGTCAGCAGCTGCAGATGAGAAAGTGATATCTGTAGATGCTGGAGATCAGAATCGAGAGGCTGTTGCTGGAAAAGCGCAGCAGGTCGGGCAGCATCCAAGAATTGATGTTTCGGGCTCATTCCTGCTGAAGGGCACCAGCCCGAAACGGGATTCTCCTGCTCCTCGGATGCTGCCTGACCTGCTGCGCATTTCCAGCAACTCACTCTCGACAGCCGCAGTTGAGAATCTAGTACAGTCTGCTGCAGCAGTAGAGAATCAAGGCCCCAGTCATCAGCAGCTGTAGAGGAACAAGGCCCCAGTCAGCAGCAGCAGTAGAGAATGAAGGCCCCAGTCAACAGTAGCAGTAGAGAATCCAGGCCCCACACAGCAGCAGTAGAGAACCCAGAGCCCACTCAGAGTAGTAGTAGAGAATCCAGGCCCGAGTCAGCAGCAGCAGTGGAGTATCTATGCCCAACTCAGCAGCAGCAGAGGAGAATCTAGGCCCAAGTCAGCAGCAACAGTCGAGAACCCAGGCCCCAGTCAGCAGCAACAGCAGTAAAGAGTCCAGGACCCAGAGAGCAGCAGCAGTAGAGAATCCAGGTCCCAGTCAACAGTAGCAGTAGAGAATCCAGGCCCCACACATCAGCAGTAGAGAACCCAGAGCCCAGTCAGAGTAGTAGTAGAGAATCCAGGCCTCAGTCAGCAGCAGCAGTGGAGAATACAGACCAGAGTCAACAATAGCAGTAAAGAATCCAGGTCCCAGTCAGCATCAGCAATAGAGAGTGGAGGCCCCAGTCAGCAGCAGCCATAGAGAATACAGGCCCCAGTCAGCAGCATCCGTAGAGAATACAGGCCCCAGTCAGCAGCATCCGTAGAGAATACAGGCCCCAGTCAGTAGTAGCAGTAGAGAATACACGCCCCACAGCAGTAGCCATAGAGAATACAAGCCCCATACAGCTTAAGCAGTAGAGAATCCAGGCCACAGTCAGCAGCAGCAGATGAGAAAGTGATATCTGTAGATGCTGGAGATCAGAATTGAGAGGCTGTTCCTGGGAAGGCGCAGCAGGTCGGGCAGCATCCAAGGAGCTGATGAATCGACGTTTTGGGCCTCATTCCTGTGAAGGGCCCCAGTCTGAAACGTGATTCTCCTGCTCCTCGGATGCTGCCCGACCTGCTACACGTTTCTAGCAACACGCTCTCGACAGCAGCAATAGAGAATCCAGTACACAGTCAGCAGCAGCAGTAGAGAATCAAGGCCCCAGTCAACAGCAGCAGTAGAGAATCCAGGTCCCTGTCAGCAGCAGCAGTAGAGAATCCAGGTCCCAATCAGCAGCATCAGTAGAGAATCCAGGTCCCAGCAGCAGTAGAGAAGCAAGGTCCCAGCAGCAGCAGCAGTGGAGAATCCAGGCCCAAGTCAGCAGCAGCAGGAGAGAATCAAGGCACCAGTCAGCAGTTGCAGTAGAGAATCCAGGCCCCACACAGCAGCATTGGAGAACCCAGAGCCCACTCAGAGTAGTAGTAGAGAATCCAGGGCTCAGTCTGCAGCAGCAGGAGAGAATCAAGGCACCATTCAGCAGCAGCAGTGGAGAATCTAGGCCCAAGTCAGCAGCAGCCGTACAGAATCCAGGCGCTAATTAGCAACAGCAGCAGAGAATCCAGGCACCAGGCAGCAGCAGCAGATGAGAAAGTGAGATCTGCAGATGTTGGAGATCAGAGTCGAGAGTGTGTTGCTGGAAAACCGCAGCAGGTCGGGCAACAGGAGAATTGACATTTCGGGCCTCATTCCTGATGAAGGACTCCAGCCATAAACGTGATTCTCCTGCTCCTCTGATGCTGCCCAACCTGCTGCGCTTTTCCAGCAACACAGCAGCAGTGGAGAATCAAGGGCCCAGTCAGCAGCAGCAGTAGAGGATCCAGGGCTCAGACAGCAGCAGCAGTGGAGAATCCAGGCCCAAGTCAGCAGCAGCAGTGGAGAATCCAGGCCCAAGTCAGCAGCAGCAGTGGAGAATATAGGCCCAAGTCAGCAGCAGTAGAGAACCCAAACCCCAGTCAGCAGCAGCAGTGGAGAATCCAGGCCCCAGTCACCAGCAGCAGTGGAGAATCAAGGCCCAAGTCAGTAGCAGCAGTGGAGAATATAGGCCCAAGTCAGCAGCAGTAGAGAACCCAGACCCCAGTCAGCAGCAGCAGTGGAGAATCCAGATCCCAGTCAGCAACAACAGCAGTAGAGAGTCCAGGGCCCAGAGAGCAGCAGCAGAAGAGTAACCAGGCCACAATCAGCAGGAGCATTAGAGAATCCAGGCCTCAGTCAGCAATAGCAGAAGAGAATCCAGAGCCCAATCAGCAGCAGCAGTAGAGAATCCAGGCCCCAATCAACAGCAGCAGTAGAGAATCCAGGCCCCAATCAACAGCAGCAGTAGAGAATCCAGGCCCCAGTCAGCAGCAGCAGTGGAGAATCCAGGCCCCACACAGCAGCAGCAGTAGAGAATCCATGCCCCAGTCAGCAGCAATTATAGAATCATAGAGATGTACAGCATGGAAACAGACCCTTCGGTCCAACATGTCCATACCGACCAGATATCACAACCCAATCTAGTCCCATCTGCCAGCTCCCGGCCCATATTCCTCCCAACCCTTCCTATTCGTATACCCATCCAAATGCCTTTTAAATGTTGCAATTGTACCAGCCTCCACCACATCGTCTGGCAGCTCATTCTGCATGAAGAAGATGCCCTGTAGGTCTCTTTTATATCTTACCCCTCTCACCCTAAACCTCTAGTTCTGGACTCCCCGACCCCAAGGAAAAGACTTTGTCTATTTATCCTATCCATGCCCCTCCTAATTTTGTAAACCTCTATAAGGTCACCCCTCAGTCTCCGACGCTCCAGGGAAAACAGCCCCAGCCTATCAGCCTCTACCTATCGCTCAAATCCTCCAACCCTGGCAACATCCTTGTAAATCTTTTCTGAACCCTTTCAAGCTTCACAACATATTTCCGACAGGAAGAAGACAGAATTGCATGCAATATTCCAACAGTGGCCTAACCAATGTCCTGTACAGCCGCAACATGACCTCCCAACTCCTGTACTCAATACTCTGACCAATAAAGGAAAGCATACTAAATGTCTTCTTCACTATCCTATCTACCTGTGACTCCACTTGCAAGGAGCTATGAACATACACTCCCAAGTATCTTTGTTCAGCAACACTCCCTCGGACCTTACCAATTTGCTTTCCAAAAGATTTGCTTTCCAAAATGCAGCACCTCACATTTATCTGAATTAAACTCCATCTGCCACTTCTCAGCCCATTGGCCCATCTGGTCCAGATCCTACTGTAATCTGAGGTAACCCTCTTCGCTGTCCACTACACCTCCAATTTTGGTGTCATCTGCAAACTTACTAACTGTACCTCTTATGCTCGCATCCAAATCATTTGTGTAAATGACAAAAAGTAGAGGACCTAACACCGATCCTTGTGGTACTCCACTGGTCACAGGCCTCCAGTCTGAAAAATAACCCTTCTGCACCAATGTCTGTCTTCTACCTTTGAGTCAGTTCTGTATCCAAATGGCAACTTCCCCCTGTATTCCATGAGATCTAACCTAGCTAATCAGTCTCCCATGGGGAACCTTGTTGAACACCTTGTAAAGAATTCAGGTCCCAGGCAGCCGCAGTGGAGAATCCAGGCCCCAATCAGCAGCAGCAGATGAGAAAGTGAGATCTGCATACTCTGGAGGTCAGAGTCGAGAGTGTGTTGCTGGAAAAGCGCAGCAGGTCGGGCAGCATCCGAGGAGCAGGAGAATCAACGTTTCAGGCCTCATTCCTGATGAAGGACGCCAGCCTGAAACGTGATTCTCTTGCTCCTCGGATGCTGCCTGCCCTGCTGCTCTTTTCCAGCAATACACTCTTAACAGCAGCAGTAGAGAATCCAGGCTCCAGTCAGCAGCAGCATTAGAGAATCCAGGACCCAGTCAGCAGCAGCAGTAGAGAATCCAGGTCCCTGTCAGCAGCAGCAGTAGAGAATCCAGGTCCCAGTCAGCAGCAGCAGTAGAGAATCCAGGCCCCTGTAAGTTTTCTGAATTGGAGAGATTGTATGAACTTGGATTGTTTTCTTTAAAACATCAGTTGCTAAGGAGGGTGACCTGATGGAAGTATACAGAACTATGAGAGACATGGATGGAGGGGATTGTCAGAGTCTTTTTCCAAGGATGGAGTTGTCAAGTACCGGGGACATGGATTTAGAGTGAGAGATGGAAAGTTTAAAGGTGATGTGTAGGGAAACATTTTTTCCACAGAGAATGGGAGGGGCCTGGAACACATTGCCAGCAGACATGGTAGAAACAGATACAATAGCAACATTTAGTGCTGTGCCTGTACAGGACATTGGTTAGGCCACTTTTGGAATATTGCATACAATTCTGGTCTCCTTCCCATTGGAAGGATGTTTTGAAACTTGAAAGAGTTCAGAAAAAATTTACAAGGACTTTGCCAGGTTTGGAGGATTTGAGCTATAGGGAGAGGTTGAAGAAGCTAGGGCTGTTTTCCTTGGACCGTTGGAGACTGATTATCAAGATTTATAAAATTATGAGAGGCATGGATAGGATAAATAGACAGGGTAGGGGAGTCCAGAACTAGAGCGCAGGGATTTAGGGTGAGAGGGGAAAGATATAAAAGAGACCTAAGGGTCAATATTTTCAATGCAGAGAATGATACAAGTATGGATTGAGCTGCCAGAGGAAGTGGTGGAGGCTTGTACAATTGCAACATTTAAAAGGCACCTGGCTGGGTATATGAATAGGAAGGGTTTGGAAGGATATGGGCCGGGTGCTGGAAGGTGGGACTAGATTGGGTTGGGATATCTGGTCAGCATGGACGAGTTAGACCGAAGGGTCTGTTTCCGTGCTGTACATCTCTCTGACTCTATGACTCTATTTGGGAGGCATTTACACAGACATCTGAACAGGCAGGGAATAGAGGAATGGAGATGAGATGCAGGTATTTGAGGTTAGTTTAGAATAGCATCATGGTCAGCACAGACATGGTGGGCTAAAGGGGCTGTCTCTGTGCTGAAATGTTCTATGTTCTATTACCAACAGCTCCGAATTCTGACTGCAGCAGAGTAAAGTGAGCTGCACTCTTTTAAATGGAAAGTCAAGTTCTTTCTCCACTATCTGTTACAAACATTGCCAAGGCATGGGGTTAAATACAGTGTAAAACTTCCTCAACTCTTATATAATGGAATTAAAGATTATCCTCTACTCTTTCAAACTGAAAGTGTAGCGATCTCTACACTGTCCCAATCAAACACTTTAAATTTAGGGACAGAACAGGGCTCAAAGGAGCATCAAGCTCATCATCCACAGTTCTATGAAAGAGTCTTGGTTCAATATGAAGTAAAGCCTGTTCCTGTCCTACTTTGTTCCGACCTCTGAACCACACACTGTGCAGTTTCAGTGCAATCTTTGTTTCTCACAGCAGACATGCTGTAGCCTTTCTAGGTCAGATGACTAATTTACTTGCAATTAGAACCAGTTTGTGGTCACAACAACAGCGACAATGTGTATGTGGTGACATGGCCAGATCGACGTCCTCACCCTTCCGTTCCTCTATTATCTGTTATTGTCATAAAGCTCTGAAATATTCTAATGGGAGTCTGAAGTTCTTGCCTTTGATCCCCAGTCACCAGCCTGATCCTTCTCATCACTGACTCCAGGCTGAACTCTGGAGACAGGTGAAGGTTGAGTGAGAGCCTTCAAAACCTTTGTGTCCGATTTGATTTTGAGGTGACCATCTGAATATTTGACATCAGGAACAGGAGGATAATTCAGCCATTTTTATATGAACATGGCAGATCATCTCCATCAATTACATTTTCCCCACTGTCTTTGTACCCAGTTGGGTGACATGGTGGCACAATGGTTAGCACTGCTCCCTCACAGTGCGAGAAACACAGCCTCAATTCCAGCCTGAGGTGATTGTCTGGGTGGGGTTTGCACGTTCTCCCCGCGTCTGCGTGGGTTTTCGCCAGATACTCTGGGTTCCTCCTACAGTCTAAAGATGTACAGGCTGGATGGGTTAGCCATGGTAAATGTGGGGGTTGGGTCCGGAAGGTATTGGTGCAGATTTGATGGGTGAATGGTCTCTTTCTGCATTGTAGGGATTCTATGATATCCCTTTGTAGCCAAAACTCCAATGATTGCTCCTTCACTGTGTTCTGGCCCTGAGTGATTAAACCAATCCAATCAAACTCTGAATTAATAATCCAGAGAGACTGAGCAAATTCACCCTTACCACACTGACAATTTGAAAACTTGAATTTTCAAAGAATCACAGAGGAAGGCAATTTAGCCCATTGTGTCTGCACCAGCATTTTAACGTTGTGTCTATCTCCTGCGTTTTCTCCATGACCTCACGCATTGTCTGTATTTCAGTCATCATTCAATGTCCTCTTCAGTGCCTCATGTGACAACGCTATGGCTTTAAGAGGTGGACTTTGTCCATTTTCTCTGAAGAGAGTTTGAGATGGACATGCCAGGTGGTATGTTCCAAGCTAATAAAGTAGAGAGCTTGTGAGGCCTTGTTTTTCTTAAGTTGGAACAATAGATGCTGCATGAAAGAGTCAGGTCAAGCTCCCACAGATCCAGGATTTTAAGTTAACTTTCAGTAATTGCTTGGATCTTGAAGCTGTAAATGGAAGCTGTTATTCCTGTCTCTGTTATAGCTAAAAGCTTGAGTTCTCTTCCCGCTGCTAGAATTGCATGTGAGGCAATCTATTTTACTAAATTTGCCATTACCAAGGCTCTGTTCATGGGATGTTATTATATTGGAAAGTTGCTGTTGGAAATTAAATAATCCATGATTCTGTTAAATTTTCTAATAGAGTTAAATTATTCCAAGTCTTCTTCCTTTTGTTTGTATTTCCACTATAGTTTAAGAATAAAGTGTGTTTTGCTTCAGGTCTGGTAGTTTGACCAATCAAATTGTTTTGGAAACACAAACCTTGCATTTAAAAATAAGAGAAGTTGGGGTCGAGGCTATCTTCTTGATATATTTTAAGGGGGTTTTGTCTGGTCCATAACACTCAATTGAACCAGACTCCACATTTCCAGGTAGTGCAGTCCAGATACGGTGTGAAAAAGTTTTTTCTCACCTTGCAGTTGCTTCTTTTGCAAAACAGATCAAACATGTTGGTACAATCTGCCTCTAAAGGATGTAAGACAATACTTTTCACTGTACTGTGGCCCATGTGTCAATAATAAATCAAATCAAATCTTTGCTCCAGGTTTTAAAAAGAAATTGGAAAATTAGGAAAACTATTGGTAGGAAAAGGTAGATGAAGCTGATGTAAAAATCTGGCTGGTTAATGAATGTCTATCGGGGAGGACACCTGCCACGTTTACCTAGTCTGTGCTGATAGTGATATCAATCCCCATGTCAATATTGTCACTCCAAATTGCTCTCTGATGTGGTTCAGCAAGCTACTCAGTTAGACCAATTCAACATAAAGGAGAAACCACAAGATCACCTTCTTGGGGAATATATCCGAAAGTAAATATTAAAAAGGGTTCTTGATGAAGCCGTTAGCACTCAGTGGTTAGCAGTGCTACCTCACAGTGCCAAGGACCCGGGTTCCCTGTGTCTGTGTGGATTGTCTTCTGGGTGCTTCTGTTTCCTCCCACATTCCAAACAGTGGATCTTTGGTGGATGTTAAATTGCTCATAGTGTCCAGGGATTTGCGGGCGAGGTGGATTAGCCACAGGAAATGCAGGATTACAGGGATAGGGTAGTGGGTGGGCCTGGTGGAGATGTTGTTTGGAAGGTCGATATGGATTCAGTGGGCCAAATGGCCAGCTTTCACACGGTCGGGTTTCAATGATTATTTTAACATGTATTTAAGAAAAACAAAGAGCTAACCCGAGCAGTTTCCAGTATCAGCCGACTGCTTCCCAAATGACTGTCAACATTTAACAAGTGTAGCACCATTCACATATCATACCAAAGGAATTCACCAAGGACAATTGTACAAATCTTGACACTAACCAATGTATTCGGTCAGGTCACCACAAGTCTGGTGACACATTTGGATTTCAAGGAGCCTCTTCAATGATCATCCAAAGGTGGAGAGATTGAGGGCAGCAATTGGAGACTTCAGGACCTTGTCAGCTTGGGGCAAAAGAGAAAACAACAAACAGATCCATCCTGCAGGAGCCCACTGCTCTCAGAGGTTCATACAGATCCATCCTGCAGGAGCCCACTGCTCTCAGAGGTTCATACAGATACAGGTTCATACAGATCCATCTGTATTGGGTGGCACGGTGGCACAGTGGTTAGCACTGTTGCCTCACAGCACCAGAGACCCGGGTTCAATTCCCGCCTCAGGCAACTAACTGTGTGGAGTTTGCACGTTCTCCCCGTGTCTGCGTGGGTTTCTTCTGGGTGCTCCGGTTTCCTCCCACAGTCCAAAGATGTGCAGGTCAGGTGAATTGGCCATGCTAAATTGCCCGTAGTGTTAGGTAAGGGGTAAAATGTAGGAATATGGGTGGGTTGCGCTTCGGCGGGGCGGTGTGGACTTGTTGGGCCGAAGGGCCTGTTTCCACACTGTAAGTAATCTAATCTAATCATCCTGCAGGAGTCCACTGCTCTCAGAGGATCATACAGACCCATACTGCAGGAGCCTACTGCTCTCAGAGGTTCATACAGATCCATCCTGCAGGAGCCCACTGCTCTCAGAGGTTCATACAGCTGGGAGAGATTAGAGTGATCGGGACAATTGGTCACAAGGAGGAATTTTTAAACTAAAATGAGAATTTATATTACAGTGTCACCAAATGTGCAGCTGGTTTAATTCAGTGAGTAGTGAGTGACTGGTAAATGGGACAAAGTGAAAGATGTGGGGAAGAGACTTTTGGATAAGATCAAGTTTATATCAGGTCATGGAAAGGCTAGATGAGGATGACAGAAACAGCTATGTTGAGGCAGAGGCACAGCTGGATGATGGCATGAAGCTGAAAATAAATAAAAATAGGTTCATTATAATCTCACAGTACCATCAACCCAATTTGAAAATTAGTAAATAAAAGGCACATTGTATCTGAAAAGCTTCACCAATTTTATTCCAGTTCCTTTCTCAATGATTACGACCCATCCACCTTCCCTTGCCTTTCTGCCTGGAGACAGCCTGCTAAAGCAGTAGGCCTTCATGTGGTCACTGAAAGCATTGGGCTACCAGACTCCCACATTCAGATATCCCGATGCAAAGAGTGAACTCCTGGGCTGAATAACTCCCATCAAAGCCCAGTTTCCCAATCCCTGGACTTTCACAGATCATTATTTTGTACTGGTATAGACCCATTCCCTGGAATTGGGATATTTTAAAAATTCATAAGTCATCCCTTCAAGAAGAGCAGCTCCCATGGGATGGGCACTACCAACAATAGTAACTACCAGATGTGTCCTCAGTGTCTCCTCACTCCTCCTTTTTGGCTCACTACAGAGCCCATCAAAGAGAAGTCTGCCATCCAGCAGTCAATGATCTACTTGCTTTGCCAGACCTTATTTAGCTCAGTGTCACCTTGGAGATAGGAGCTTAGTTTCCCTCCATGAATAAGACATTATCTTAGTTTCAGTTATCCACATCTATTCAAAGAACAATTGAATGCTTACATGGAAGAAGCAGGCTACTCAGCCCATTGATTCACACTAACCTTTCAAAGAGCATCCCACTTAGACCCACCCCTCCTCTCCATCCCTGTAACCCTGCATTTCCCATAGCTAATCCACCTAGCCTGCACATCTCTGGAGACTATGGGTAATTGAGCATGGCCAATGCAACTAGCCTGCACATCGTAGACTGTGGGAAGAAACTGGAGCACCTGGAAGAAACCCACGCACACAGGGAGAACATGCAAACTCCACACAGACAGTCACCCAAGGCTGGAATCAATCCAGGTCTCTGTGAGGCAGCAAGCTAATCACTGAGCGATATTCCCAGCTGCAAGGACTTCCTCTTTCTCTGAGACAACCTTGGAAAAGGTTGAATTAAACATTTAATTAAAAGACAGATTCTGTAGTGCCTCATCAGTACCTGTATTTCATCCTTATGTTTGGTCACTTCCTGTTTTAGGTGACTACACACTTTAAAACTGTCCATTATCATCCTGGCAAGCTGCCAACACCAGACCTTATTTAGACCCATGAGCTTAGCCAGGCTATGCATCTGAAGCTGACACTGTGAACAGAGATAATATTTTGTCTGATTGCTTGATTATAATTTACACATTACCCCAGAAATTACTGCGGCTAAAGTCCAATTGTGTAACAAAGCCCACATGAAGGTTTATTTCCAATTATTTGATGACAACATTAAATTATTATCTATCTCTTAATCAATTGAATGACATTAGATTCAGGCATAGGCAAATAGAAAGAAAGAAAGATCTTGCCTTTATATAGGGTCTTTTGCAATCTCGAGATGTGTAATTCTCACAACCCATGAAATAGTGTTGCATGAATAGATGCATGAAACACCACAGCCAGTCTACAGACAGTCATTTCCTCAAATTGATCATTTATCTTCGTGACTTGGATTGAGGGATAAATATTGACCGTGGAGAGGACTCATCTGCTCATCTTTGACTCATATCTAAAATACTCATCCCAAAGGTATACCCACAAGTAGATAGGGTGATAGAGAAGGCATATGGGAATCTTGCCTTTGTTGGTTGGGACACTGAGAATAAAATCAGGAACTGATGTTGCAGCTTCATAACACTTTAGTTAGGCTGCACTTAGAGAATTGCACTCAATTCAGGCCACCACATTGCAGGAAGAATGGAAAGGTTTTCCAGGATGCTGCCTGGATTGGAGGGTATGAGCTGGAAGGAGAGGCTGGACAAACAAGGGTTGTGTTCTCTGGAGTGGTGAAGGCTGAGGGGAGACCTGATAGAAGTTTACACAATTATGAGAGGCATAGATAGAGTTCACAGTCAGAATCATTTTCCCAGAGTTGAAATGTCTAACACTAAATGGCATATATTTATGGTAAAAGGGGGAAAGATGTGAGGGGCATGTGTTTTACACAGAGAGAGACAGGTGCCTAGAATGCACTGCGCAGAGAAAGTGGTGAAGTCTGACATGATAGGGGTGTTTAAGGGGCTTTTAGATAGGCACATGGAGAAGCAAGGAATGGAGGGATATGGACTACAAGCAGGGAGTAGGGATTAGTTTAATTTGGTATCGTGTTCAGCACAACATTGAGGGCCAAAGGGCCTGTTCTTGTGCTGTACTATTCTATGTTCTATGACACAACCCAACAGTTCTACAGTCCCTCAGCAATTCATTAATTTTCATCCTAGATGTGTTACTCAAGTTTCTTTGAGTTGGACTTGACCCCAAGACCTTCTACCACTTAACCAATATAAAGAAAGACATTTAAACATTAGTCTCTTATCATAATCATCCAGATCTCCCATTGCTGTAGCTGCCCAATAACATTGGCAAAAGGATGGTCCGAGTTGAACCAGGACAGGCTCAGAGTCAAAGGTTGCCAAATGGACTGAGTATTCCCAGTATCCACAGTTTGTTGCTGGCATTCAGTTTAACCTTAGAATAGTTTTTCTGGCTGAAGAACTTTTTAAATTCATTCTCAGAATGTGTTTGCCAGGTTGTTTATTTCCCATCCTTAGTTACCCTGATGCAAGGTAATTTGGAAGGCAATTAAGATCAACCATATTGGTACTGAATTGGGATCACAAAAAGAACAGAGCAGGTGAGGGACAGCCAGCTTACTTCCTTCAAGGATATCTGAAAGCTTTATGAACACATTTACAAATGCCTTTTTTAAAATTTCACTAAGTAATTATCAAAATTTACATCCTTAATTCATCATTGCAGAATTGTTGCAACACACAAGAAGGCTGATCAGTCCATGGTTGACTTGATCTCAGTTCTCTCGACTATTCACCCAGTAACAGAATCATATCGAAGCTCTGAGGAGATTTATTGTTTCAGTTCATGTCTGAAAAAATGGCCTGAAGAGTGTGTGTGGTACTAGAGTGAAACCAATCTCAAGAAGGATCAGAATAGAAGACAAGGGTAACTGGGCTTCAGCTGCCAGTCCCTAGGCTCTAGATCCACAGTCTCTAGGTCCCAGAGCTAGATCCATAATGACTAGGCCTCAGTCTCAATCCCAAGGCCCTAGACATTTTTTTTTATCAGGGTCCAATTGACACAGTTACAAGAGAGTTTTTTTCCCTTTAGATACAATCAGCATCCGCTGCTCTACTAGTAATGCTCTGGTTCTACCGTCTCTCAAATTAGGTACTTCCTTCACCTGGTTTGAAATATTTGTTGAGCCTTTTTGAGGCTTTTAGACCAATGTGCCATTGTTTATTCCAGCCAACGTGTCTATGGCCTTGTTGGAGTACCCTGCAAATTGTATCCTCCAAAGGAACTGAAAATCCCTCAGATTCTCATTACTGTGTAATAGGAAAATGTATCTCAGTTCCATTTACGAATGATAAAGGGAACTAATGGAATTTCAGGATTTGATTTTCACACTCTCATTTCTTGTTAAGGAATGAAGCATTGATTTCTCACACTGACCTTTTTATTCACACTGACCTTAAACACACCCACCTTACCCAAAACCAACACCATTTTCACCCTCACAGTCTAGAATTTGCCGAAGTCTTTGGACTATATTCAATTAGTTGATCTCAAGTCAGGCAGGATGATTGGCATCAGGGCCTCAGAATATGTGAAAATCAGCCAGGTTTCTGCGTTTGATGTGTGGGGGTTGCATGTAACTGTATTAGCCTGCCTTTCCCTGTATGTTGTTTTTATTCATTCATGGGATGAGGCCATCACTGACTGGGCCAGTATTTATTGCCCATTCCTAATTATCCAGAGGCCAATTAAAGGTCAACCACATTGTTATGGGTCTGGAGTCACATGTAAGCCAGACCAGGTACGGATGCCAGTTTTTTTCCCTAAAGGGCATTAAGGGGACCAGATGGGGTTTTTTTCCCAACAGCTGACATTTTGACCTCTAATTCCAGATTTTCTTTATTGAAATCAAGTGCCACCATGGCAGGTTCGAACCCAGGTCCACAGAATATCTCCAGTGTCTCTGAGTGAACAGTCCAGTGATAACACCATGAGGTTGTTGCCTGCCCAACAGTCTCTGTATGTGCTTGTACACTTTGTTTTTTTTGAAATTCATTCATGGTCAGTAACCACCGTCCATCTCCAATCATCCAGAAGTTAAGAGTTAACCATCTTGCTGTGATTTTTGAGTCACATGCTTTTAAGAATGGCAGCTGGAAGAACATTAGTGATCCAGAAGTTTTTATGACAATCATCAGCGGTCACATGGTGATAACCAGATCAAATTTTGTCTCATATTTTTATTGAATTTAAATTTCACCACCTGCTTGCGTGAAATATAAATTCATACACCCAGAATATTAGCCTGGGGTTTTGGATTACAAATTTAATGACATTACCACCACGCTACGCCTCCCCAAGAATGCGTTTGTGTTCTGACCCGAAACTTTAAGTCTGATTTCTCTCCACAGATACTGCCAGATTTGCTGAGCTTACCCATCAATTTTTATTTTTGTTTCTGGTTTACATCATCCATTGTTCTTTCGGTTTGTATGTTTGTGTGTACTTTTGCATGGTTGAAGGGGAGTATGAGATGATTTGCTGATAAATATTAAGTCTCAGGAGCTTCTCCAGCAGCGGCTGAAATGTCTGCAGTATTCTGACACAAGATTCTTCTTCCTCGGTCTAGGGAATGAAAAGTGCCCACAAAGGAGAAAGGAAAATTTAATTTTAAATGGGAAAATTTCCTTAAAATTCAAGATCTTATAGAACAGAGCAAGGATAGAGACTCGACATTGAGAGACTTGTATGCCTTCCGTTTGATTTCTGTTAAATGAGGGTCATTTAGTTTGATTAAACAAAAACTTCCTGTTTATTGGTAGCACTTTACCAAAATGGAACTACTGGTTTCTAACATGTTGCAACACTGCCCCCTGTTGTCAGCACACAGCCTGTAACTCACCTACTCCTATTTGCCTCTTGGTATCAGAACCACATTCTGAAGAAGTGTCATTGATCACTAAATTCAAATGAAAACAGGAAAGTGATAATCACACTGCCAGAACATTTCCACAATTATTGCATCTCACTGTCTCAAGGGGTTTCACCACTTCTTGCAGGCAGGTGCAGTACATTCACTTCTGTAAAACTATTTTAGTTGGTAAACCAATTTAATGTTGCATTATTCCGTTAGCTGCTGTTGCTCATGTTGTTCCTACAGACACACTTTCTCATTCAGTCCCACACTGCCAGTCCATCACCTAATCCATGTCATTCCTCACTCTCCACAGCCTCTCACTCCCCTTTCAATTCCTCACATTCTGCTCACTTCTGGAATCAACATTACTGAACAGAGAAATGGTCAGATTGGATATCAAGGCTTTGTTGGATCCTGGAAAGTCAGAACTCAGGCTGAAAGTAAGTATACAAGTGCAGCAGGTGGTGAAGAGGGTAAATGATTATGTTACCTTTCAGAGCAACAGGATTTGAGTACATGAGCAGGAATATCTTGCTGTATTTGGACAGGGCCTTGCTGAAACGATACCTGGAGTATTCTGTTCAGTTTTGGTCTCCTAATCTGAGGAAGGAAGCTCTGGCCATGGAGGGAATGCAATGAACCACACTGATTCCTGGAATAGCAGGTCTGGCATATGAGGAGACAAGATCGGTCAGAACGATATTTACTGTAGTTGAGAAGAATGAAGAGGTATCTCATAGAAACCTATAAAATTCTAACAGGACTAAGCAGGGTAAACACAGGAAGGTTGCTCCTCCTGACAGGAGAATCGAGAATCAGGGTACACAGTCAGAGGATGCAGGGTAGGACTAAGATGAGGAGAAATTTCTTCACCATTCTTCAGAGAGTGGTGAGCCTGTGGAATTCTCATTAACAACATAAACCAGTGGAGTCCAAAACATTAAATGTTTTCAAGAAGGAGTTATAGTTATTCAAGCTAAATGGATCAAAAGCAATGTGGAGAAAGTGGGAATAGAGTACAAGAGTTGGATGATCAACCAGAGAGTCATAGAGATGTACAGCATGGAAACAGACCCTTCGGTACAACCCATTCATGCTGACCAGATATCCCAACCCAATCTAGTCCCACCTGCCAGCACCCGGCCCATATCCTTCCAAACCGTTCTTATTCATATACCCATCCAAATGCCTTTTAAATGTTGCAATTGTACCACCTCCACCACATCCTCTGGCAGCTCATTCCATACACGTACCACCCTCTGTGTGAAAATGTTGCCCCTTAGGTCCCTTTTAAATCTTTCCCCTCTCACCTGACTACACTGAGGCAAGGGAAAATTTCTATCGTGTGGCCAACTGGCTAGTGGAACGCTGGCATTTTTTAATGCTGAATGATAAGCAGAGGAATGTCGCCTATCAGAGAGCAATCCAAAAAACAGTGCAGTCTGGTTGCATGTCTGTTCTTGATATTGGAACAGGAACTGGTATTCTCAGGTCTGCCTTCATGTGTGTTGTTCTGATTGTGTATGTTTATTAAATGGACGTATGTTTCTGTATGCATATTATAAACATGGATTTGGAGAGGCAACGCTATGAATGGAAGAAATGAAAGGTTCCAAGTATAAGTGAAAATAAGCAGAGAATATAGGTTTGAGTGGGCCAAAGGATGACATGTGATAAATCTATGTTTGGAGCAACTGTTAAAATTAACTTGCAAACGAACAGCCATAATCATAGAATCATACAGTACGGAAGAAGCTTGTATATGATCAGTTTGTTGTGGGATTGTTTTCACTTGCTGCTTATACAGTTGGCATGCAAGTAGTCCTGTTTGGTAGCTTCACCAGGTTAGCACCTCATTTTTAATATGCCTTGTGTTGCTCCTGCACTCTCCATTGCACCAGGGTTGATCTCCTGACTTGATGGTAATGATTGAGTGGAGAATATGCTGGACCGTGAGGTTGCATCTTATGCCGGAGTACAATTCTGTTGCTTCCAAGTGTAAAAGACAGTTTACTGGCTGTTTAAGTTCATGCCTCATTCTCATAATAAAGATCAGTTCAAGACTGATAAAGTCATAAGAGGTATGAAGATAATCCAAAATGGTGGATCTAATCCGTTGTCAGTATTAATTGTAACTATGTGGAAAGGATTGAAAAAAAACAAATGAGTTCAGAACCAATGCATTCGTAGAAACAGGACATTGTGTTGAGCATACAAAATGCATAGCAACAAGAAATAATTTCATAGTAACAAGAAATAATTTCTGGGATCTTAGTTGGTTTCAAGGTTTGTGTTGAAGTTGAAGAAATACATGAAAGAACAAAATTTGTTAAATTTTATAGTTTCAGGTGATACATGAAAGACAAGCAAAATCCAAAGATGTGCAGGTCAGGTGAATTGGCCATGCTAAATTGCCCATAGGGATAGGTGCATTAGTCAGGGGTAAATATAGGGTAGGGGAATGGGTCTGGGTGGGTTACTCTTCTGAGGGTCGGTGTGGATTTGTTGGGCCGAAGGGCCTGTTTCCATACTGTAGGGAATCTAATCTAATCACCCTAAACCTATGCCCTCCAGTTCTGGACTCCCACGCCCCAGGGAAAAGACTTTGTCTATTTATCCTATCCATGCCCCTCATAAATTTGTAAACCTCTATAAGGTCACCCCTCAGCCTCTGATGCTCCAGGGAAAACAGCCCCAGACTGTTCAGCCTCTCTCTTTAGCTCAAATCCTCTAACCCTGGCAACATCCTTGTAATTCTTTTCTGAATCTTTTGAACTTTCACAACATCTTTCCAATAGGAAGGAGAGCAGAATTGCATGCAATATTCCAACACTGGCCTAACCAATGTCCTATACAGCCTCAGATCATGTTAAATGATTTCTCTATAAGCCTTCAAATGGCACATTGAGCACATGTTGAATTTCCACTTCAAAGAGCCTACAGAATCTGACCACTATAATTTGAGCTGGTGTG
Organism: Chiloscyllium plagiosum; assembly: GCF_037043375.1. Taxonomy (NCBI): domain Eukaryota; kingdom Metazoa; phylum Chordata; class Chondrichthyes; order Orectolobiformes; family Hemiscylliidae; genus Chiloscyllium; species Chiloscyllium plagiosum. The sequence goes on from NW_028270155.1 coordinate 77,888,635, forward strand.
TTCACTTCTTAACTTTTCTCAGTGTGAAGAAGTTTATCCTTATTACTCCATTCTTTTGCTGATTATTTTTGTCCTATGAGCTCTGGTTGCCAACTCACTTGACAAAGGAAAGGTCAGTCACTTTCTCACGGTGAATCAAAATTGTGAATAAATTTCTCCTTATAACCTTCTCACACAAGGAAAAAAATTCAGCTTCTCCACTTAACATGAATTTTCTCATTTTTAGCACAATCCTAATAACCTTTCTCTGTTGTCCCCTCCAAGCCTTGTCAATTTTTCTAAAGATTTGGTCAGAGTAACTCAGCAGACCTAACCAGAAATTCCTAAAGAATTTGCATTATATCCTTGTTTTCATGTTAAATGTTTCTATTTATAAATCCAATGATCCTATATTACAATATAGTTGTAGTCATGTGGCACCATAAACCATCCCAATGTATGTCACAGGAATCTTATAAAACAAAGTGTGAAACCAAGGCACATAAGTAAATTTTATGTCAGATGACCAAAACTATGTCAAAGAGGAATGCCTTAAAGAAAGAAAATATGCTAGACAGGCAGAAAATTTCAAAGAGGGAATTCCAGATATCGGGGCCGAGGTTACCAGAGGAACAGTCACCGAAGATGCAATGATTAAATGTACAGATGCTAATGAGGCACGAAAAGAGGAAGACAGATATCTCAGAAGGTTATGAATTGGATGAGATTACAGAAATAGGAAGGGTTGAGGTCAAGGAGAGATTTGGGAAGAAGGATGAGAACCTTAAAACGAGGACATTGTTTTCCTGGGAGCCAGTGCGGGTCTGAGCACACAGAAACGCAGTGGAGTCAAGCCAGGGGCAGCAGAGTTTTGAATGGCCTCATGTTTGTTGAGTGTAAAGTGTGGGAGATCTGACCAGACCTGGTCAGAAAAGGCAAGTCTAGAGGTAACAAAGGCATGGGTAAGGGTTTCAGCAGCAGATGGGTTGAGATGGGGTGAAGTTAGATGATGTTATTAAGATTACTAATGAGTTTTGTGGTAGCACAAAAGTGAACATGTTTTCTAAACCATATTATTAACTTGTCCTGTTATGGTTAGTAATCTGCAGACATGACAATCCTCATTAAAACACTGAGAAATACAACTTTTTGATCAAATTCAGCCTTACTCACAATCACATGAGAGGGGTGTGAAATCTCAGAATGTTTTTATGTTGCTGGTGTTAGGGCAGAATAACTAATTGAAACACTTGACCCCAAGTTCAGTTTAATCATCAAAGAGTTTATTGTTTTGCACTAGTGAGGAGAGAGCCTCTGGTAATCCAGGGACTTCTCCCCTGAATAAAGGGAAACATACACTTTTTATACATTTGCTTTTACCCTGTCTTTAGCTGTTACAAACCATCATTAATTATTCATAATAATTAGTACTATTAATTAGTTACATACACATCCAATCAGGTTTATCGTATGACTGTGATCAGTCCATGGACGTCCCATTATCTCATGATGTTTACTAGATGACCTTATCCATTATCCTTAGCTTTTCCTAATACATCTTATTAAACCACATTCCAGACTTTAGCCCCTGCCCCAGTTATTCAGTACGCCTTCATTTTTCTTTCATGGCATTTGGGCATAGCTGGTTGTGCCAATATTTACTGTCGACTCTAACAGGAACGAGGCTTTCTTTATCTGCTTTGGACATGATATCAACAAGAATGCAGTTAAGTATCCCAATGACTGAAGACTTAAAACTCCATTTTGATATGTGACGTGTCGCTACAATGAACTGGGAGTCTTAAATGATGTGGGTCAGGTCCTTCCTTTCTATCCCATGATGAATACCAAATTTTGGACCAGCCTGGTACAGAGGCTTCTATCAGCATTTTCAAAGATGTTCATAATCAAACTGTCTCTGAACAAGCAGCTGCATTGACTTCTATCCCAACAAAGTCACTTGTATGCAATTCACTAGACCCTTTGTGTGTTACTTTAATCTTGTTACCTTACATATAATCCTTTTATGAAGGCTACAATTACTTTAGCTTACAGTTTATCTTCAAACATCAGATTATGGAATCTATTGTTTCAGCTTAAAATATCTTCGCTAGCCATTTTATGTCAACTGAGAACTACCTACAGCTGCTTTATACAAAGCACAAACAGAAATGGCTGGAAAAGCTCAGCAGGTCTGGAAGCACCTGTGGAGACAAATCCAAGTTAATGTATCAGGTCGAATGACCTTTCCTCAGAACTCAGCATCGGTCAGGAGGGATGGTGAATACGTGACAGGAGGTGGAATTAGGAGAGGGGATGGAGTGAGATGAAAGGGAGGTGAGGAAGGTTCTGGAGGGCTGTGGGATTCTCTGACTTGTTGCATCTTTTATGCTTTGATGCCAAAAATGAAAGGAAAAAGTTCCTTGTTAGCATGTCGAGTGAGATGGAGGATGAAGTGGATCTGGGGAGCGGTACAGCCCTGAACCAGTGCGATGTGATGCTGTTGGACAGAGCAGTCAAGAGTGTGCATGTGATGACACCTGGCACTGAGTGTGGATCTCAGGATATGGTGAGTGCAGCTGTCTGTGATATGTTGAACATCGCGGAGATACCCATGGTCCTGGGTGAATTCAAAGCATAAAGAATGAAACTACAGTTGGAATCTACATGGGATGAGTCTGAGCTAGAGGCAGTTACCAAGGAAAATGATGTGGCTGTGGAAATGAGTTTTAGCAAATACCTGGTTAAACACCAGGAGCAACAGTGAAGTTAATTATGGTAAACAAGAAAACAGTTGAGAATGTGGTGCTGGAAAAGCATAGCAGGTCTGGCAGCATCCGAGAAGCAGGAAAATCGACATTTGATTCCTGATGAAGGGTTGACGCCCGAAACGCCGATTCTCCTGCTCCTTTAATGCTGCCTGACCTGCTCTGCTTTTCCAGCACCACACTCTCGACTCTGATCTCCAGCATCTGCCGTTCTCACTTTCTCCTACCTGAACAAGAGAAAAGATTGGAACGGAAATCCTGTTAGACAGAGGAGCAGAACTTCTTCAAGATGGGTATGCCAACAAGAGAAGTGGCAGTGAATTAAATACCAAATAAAATCCAAAAAAACTTTGAAGGGTGCTTGCTAATGGTGGTGGTGTTTGATGTGTCTGCACACTAGTCCTTCTAGGTGATAGATATTGAGGGTTTGAAAATTGCTGACAAAGGAGCCTTGTTGACTTGCTACAGAGTATCTTGTAAATGCTAATCACTGTGAATTGATGCTGTACATTGAAGATAGTGGATGGGGGGCTAGCTAAGCGGTCTGCTTCATCCTGGGTAATGTCAAGTTTCTTGAATGTTGATGGAGCTGCACTCATTCTATCACACCCCTGACTTGTGCCTTGAAGAAGCTGTTTGAGAGACAGAGGGCGAAGTACTTATTGCATCACTGTTAGCCTCGAATCTATTCTTGTATCCATTATATTTATATGGTCAATCCAGTTTGGTGTTTGGTCAGTGACGACCCAGGTTGTTGGTACGGGTTGGACTGGTATAATGAACACTTTGTCAACGTGAATTGTTATATCATGATTAATGAATTGTGGAAAATATTTGGATAACATGAATTTTCAACTGAAAAGGTATTGTGATTTTCTACACTGGCTTTCCATAGCGCAAATTTCCATAGCACGGGGTTGCAGAGAAATGCAACTACTGCTTTATAGCAGAAAGACCCGTAGTGTGGCATTCTGTAATGGTTGCCATTCAAAACAAAAGGCAATGGTTAGATACTGCCTTGTTGAAAATGTTGCCTGACATTTATGTAGTGCACATGTAACATGTCGCTTCTCATTTCAAGTTGAGATATTGTTCAGGACTTGCTGCATTTGAACATGGACAGCTTCAAAGAACAAAGAAAATTACAGCACAGGAACAGGCCCTTCAGCCCTCTAAGCCTGCACTGATCCAGATTCTTTGTCTAAACCTGTTGCCTATTTTCTAAGGGACTGTATCCCTCTGCTCCCTGCCCTTTCATGTATCTGTCTAGATACATCTTCAATGAAGCTATTGTGCCCTGCCTCTACCACCTCCATTGGCAATGTATTCCAGGCATCCACTGCCCTCCGCGTAAAGAAGTTTCCATGTATATCGCCCCTGAACATTTCCCCTCTCACTTTGAATGCATGATCACTAGTAATTGAGTTCCACACTCTTGGAAAAAGTTTCTTGCTGTCCACCCTGTCTATATCTCTCATGATTTTGTAGATCTTCATCAGGTCCCCACTCAACCTCAATCTTTCAAATAAAAATAATCCTAATCTACTCAATCTTTCTTCATAGCTAGCACCCTCCAGACCAGGCAACATCCTGGTGAACCTCCTCTGCACCCTTTCCAAATCATCCACATCCTTTTAGTAATGTGGCAACCAGAACTGTACGCAGTATTCTAAATGTGGCCAAACCAAAGTCTTATACAAATGTAACATGACCTGCCAACTCTTGTACTTAATGCTTGTGAGAAGATTTGTAGCTCGGGTGCTCGTTGTTATGGTCTGTTCACCGAGCTGGGAATTTGTGTTGCAGACGTTTGAAGAAGCAGATTCAAACCACTACAAATGCCGGAGGAAAGATCACAGAAGCACTTCACAGGAGGCTCCCAAGCACTGAGGATGTCACCTAGACAGGGGACGAAACGTCTGCAACACAAATTCCCAGCTCCTGTACTTAATACGCCGTCTGATGAAGGAAAGCATGCGTTATGCCTTCTTGACAATTTTATTGACCTGAACACCCAGATCTCTCTCTATATCAATTTTCCACAGGACTTGTCCATTTACTGTTTAATTCAGTCTTGAATTGGATCTTCAAAAATGCATCACTTTGCATTTACCCGGATTGAACTCCATCTGCCATTTTGCTGCTCAACTCTCGAATCTACCTATATATTGCTGTATTCTCTGACAGTCCCCTTTACTAACTGCTACTCCACTAATCTTAGTGTCATCTGTAAACTTACTAATCAGACAACTGATACCATCCTCCAAATCATTCATGTGTATTACCAATAACAGGGGTCCCAGCATGGATCCTGATGGAACACCACTGGGTCACAGTTCTTCATTTTGAGAAACTCGCTTCCACTACGGCTCTCTGTCTCCTGCTGCCCAGCCAGTTCTTTATCCATCTAGCTTGTAGACCCTGGACCCCATGCAACTTCACTTTCTCCATCAGCCTATCATGGGACACGTTATCAAACACCTTACTGAAGTCCATGTACATGACATCTACAGTCCCTTCCTCATCAATCTACTTTGTCACTTTCTCAAATAATTTGATTAAGTTGTTAAGATATGACTTTCACTGCACAAATCCATGTTACCTATCACTGATAAGCCCATTTTCTTCCAAATACAAATAGATCCTATCCCTCAGTATCTTCACCAGCAGCTTCCCTACCACTGATATCAGTCTCACCAGTCTATAACTCCCTGGATTATCATCACTTTGAGTGAATTTAGAACTTCCTCCTAATTACCTGATATTAGTTGCCCACCCTTGCCCCTATTGCAATAGTAACTTCATTATTGTTCTTTTGTCACAATAAATAGAATCATAGAGATGTACAGCATGAAAACAGACCTTTTGGTCCAACTCATCCATGCCGATCAGATATCCCAACCCTATCTATTCCCATCTGCCAGCATCCGGCCCATATCCCTCCCAACCCTTTCTATTCATAAACCCATCCAGATGCCTATTAAGTGTTGCAAATGTACTGGCCTCCACCACTTCCTCTGGCAGCTCATTCCATTCATGTCCCACCCTCTGCGTGAAAAAGTTGCTCCTTAGGTTTCTTTTATATCTTTCCCCTCTCACCCTAAACCTATGCCCCTAGTTCTGGATTCTCCATCCCAGGGAAGAGACTTTGTCTATTTATCCTATCCATGCCCCTCATGATTTGATAAACTTCTATAAGGTCACCCCTTAGCTTCCGATGCTCCAGGGATAACAGTCCCAGCCTGTTCAACCTAAAATCCTCCAACCCTAGCAACATCCTTGTAAATATTTTCTGAACCCTTTCAAGTTTCACAACATCCTTCCTATAGGCAGGAAATCACAATATTCCAAAATTGGCCTAACCAATGTCCTGTCCAGCTGCAACATGACCTCCCAACTCCTGTGCTCAATGCTCTGACATGTAGAGTTGCATTCGATATCGCAATCAAGTTGTCTGTCACAGCGGTACCTTTCAATAAAAACATTTAACCTTTTAAAATATACACTTAAATAAGGTTTTGGGGTTCCTTTGTTACTTGTAAAAATACTCACTACTTTCTGCCTTGTTTTCTTCAATACTACATTCTTTTTTGCGTTCAGGATCCTCTGTCTTCAGATGCTTCAGCTCTTCCACTGATGGTATTTCTTGGTGCGTGCCTGACTCTCTGAGCCCCGCAGAAAAGCCCATTTGTGTTGGATCTCTGTTCGGAACACAGAAAGATGCTGCGCTTCACAATGTGGATGAGGAAACAATAGGTGGGGATGACGTAACAATGAGCGACAAGCCAATCAGGTGCAACGCTGAGCCTGATTGGCTCCTGTCCGTCCAACTTTCTGAACTTGGCTCCGCTCCCGTTATGAGGCTCCTGGCCGGCAGCTTGGATGTCTCCTTTACCCCGGGGACTGGAGCAGGCTCCACATGTCTGGTAGAGGCTCGGCCACGGCCAGGTTTCACCTCTCCATTCCCGGGCTCGCGCTGCTCGTTATTAGCTGCAAAGATGAGTAAGAGGGCGGAGCACTACGGGATCCTGTCCCTTCATCCTGATTCCGTGGTGCAGAGTGTCCCGGCATCCAGGCTGAGAAACGGTGCCAGAGGGAGAAAGTTCTGGGGAGTGAAACAGTGTTCCGATTGAGTGAGTGACTGGGGATAGAGACGGGGACATAAAAGGAAGTGGGAATGCGAGTGGGGATGAGACAGGACCTGAGAATGGGATAAAGGACTGGTGTGTGGGCCAGGTACAGAACAGTATTTAAACCTAGTTTATTTGTATTTAACAATTAAATCTTGTTGTTATGTTAGTGTCACAAAAAGGAAAAATGCCCGCCGATATTTAAAGCTGAGGGCAATCCACTGGGTGGTTAGTGATTGATTTGTTCTTTGTGTTCAGTTTTGCAAGATGGAAATTGTTTAGCTATTCAACATGGAAATGGAGAAAGAAGCAGAAGTGTCAGTGCAGGATCCGCCTGGATCAGTGGACACTCCAGGGCCTGGATTCCCAGAGAACCCCAAACCTAGCCAGCAGGGAGTAATGTTGACAAAATTACTGCTTTTCCATGTATGGGGGGGCAGCTACCAGTGGGCAAGCTATTTAAAAAGGCACAGCACATTGACACTGCAGAGAAACCATTCAAATATCCTGTTTGTAATAAGCAGTTATACACATCTAGTGACCTGATCCAGCACCAGTGAATTCCCACTGCAGAGAAGTTTGAATGTAAAGCTGTGCAGTACATTGAAAGTGCATCAATGAATTCATGGTGGAGAAAAAAGCTTTTGAATGGCCAGTGTGTAGAAAAGGATTCTGTGCATTAAGTGACCTGGCTGTACACCAGAGAGTTCACAGCAGGGACGAGCCATTCAGGGGCACTGTGTACAAAGCAGTTGTGCACTTCCAATAGCCTGATAGTGCATCAATGGCTTCACAGTGGAGAGTAGCCATTCAAATATACAGAGTGTAAAATTCAGTTTTACACATCCAGTACATCAAAGAACTCACATGGGTGAGAAGCTGTTTGAATGTACAGAATGTAAAAAGCAGTTCAACTCGTCAAGCAAATTGTTACAACATGAGAAGATTCATACAGGAGACAGACCATTTGAATGCTCTATGTAAAAAAACAATTTTGTTTATCCAGGCACCTGCTGTTGTATCAATGAAATCGCACTGGAGAGAAACCATTTGAATGGACTGTGTGGAAAAAGCAGTCTCCTCAATCAACCACACTGTAAATTCATCAGCATTCACACTGGGGAGAAACCATTCAAATGCTCTATCTGTGCAAAAATGTTTTACACAACCAGTCACTTGATATGGCATGAAGGCATTCACACAGGTGAGAATCTATTTGTTTGTGCAGAGTGTAAAATCTGATTTTGTACATCTCTTGATCTTACTTTACATTAGCAAAATAACAAGGGCAAGAAATGATTTGCACACTCAGGGGCACTGTGTACAAAGCAGTTGTGCACTTCCCTTGTAGATATTTGAGTCAATCCAGTTAATTGACAGTCTATGAACAAAGTTCATGCTGGAGTAGAGCCATTTAAATGGTCAGTGTACAGAATGTATTCACAAACATAATCATTTTGATCAAACATCAGCAGATTCACGTTTGAGATAACTGAGAATTGTACTTTGTAGAGAACACATTTTGACACATCAGAGCAATGGAAAGAAATTGTTATATTCAATTAATTAGATTGTTTTGGATTCTTCCAGACTTTCAGTTTTCTGATGTTTATGGATAGTCTGTCACTTGCACGTGGAAACCAGTGAGAGGCCAGAGTTGTCTAGAAATTGAAATTGGCAGTCCCAGGATGTTTGATACAATCTCCTCTGGGAGTGAGAGAATATGGGAATATATCATTTAAGGAGGAGGTGGTATGTGATGTTGAAGAATGCCTGGTTTTTGCATAAGGTGTGATTTTATTTTTCTGTAAGGTTCAGTCAGATATTCTACCTCCCACATACGTTTAAGGAGAGAATTAAGACTATGTTGTACATTTTGCACTCTTGGGCAGCCATCTCTCTTTAAAGGCCACCGTTCACATGTAGGTGCAACATTGCTTCAGGTCAGCCTTCTTCAAACTGTGACAAAACTAACATTACAACAGTAGTTGGTTTTCACAGTGATGTTTATTGTACACACTTCCATTTCTGAATCAAAGTAGAATAATACAGTAAGTAAAATCAATATTGTCAATTATCATTGCTGTACAATTTGTTATTAGGCTTTATGCAAATATTCCTGCAAATTTAAGAAGGGCCAACTGAACAGGCTTGTACATACCTATGGTTTACAGTAACTCTATGGGGTGGGGGCAGGTCAGTAGCAACAGCCAATGGGAGCATTGTTTGTTCAATTAGTGCAACCCAGGAGTTTTGATGTTCTATTATAATTTTTGATGCTGAAAACATTGCATCAGCAACTCTACTGAAATACAGATATTACAAATATCGCCAGGTTAATTTTGGGTAAAGATGGGCTTTCTAATCCATTTAGTTAGACAAGATTTACGTGAATAAACCAGAACAGGGCAGAAGATAATTATCCCATATTAGTGGATTACAGATTCATATAAATGTTAAATATACCCAATACGGATCGCAAGATACATCTTGAGTTCTACGTCCAAAGACAAATGCAACTCACAATGCCACAGTGCTGACCATAGTTAGGGAAAGGAAACACATGCCATCAGACCATAAGATGTATGAGCAGAAGTAGGCATTTCGCTCATTAAGTCTGTGATACCATTCAATATCATGGTGGATCTGCTAATCTGGATTACTTAATTGCTTTCCCATAAAATCCTTGATTTTCTGACTGATTAAAAGTCTGCCTTGCAAATACTTAATACTGCAGGAATGACAGCCCTCAGCAGTAAAGAATTCCACTGCTTCACAGCCCTCTGAGAAGGCATTCTTCCTCATCTCCATCTTAAATGGATGACTCCTTACTCTGACGTTATATGATCCAATCCTGGACTCCCCCATAGGGGAAACAATCTCTCCACATCTAGCCTATCAAGCCTCCTAAAATGTAAGTTTAAATAAGGGTGCTGGTCATTTTCCTAAACTCCAATGAATATACCACCAACCATCTCAACCTCTTGCAGGAAAATCCCTCAATACCTGGAATCAACCTAGTGACCCTTCTCCATAATGCCTCCAAAGGTATTCACAGTATTCTAGGTGCATTCTAACTTGTGTCTTGTATAATTTCAGCAAGACTTCCCCATCTTTGTGTTCCATTTCCTTTGAAATAAAGGCCAACATTCCATTTGCCTTCCACATTACCTGCTGAACTTGACAGCAAGGATTTGATAGCAAGGGTTTTTAAAGAGGTAGATTTTAACAGTTGTCTTAAAGGAAAAAAGTGAAGTGGAAGGTTGTATTCTCTAACAATAAATAATTAATCTAATCACAGCCGATTGTTAAAGTGGAGAAATTGGGTTACATGTTTAGGTACCTTGGAGTTGTACTTTATCTGTCGAGGCGATATGTGTGTCTGGGTAGTTGTGATGTTCTGGACTTTTACAGGTACAAGAGCAGTACCACCTACTCGACAGAAGCTTGGTAGACGCGGTGAAATGTTGGATGAAGGTTCCTGCAACATGTATCCCACGTTAGATGGACATAGAAAATCTCAGTTACATCTGCAAGCCAATTGACCATCTGTATTCTAGAACTGAATGATTGATTTATTATCGAAACTTTATTCGTGTAGAGTCATACAGCATGGAAAGAGACCCTTCAGTCCAAACAGTTTATGCTTGACATAATCCTAAACTAAATTTGCCATCTTCTAGCACATATCCCCCCAAAACTTTCCTATTCATGTATCTATCCAAATATTATTTAAATTTTGTAATTGTGCCCACACTCACCATTTCCTCATTCCACATTCGAACCACCCACTGTGTTTAAAACTAAAATTGCCTGTCATGTCTTTTTAAAATCTCTCTCCTCTCACCTTAAAATGAGCCCCCTCATCTTGAAATCCCCCATCCAAGGAAAAAGACTCTATCTATACCTCGCATTATTTTATAAACTTCTATCAGATCACCTCTCAATCTCCTACACTGTGTTGAAAAAGGTCCCAGCCTATCCAGCCTTTCTTTATAACTCACACCTCCTGTGGGAGATTTGTTAGATCTGATGTAGCCATTTTGTCAATTACTAAAAGCCTGGAAACCATTTTGAATCTTATGTTAGTGTCTGCTTGCTAAGCTCAAACATTCCCAGGCTCAGTGAGGTGGTTGACCTTGCAGCTGTACTTATATCTAATAGTGAACTCTTTCCCAGCATGGGAATGTTCTTCTTTCACAAGAACCTATTGTATCCTAACACTTGCTTATCAGCCACTAACCAGCACTGTCCAGACACTGTGTGACTGAGGCTAGTGACTGGGCAAAGTGATGAAACATGCCTTATCCTGCAATTAATAGTTTGCTAATTGTTATATGATTGTAACCTATATAATGATGCAACACTCTGTATCTTGTTGGATTGACTTGTGACCATTCGATTAACTTGTCTTTCCCCGTAAGCTCACAAATAAACAGTCAATAACTCAAGGTTTATGTGGCGTGATTTATTGTTCCTCTAAATTGGACCGTTATGAGTGAGTCACCCACTGCATAATTTATCCCATCCCCAACACCTCCCATACTCAGTAACTTCCAGGTAAATCTCTCTCTTGAGCCTTTTGTAGCTTAATAATATCCTTCCAATAACTGGGTGACCAGACCTATTCACAGTACACCAGAAGAGGCCTTGCCAATATCCTCTACAATCTCGCATTACTTCCCAACTCCTGTACTCATGACACATGTGCCAAATGCCTTTTTAAACACCTATCTATATGTGGTCCAAACTTTAAAGAGTTATGTACTTGCATCCCTAGGTCCCTCTGTTTTTATAGCACTACCCAAAGCCCTATCATTAATTGTATAAGCCCTATTGTTGTGTGTTGTACCAAATGCAATATTTCACATTTATCCAGATTGAACTCCATCTGCCATTTTTCAGCCCATTGACCTATTTGATCAAGAGGGGAAAGTGAGGACTGCAGATGCTGAAGATCTGCAATTTGAGAGGAAGAGGGTACAGTCGGAAGTGACAGTACGTCTGTTGAATAAAGGGAACTATGAAGCTATGAGGGAGGAGCTGGCCAAAGTTCAATGGTGCAATACCTTAACAGGGATGACTTTGGAGGAACAATGGCGGATATTTCTGTGTATAATGCAGAAGTTGCAGGATCAGTTCATTCCTAAAAGGAAGAAAGATCCCAGGAGGAGGCATGGGCGGCCATGGCTGATGAGGGAAGTTAAGAAACATATAAACATGCGTGGCACAGTGGTTAGCACTGCTGCCTCACAGCGCCAGAGACCCGGGTTCAATTCCCGCCTCAGACTGACTGTGAGGAGTTTGCACATTCTCCCTGTGTCTGCGTGGGTTTCCTCTGGGTGCATCGGTTTCCTCTCACAGTCCAAAGATGTGCAGGTCAGGTGAAGTGGCCATGCTAAATTGCCCGTAGTGTTAGATAAGCGGTTAATGTAGGGGTATGGGTGGGTTGCGCTTCGGCGGGTCGGTGTGGACTTGTTGGGCCGAAGGGCCTGTTTCCACACTGTAATGTAATCTAATCTAATCTAAAGTTAAAAGAGAAAAAGTATAACATAGCAAAGATAAGTGGGAAAACTGAGGACTGGGAAGCTTTTAAAGAGCAATAGAGGATTACTAAGAAGGAAATACGCAGAGGAAAAATGAGGTATGAAGGTAACCTGGCCAATAATATAAAGGAGGATAGTAAAAGCTTTTTTAAGTATGTGCAAGGCAAAAAAATGGTTAGGACTAAAATTGGGCTCTTGAAGACAGAAACAGAGGAATATATTACGGGGAACAAAGAAGTGGCAGAAGAATTAAATGGGTACTTCAGATCTGTGTTCACTGGGGAAGACACAAGCAATCTCCCTGAGGTAACAATGGCTGAAGGACCTGAACTTAAGGGAATTTATATTTGCCAGGATTTGGTGTTGGAGAGACTGTTAGGTCTGAAGGTTGATAAGTCTTTGGGGCCTGATGGTCTACATCCCAGGGTACTGAAGGAGGTGGCTCGGGAAATCGTGGATGCGTTGGTGATTATTTTCCAGAGTTCGATAGATTCGGGGTCGGTTCCTGAGGATTGGAGGGTGGCAAATGTTATACCACTTTTGAAGAAAGGTGGGAGAGAGAAAGCAGGAAATTATAGACCAGTTAGTCTGACCTCAGTGGTGGGAAAGATGCTGGAGTCTATTATAAAGGATGAAATTACAGCACATTTGGATAGTAGTAACAGGATAGGACAGAGTCAGCATGGATTTATGAAGGGGAAATCATACTTGACTAATCTTCTGGAATTTTTTGAGGATGTAACTCTGAAGATGGACGAGATCCAGTAGATGTAGTGTACCTGGACTTTCAGAAAGCTTTTGATAAAGCCCCACACAGGAGATTAGTGAGTAAAATTAGAGCGCATGGTATTGGGAGCGAAGTACTAGATTGGATTGAAAATTGGTTGGCTGATAGGAAACAAAGGGTAGTGATAAACGGCTCCATTTCAGAATGGCAGGCTGGGACCGCAGCTTTTTACAATATATGTTAATGATATAGAAGATGGTATCTGCAATAACATTAGCAAATTTGCTGATGATACAAAGCTGGGTGGTAGGGTGAAATGTGATGAGGATGTTAGGAGATTACAGGGTGACCTGGACAAGTTAGGTGAGTGGTCAGATGCATGGCAGATGCAGTTTAATGTGGATAAATGTATGGTTATCCACTTTGGTGGCAAGAACAGGAAGGCAGATTACTACCTCAATTTAGGTAAAGGGGCAGTACAGAGAGATCTGGGTGTTCTTGTACACCAGTCAATGAAGGCAAGCATGCAGGTACAGCAGGTAGTGAAGAAGGCTAAGAGCATGCTGGCCTTCATAACAAGAGGAATTGAGTATAGAAGCAAAGAGGTGCTTCTGCAGCTGTACAGGGCCCTGGTGAGACCACACCTGGAGTACTGTGTGCAGTTCTGGTCTCCAAATTTGAGGAAAGACATTCTGGCTATTGAGGGAGTGCAGCGTAGGTTCACAAGGTCAATCACTGAAAGACTGAAGCGACTGGGCTTGTATACCCTTGAGTTTAGAAGACTGAGAGGGGATCTGATTGAGACGTATAAGATTATGAAAGGATTGGACACTCTGGCAGCAGGAAACATGTTTCCGCTGATGGGTGAGTGCCGAACCAGAGGACACAGCTTAAAAATACGGGGTAGACCATTTCGGACAGAGATGAGGAGAAACTTCTTCACCCAGAGAGTGGTGGCTGTGTGGAATGCTCTGCCCCAGAGGGCAGTGGAGGCCAAGTCTCTGGATTCATTTAAGAAAGAGTTGAATAGAGCTCTCAAAGATAGTGGAATCAAGGGTTATGGAGATAAGAGGATACTGATTAGGAATGATCAGCCATGATCATATTGAATGGCGGTGCAGTCTCGAAGGGCTGAATGGCCTACTCCTGCACCTCTTGTCTATTGTCTATTGTCTATTATCAGAGCTGAAAATGTGTTGCTGGAAAAGCGCAGCAGGTCAGGCAGCATCCAAGGAGCAGGAGAATCGACGTTTCAGGCATGAGCCCTTCTTCAGGAATGAGGAAAATGTGTCCAGCAGGCTAAGATGAAAGATAGGGAGGAGGGAGTTGGGGGAGGGGCGTTGGAAATGCGATAGGTGGAAGGAGGTCAAGGTGAGAGTGGTAGGCCGGAGTGGGGGTGGGGTGGGGGTGGAGAGGTCAGGAAGAAGATTTCAGGTTAGGAAGGCGGTGCTGAGTTCGAGGGATTTGACTGAGACAAGTTGGGGGGGAGGGGAAATGAGGAAACTGGAGAAATCTGAGTTCATCCCTTGTGGTTGGAGGGTTCCTATGCAGAAGATGAGGTGCTGTTCCTCCAACCGTCGTGTTGCTATGTTCTGGCGATGGAGGAGTCCAAGGACCTGCATGTCCTTGGTGGAGTGGGAGGGGGAGTTGAAGTGTTGCGCCACGAGGTGGTTGGGTTAGTTGGTCCGGGTGTCCCAGAGGTGTTCACTGAAATGTTCCGCAAGTAGGCGGCCTGTCTCCCAGGTGGACCAATTCCAATACCGTACAACCCAAATGGCCTCCTTCTTCAAAGACTGCAATTTCCCCCCAGATGTGATCGACGATGCCCTGCACCGCATCTCCTCCACTTCCCGCTCCTCCGCCCTTGAGCCCTGCCCCTTCAATTGCCACCAGGACAGAACCCCACTGGTCCTCACTTACCACCCGACAAACCTCCATATACATTGTATCATCCGTCGTCATTTCCACCACCTCCAAACGGACCCCACCACCAGGGATATATTTCCCTCCCCTCCGCTATCAGCGTTCTGAAAAGACCACTCCCTCCGTGACTACCTCATCAGGTCCACACCCCCCACCAACCCAACCTCCACTCCCGGCACCTTCCCCTGCAACCGCAAGAAATGCAAAACTTGCACCCACACCTCCCCCTTTACTTCCCTCCAAGGCCCCAAGGGATCCTTCCATATCCGCCACAAATTCACCACCTCCACACACATCATTTACTGCATCCGCTGCACCTGATGTGGCCTCCTCTATATTGGGGAGACAGGCCGCCTACTTGCAACACGACGGTTGGAGGAAGAGCGCCTCATCTTTCCCCCTAGGAACCCTCCAACCACAAGGGATGAACTCAGATTTCTCCAGTTTCCTCATTTCCCCTCCCCCCCACCTTGTCTCAGTCAAATCCCTCGAACTCAGCACCGCCTTCCTAACCTGAAATCTTCTTCCTGACCTCTCCGCCCCCACCCCCACTCCAGCCTATCACCCTCACCTTGACCTCCTTCCACCTATCGCATTTCCAACGCCCCTCCCCCAACTCCCTCCTCCCTACCTTTTATCTTAGCCTGCTGGACACACTTACCTCATTCCTGAAGAAGTGCTCATGCCCGAAACGTCGATTCTCCTGTTCCTTGGATGCTGCCTGACCTGCTCCGCTTTTCCAGCAACACATTTTCAGCTATTTGATCAAGATCCCTTTGTAATTTCAGAAAGCCTTCACTGTCTGCTATGCCATCAATTTTGGTGTCATCTGCAAACTTACTAACCATGACTTCTATATTTTCACCCAAATCACTTATATAACTGACAGCCAAAAGAGGACCCAGAGCTGATCCCTTCGGAACACTGCTGGTGAGAGGCCTCCAGTCCAAGAAGCAACTCTCCCCCACTATCCTCCTATTGGAATGTTATCTATTACAATATCACATCTACAAACCAACACCTGATTGGTAGTTATAATATGAGGTATTATGAATTCCTGGTCTGTCTACTTTGCTTATTGTTGGGTGTCTCCAAAAGTTCTTAATTATTGCATAAGAGAGAGAAACTCCCAAAGCTTTTCATTTTACTCTTATCAAAAGATGCCCATGAATGTCAAACATCAGCTGAACAGAATAATTTATACTGGAGGAGAAAAGATTACTTATTGGTTGTTTTGTTGATTCTGGTTGGCTGAGGTATTTACATGAAGAAAGGAATACAGAACACCAGGGTCCCTAAATGTCTAGGTAATCCAAAAAAGACAGAGGGTTTGAATATATTATAGTTATCACCTTTGGATGGTCAGTCAGGGATGGAGCAACAAACATAGCATTTGCCAGAGAGAAAACATCTCCTGAAATATTACATAATAAACATATATTCAAAAACAGTTAAAAAGGTTAATGGTGTGAAATAGATATTAACCAGCATGTGGTTTCTTTGCCCATCCTTGACATGATGTTATAAAACTTCACAGGGTCCAGACTCAATGTGTAGCATTCCCAAGTCCACTCCCTCCCAAATGTATATCACATCTAGGTGTGTATCCTGTCAGTGGGAAGATGGTTGTTGTTGTTAGAGGTCAATAATCTCAGCCCCAGGACATCACTGCAGCAATTCCTCAGGCAAGTGTCCTCAGCCCAACTATCTTCGGCTGCCTCATCAGTGGTGATTTCTCTATCATAAGGTCAGAAGTGCAATGTTCACTATGATTGCACAGTGTTCAGCACCATTTGCAACACCTCAGTTACTGAAGCAGTCTATGTCAAATGCAGCAAGGTCTGGACAATAGCCAGGCTTGGGTTGATAAGTGACAAGTGATATTTAGAAATACACAAGATAGGTGTTGGAGTAAGTCTTCAACCTCTCAAGCTGGCTCCATCATTCCATAAAACCATGGCTGATCATTGAGCCCAATACCCTAATTCAGCCCTCCCACCATATCCCTTAATCCACAAGAGCTATATCTATCTCTTTCTTAAAAACATGATGCTTGAGCCTCAACCACACTCTGAAGAAATTTCTCCTCAACTCAGTCTGAAAAGGTTTATCCATTATTTTTAAATCATAAACCTTGGTTCTGGACTCTCCCACCATCTGGAATAACCTTTCCGCAACTAACCTGTCTGGTCCTATTAGAATTTTATAGCTTTCTATTTAAACCCCCCTGCCCCATTCCGCTAAATGCCAGCGATTACAATCCTAACTGACTCAATTTCTCCTCATACGTCAGTCCTGCCTTTCCAGGAATCGAGCTGGTAAATCTTTGCTGCACTCCCTTAATAGCAAGAACATTCTTCCTCAGATAAGGAGACCAAAATTGCACACAGTATTCCAGGTGTGCCTCACTATGCACCAATGCACAATTCAGTAAGACGTCCTTGTACCTGTATTCAAATTCTGTGTCATGACGGTCAATAAGCTGTTTGCCTTCTTTATTGCCTGCTGCACCTGCACAGTTACTTTCAGTAGATCGTACACAAGGACACCCCGCTCTCATTGAACATTCCTTCTCTCAATTTACAGCTATTCAATTCAGATATTGCCTTTCTGTTTTGCTATCAAAGTGGATAACTCCACATGTATAAATGTTATAATACAGCTGCCATGCATTTGCTCACTTACTCAGCCTGTTGAAATCACACTGCAACACCTCTGCATCCTCATAGCTCATTCTTTCACTCAGCTTTGTGTCATCTGCAAATTTTGATATATTCCATTTAGTCCTTTCATCTAAGTAATTAACATATATTATGAGTTATTGGGTCCAGTAAAGATCCCTGCAGTACCCCACTAGTCACTACCTACCATTCAGAAAAAAATATCTATTTATTCATATTCTTTGTTTCCTGTCTGCTAACCAATTTTCTATCCATGTCAATACACTACACCCAGTCTCATAAACTTCAATTTTATACATTAATCTTTTTTGTGAGACTTTGTCAAAGCCTTCTGAAAGTCCAAATAAACCACTTCCATTGGCTTCCCCCATCAACAGTACTGGCTTTATCATCAAAGAATTCCAATAGATTTGTTAAACATGATTTTCCTTGCATAAATCCATGCTGATTGTGTCTGATACTACCATTGTTTTCTAAGTGCTTGATAAAATCCTTGAAAATGGACTCTAGCACCTTCCGTGAGACGGATCTCAGACTCACTGATCTAATTTTGTTTCTACCTCCCTTTTAAAATTACATGAGAGAATTGTTCCAGAGTCAAAAGAATGTTGGAGGATGACCACCAATGCATCCACTATTTCTTGGGCCACTTTCTTAATTAATTTGGGACATAAATTATCAGGCCGTGGGGATTTATCAGCCTTCAATCCCATTAGTTTCTCCAACACTATTTCTCTATGGATACAGATTTGTTTCACTTCCCCCTTCTCACTAAACCATGTGTGCCCTATCATTTCTGGTACATAACCATGTTCTCCTTTACGAAGACAAAAACAAAACATGAATTTAATTTGTTACACATTTCTTTATTCTCTATTATAAATTTCCCCATTTCTGACTGTAAAGGCTTTCTTAGTTTTCACCAATAATAAGTTCTTATGATCCCCGCAACCTTACTCTCATACTCTATTTTCCCCATTTTAATCAATCCCTTGATCCTTCTTTGTTGACTTATAATCTGTTCTCAATCCACAGGTTGATTTTTTTTTGGGTGCCAATTCGTATGCTTTTTTTACATCTAATACTATTTTTAACTTCCCTCGTAAGTTATAGTTGGGTCACTTATGCCATACAAGAATAAATATCTTTTATAATTTACTCATTCACTCTTGAATGTTTGCTACTGCTTTTGCACTATCATTTCTATCAGCAATGTTTTCCATTCCATCATAGCCAACGTATGCCTCATACCATCATAGTCTCTTTATTAAGATTCACTACCCTACTCTCAGAATCAACTATCTCACTCTCCATCTTGAGGGAGAATTGGATCATGTTATGGTCATTCATCTCCAAGGGGTTACTCACAATGACATTACCAATTACTCCTTTCTCATTGCATAATATCCAGTCTAAGATGTTCTGTTCTCTAATTGGTTAGTCAATGAATTGGTTCACAAACCATCTGGTATATTCTAGGAATTCCTGTTCTGAGGTTTTGTGACAAATTTGATTTGTCCAGTCTATATATAGATTAAAGCCATAATTAAAGAAGTTCTTTACCACATGCATCTCTGATTTCCTGATTAATGCCATTCCTAATGTCACTACAGTTTGAGTGGTCGATATGTAACCGGCACGAATACAATTTGTCCCTTAGTACTTCTCAATTGTACACACGCAGATTCTGTATTGTTTGAGCTAATAGATTTCCTTGGTGTTGTGTTTATATTCTCTTTAACCAGTAATCAATTTCATCACCTTTTCCTCTTTGTCTGTCCTTCTTTCCTACTGCCACGGTTCCATAATCCTAAAAATATTATATCCATTCCCACCTATTTCTGTGATTAATTAATTCATTTTATTTTGAACGCTCCTTGCATTTAGGCACAATGCCTTAAGGCTCGTCTTTTTAATGTTCCTTGTCTCATTCCCACTTTTTTCTATTGTCGCCCTGTTTGATTCTGCACACTGATTCACATTTGCTACACAAATGACAGACAATGACTATCTCTAACAAGAGAGTACTGTACCATTGCAGTATCCCTCACTATCAGCATCCTGAGCTTACTAGAGAACAGAAAGTGAACTGCTCCAGTGCTATAAATATTGTGTCTACATGAGCAGGTCAGAAGCTGGGAATTCTGTAGTGGGTAACTCCCCTTCTGTCTCCTCAGTTCCTGTCTCTTTACAATGTAGAAGTCAGGGTGTGATGGAATATTCACTCTTGGTCTGGATGAGTGCAATAGGGTCCAATAATAGCCAAGACGCTCAGTGCCATCCAATCCACTAACATCAACATTGACTCCTTTCACTACTGACACATATTTATGATAGTGAATGCCATCTACAAAATAGTGAAGTAACTCACCAACAATCCTCCAGTAGTATCATCCAAACTCAAGTCAAGAGCAACAAAAGAATAGGAGTACCATCACATGCAAATTCCCAGCGAAGCCACCCATCATCGTGACTTGGAACTACACCATGATTCCTTAGTGTCCATGAATCAAAATGCTGGAATTTTCTTTCTAACAATATCTTAGATATCCTTACTCTCCAAGAACTGCAGCAGTTCAAGAAGGCAGCTCACCTTCACCTTCTCCAAATCAGATGGATTCTAACAACCCAAAAAATGATGAAAAAATAAATGGATGGAAAAGTATGGATCATAGACTGTATGGTAAGATTCATTTGAATAGGACTATGTCAAGTTATATGACAAGCCTTCTCCCTATTTGGCACAAGTCTTCGGATATTAGTAAGGATGAATTAGCAGAGTTGACAGTGCTAGGTTTGCCATTGTCATTTCCAGTGCTAGTTTGATGTCAGTTGGTCCTGTTTCACTCCTTTCTTTGGACTTTATTTAGGTGTTTGATAAATTTGAGGGGTTTGCTAGTCCATTTCAGAGGGCATTTTAAAGTCAATTATATTGCTGTCTTTCAGGAGTCACACATCGGACAGATCAGGGAAGATTAGCAGATCAGTAATCATCAATATTTATTCCATATCTATTTAATTAATTGGAATTAAATTCCCTCAGTAATATTACATCTAATCATTTGTTCACTTGTGCTTCATCTCTTATTTAGATCAAATGGAATAATGATCTTGTTCTCACACAGTATTTCCCACTAAGCTCACTGAGAAATAAGTTGTATTCGGAGCTGTGCTGTCCCTTCGCCTGTCTGCTTACTGTCAAGGAGTAACATCCTAATCACTGTTATAGCTTAACCTTTCTCGAGGTCTGACACTTATCTGCAATACTTCCTTATTCACTTCACTTATGCATTCCGCTGACAGACTGGATAGTTTGGAGAAACACAGACAGTCACCTTTTGAGAAGGAAGAGTGGAGTTTGGATAGAAAGATTATGAAGCATCTGAACTGAGTAAAGAGCCAGAAGACACTGATTTGAAGTGAATGACACGAGAAAAGGCATTTCCTTGCAGTGACTGGTTAGGATCTGGAATGCACTGCGGGTGCTGCAGTGGAGCCAGATTCTCACTTGACTTATTTATTTATCTAACAGGAAAAAATTGGAGGGCTACGGGAAAGGAAATGGGACTTGCCAAATTAATTTTGCGGAGACTGTGCACAGACACAAAGGGCTGTACGGCTTTCTTGTATACTGTAACCATTCTATGACTGACTGACTGTTCTTTGGAAATGGTGGTAACAGAGAACTACTCCAGTTGACATATTGCACATTCTATAGTCGCTGTAAAAGGTGAGCTGGCAAACCTTTCAGATTTAGTACTTTGAATTGCCATTAAAATCATAACAATTTTAAAATCGCACTTGCATTGAACATTTACTTCATCATACATTAGCTGTTCTTTCCACTGAGCCAACCTGTGGTATAGAATCAGTGTAGAAGAGTCCCTTCAGCTCATTCGCCTGGTACTGCCAAAACTACGTTAAATCTGCACTAGTCCCATAACCTGAATGTTATGACACTCAAGTGTTCATCCATGGACTCTTTAAAGGATGTCAAGTTACTTGACTCACCTACCCTCCCAGGCAGTGCATTCTAGACTCCCACCATCCTCTGGGTGAAAATACTTTCCTCCAGTCCCTCTAAATCTCATGCCTTCCATCTTAAAAGTGTGTTCCCTTGTTACTGACCTTTCAGCTAAGGGGAACTGCTTTGTATCCATCCTGTCCATAACCCTCATAATTAGATAAATCGCCACCAGGTTTTTCTTTAACCTTCTCTGCTTGAAAGAAAACACCCTATTCAGCCTCTCTTCATAGCTCAATCACTCACCCCAGGCAACTTCCTGGTGAATCTTCTCTGCACTCCCTCTAATGTAAACGCATGCATCCTGTAGTGTGGGGACTAGAACTGCACACAGTACTCTAGCTGTGGCCTAATTGAAGTTCCACACAGCTCCAACATCATCTCCAATCTCCTCAAGTCTACACTTTGACTGATAAAACCAAGTGTCTCATATGCCTTCTTAACCTGACCTCCCTCCTTCAAGGATTTTTGGATGAGCATCCCAAGATGCTGCCATTCCTCTGAGCTCTCCAGTGTCCTGCCATTCATTAAGTATTCCCTTGTCTTGTTTCTTCTTCAATGGTGCATCACCTGACCATTATCAAGGTTAAATTGCACCTGCCTTGATCTGCTGAACTGACCTATCCAATTATATTGTTCTGCTGGGTAATCTCCCACCTTCTTCCTGGGAGAGTAGGTGAGTCAGGTAACTTCACATCCTTTAAAAAGTCCATGGATGAACACTTGAGTGTCATAACATTCAAGGTTATGGGACTAGTGCAGATTTAACATTGTTTTGGCTGTACCAGGAGAATGAGCTGAAGGGCCTCTTCTATACTGCATGATTCTACACCATCTTTAACAGGTTGGCTCAGTGGAAAGAACAGCTAAGATATGATGAAGTAAATTTTCAATGCAAGTGCAATTTTAAAATTCTTATGATCTTAATGGCAATTCAAAGTACTAAGTCTGAAACGTTTGCCAGCACACTTTGCAGTTACAATAGAATGTGAAATATGTCAACTGGAGTAGTTCTCTGTTACCACCATTTCCAAAAAACAGTGAGGAAGAAGGTGGTCAACGATCTGGCCAATCTATGAGTCATCTGCAAACTTATCATTCCCTCAACCCCCTCCCCCCGCCCCAATCTCCCTTCCATAATGTACATCCATCACGGACAATAGGGGACCCAGCATTGATCCTTATGGTATGCCACTGGATACCTCCAGTCACCAACAGCCTTCTCCCAGCATCCTCTGCATCCTGCCACCAAGCCAAGTTTGGAACCAATTTACCAAGTTACCCTGGATCCTATGTGCTTTTACCTCCTTTATCAATGTCCCATGTGGCACCTTTGCAAAGGCTTTGCTGAAATGCTGAGTGCCAAATTTCTGTTGCATCTGTAACATCATATACATTTCTGTCATGTCCTGGTCTACAAATTGATGCCTCAACTTCACTCATTGATTTCAGGCATTTCACAAACTGTAAGCATGCTGACATCATCCAAGTCTCCCAACTGATTGAGATCCACGAGTCTGTGCTGATACAGGTTGATCAGTTTGTAATATTTCCATTTCACACAGTATTTCTACACACACGCACACGCACACACCCCGCCCCCCCCGCAGGGATCAGGAACCATCATTCTGGTTATTGGCTACAAAATCACAACACTGTTAACAGGGTTCAAACAAGTTTCCATTACTACAGCTTGACAATAGCCACTCTTGAGGAATAGTCAAGGGTTTTACTTACTCAATACTGTAGGCTCCGTGTGAACCAGCAGTTATGATATAAGCAAAACTTAAATCCGGAATCAAGGTCCACCTGAGAGCAAGCTCCCTAAAGGAGTGAATCTCATTCAGCTTTGCTTGAAAGTCATATTTGGGTCAGAATGTTCAGTTTGAGTCTTGATGTCAAACTTGTCTTTCCCAAGCTTTGCATCAGAGAACTACTCTAAAGTTAATATAGTCTGATGCGAGCTTGTAGTATGACTGCACCCTGAATTAGTAATTATGTAAAGTCAGTCCTGTCAAATGGACTGGTTCTGAGCTGTCAACTTCCAGGCATTGGAACCTATTCAAACACATTTCAAATAAGTGAGGGAACTGGCAATCTATCATGCTGAGCAGAATTTAGCTTCATGGCCCAAAGGAGAGGAGCCAATCTGCCCAAAGTCTGAAATGTACATTCAACTTTCAACCTCTACCTTCCACAAAACAGCACAACCGTTTGGCCAAAAAAAAAATGAAAACATCCTAAAAATGACACTCAGATTACAAAAGTAAATGAGAGTCTTATTTTTTTGTGAATCTGTTACAAGCAGCCTGTTGTTCCAGAGACATTTTCCCCAACCTATTCCATTTCAGAACTGGAGGATAAATGGCGTTAGGGATTTGGCCACTGGGCAGTGAGAGAAAATCAGAGCATGACAGAGCAAAGTTAGTATGGGCATATCACGTGAAAATCTGTTTTTGTTTCTTTTGATAAATGCTACAAACAATGTTAAAAAGGGAGAAATCAGTGAAGTGCATTTTGATGTTTAAGATCTATTTGATAGGGTAGCACCCAAAAAAAGATACAAAATTAGTAATTGTAGGATCACAATTCATATATTATCATGAATTTAGGATTGGATAAAGGACAGAAAACAAAGTAGAAACAAACACTCAAATAAAAGCAAAATACTGCAGAAGCTGAAGATTTGAATCAAAAACTCCAGGTATGATAAGACAAGCAAGTACTGGAGAAACCTAGTAGGTCTGGCAGTATCTATAGAGAGAAAGAGAGTTAAAATTTGAGTTCAATTACCATTTTTTTGGAACTGAATAAACATTGTTTATAAATCACCAAACTGCAAATCATGGAGTATTGTAAGAATCAATCATGATCTTACTGAATGGCAGAGCAGGCTCAAAAAGCCTAATACTCTACTCCTATCTATTATGTTCCTCATGATCAAAACATGGATATCAACAATTTATAATTTGTGCCAGTGACCAAATGTGTTAGACCTGCAAAAAACCTTGTTCAGACTCAGTTGGAGTATTGTATTCAGTTCTAATCGGCATTCTTTTGAAAGGATGTGAAGGCCTTAGACAAAGTGCAGAAAAGACTTGTGATTATATCTGTGGGGGAAGGGACCTATTGTTTATTTAAGGCTGAGATAGATAGATTCTTCATCAGTCGGGGAATCAAGGGTTACAGGGAAAAGGCAGGAAAGTGTGCGTGAGGAATGCTGGATCAGCTATAATCCCCTTGAATGACAAAGCAGGCTCGAGGGGCTGAATGGCCTCCACCTCATCATATTTCCGAAGGTCTAATATTTCAAGGATTAATTACTGAGACAGATTGGAGAATTTGATATGGTTCTTCTTGGAGAAGTGAAATTTCAAATGAGATGTCAAAATAATTTGCTGCCCTGCCAAGGGGGTGAGGTGCTTCAAAAAAGGTTTATTGTGCTCAGAAAAACATGTTAAGAATTATTTGGATTAATCATTTCTCGTAAAATTTATCAATAGCTGTGAGACTTTAAATTGTAAGCTAAGACCATGTAGAATTAGGGACCATAAGTGAAGTAAGCTTAAATCTTGGCAGGGCAGCTTGGTCACTTGTAATGTGAGAACTCATGGATACTCCCAGTAACCCAGATGGCAACATGAGCAGGAAGTATCAACAGCTACAAAATTTGAGATCCAGGTTTAGGGGTTTGAACAGTAGTTAGAGTCACTGCAATGCATTGCGAGGCTGAAAGCTACATGGACACTCGAGAAAGATGATCATACTGTAGGTTAGGAGCATGGAGGCCGAAAGAGATTGATGTGAAGTACTCATTTAGTATCTCCTCATCTTCTGCAGCTCCACAGACAGGCTCCCTTGCTGATCTTTTAGGGGCCCTATTCTCTCCCTAGTTACTCTTTTGTCCTTAATGTATTTGTAGAATCCATTTGGATTTTTGTTAACCCTATTTTCCAAAGCTATCTCATGTTCCCTTTTTGCCCTCCTGATTTCTCTCTTAAGTATACTTCTACTGCCTTTATACTCTTCTAGGGATTCACTCAAACCCTGCTGTCTATCCCTGACATATGGTTCCTTCTTTTTCTTGAACAAAACCTCATTTTCTCTAGTAATGCAGTATTCCTTACACCTACCAGCCGTGCCCTTCATCCCAACAGGAATATACTGTGTCTGGACAATGTTTATCTAATTTTTAAATGCTTCTCATTTTCCAGTCAATCCTTTTTTCGTGAATACCTGTCGCCAGTCAACCTTTGAAAGAACTGGCCTAACACAGTCAAAATTGGCTGTCTGCCAATTTACAGACAAAAAAACAACCTGCAAATGCTGGAATTCAAGATAGACAGGCAGGATGCTAGAAGAACACATCAAGCCAGGCAGCATCAAGAGATGGAGAAGTCCATGTTTCAGTTGTAACCCTTTTTCAGGATGTAAGGGGGAACTCCAGATAAAGGGGGTGGTGGGGCTAGGGTGGCGAATTGGGGATAGATGAAGACAGGTAGAGGGTACAACCTAGTTGGTCAATGGGAGGAATGAATATGGTTGGTGGCAAATAGCAATGGAAGGGATGGGGAGGGTCTGGGAAGGGAGTCGGGGGATGGGGAGGGAGCTTATTTGAAATTGGAAAAGTCAATGTTGAGTCCTTTGGACTGCTGGCTGCCCAGGTGGAAGATGAGGTGTCGTTCCCCCAATTTGCAGTCTGATTCATTGTGGCAATGGAGGACGTCAAGGATGATTACGTAGGAAAGGGAGTGGTTGGGGGAATTGAAATGAGTGGTGACTGGGAGGTCTGGTAGGCCTCTGTGAGCCCGGCTGTGATGCTCAGTGAACCGTTTCCTACATTTACGATCAGACTCCCTGATGTAGAGTAGACCACATCGGGAGCATCTGATGCAGTAAACTAGGTTGGAAGAGAGATAGGTGAACCTCTGACTCACCTGGAAGGACAGTTTGGGGCCCTCTTTGTAGGACCATCCTGCCATGCTGGGGACAAGTATGGTGGATCTTCTTTGCATTCCCCTGATTTCAATACTTATCCTTCCTTAAGTAACAGGACCAAAGCTGCATAGTACACCAAATGCACTCCAAGCAATGTTCTACGCAACTGAAGCAAAATTACATTACTTCTATCTCAAATCCACTTGTGCTAAAGACTATCATACTACATTCCTTCCTAATTGTTTGCTCATGTGCATCTTAATCTTCAGTAACTTATTTGAGAATATTAAGGTTCTCTTATTACATCTGCATTTTATATCTCTTACCCTTTTAGAAATATTCTTTATTTTTTCTTCCTCCCAAAGTAGATAACCTCCCACTTTCAAATATTATATTCCATGTGCCATACTCATTCATAACTTGATTTCTTTCAAGTTTATAGAGCCATCTGGATTGAGGCAGAAGTCTACAGACATCATACGTATAGTTTCCATATTACAACTTAGCATGAGTTTCATAATATATGTGTATGGTTTGGGGAGGTGACAACACATTCAAGGATTTTGAAAGATATGGGAGATGGAGATGGACTGGTAATGTTAAAGTAAAGTGGTTCAAAGAGGTTTTTTAAGAAGGGTAATGGTGGCAAATTTACGAAAGAGGGAGACAGTTTTTGAAAAGAGAGAATCATTAACAATATAAACTAACATGGGGGCCAGGAGGGGAATTTGTTGTTCAGTAGTTTGTTGGGAATAGAATCAAGGGAAGAGATGGTGTTTCTCAAAGTCAGAATTACATCAGTGATAAAATGATGGAAGGAAGAGATAAAGTACAGAAAGATGTAGGATCAAGACTCAGACAAAAGACAATTAGAGAAGGTATGCATTGGCAGACTGGTGGTGGGAAGGGGCAGAGTCAGCTGATTACCTGGTCTTAATTTTAATGAGAAAGAACACGGTGAGAACTTTAGAGTTATTCTTGGAGGTGAGTGGAAAAATACATGGGGAGAAAGTGAGGTCTGCAGATGCCCTTCCTGAAGAAGGGCTTATGCCCGAAACGTCGATTCTCCTGTTTCCTGGATGCTGCCTGACCTGCTGCACTTTTCCAGCAACACATTTTCAGGAAAAATACATGGGCAAAACATTTAAGAAGGCATGTTATAAGGAGAGTAAAAAATGCAAAACAGCCCCGAGCTTCCTTTCTCAAAAGGTTTAGTTGGAAACGGCAGGACCCAGTCATGGTTAATGTGGTCTAGTCAGATCTGTGGGGAATGGTGTAGTGCTGGGCTTAAAAATTCTAACTCCAAACCAGACCATTAGGGGTTAATTGTTAAGGGTTAATTGTTCAAGTCAATGAACAATCAAAGCAAAGTGGAAAAATGCATGAAAATGGGTCTAGTGTGAAAAAAAATCCTTGTTTTGTTTGGGAGGGAAATGTATAAACTTGATTGTGTGTGAGAACCATTCTTTCATGTCGTTCATATAGTGCTATCTAGAAATCTTTCAACTTGTTTTCTGCATGATGGAATACCGAGAAAAGTGCTGAAAGAAATGGAGTAATCTTAGTAATCTTTAGATTTAGAATAGTATTAATATCAGGGACAGAAGACAGACCGTGTTGGTGGAGGGTTGTTTTTCAGACTGGAGTCCTGTGACCGGTGGAGTGCTGCAAGGATCGGTGCTGGGTCCATTACTTTTCGTCATTTACATAAATGATTTGGATGTGAGCATAAGAGGTATAGTTAGTAAGTTTGCAGATGGAGGTGTAGTGGACAGTGAAGAAGGTTGCCTCAGATTACAATGTGATCTTGAACAGATGGGCCAATGGGCTGAGGAGTGGCAAATTGAGTTTAATTTAGATAAATGCGAGGTGCTGCATTTTGGGAAAGCAAATCTTAGCAGGACTCATACACTTAATGGTAAGGTCCTAAGCAGATGGGACTAGATTGGGTTGGGATACCTGGTTGTCATGGACGAGTTGGACCAACGGGTGTACATGTTGTACATCTCTCTGACTCAAAGCCAATTTGCACGTATCTCAGGCATTAATGCAGAGATTATGACACTCAAGGACCTGATCCTTAATTTCATTTCTAGTGCTTGATAATCCTGAACAGGTTCTCCATCCTAGCCTTGCCTCTGTTGTTCATCCCAACGTGGACTACAATAACGGAATCCTGCTCCAATATCCTTTCAAGCCAGTCAGAGATGTCCTACACCCTGGTATTGGGCAAGCAACACACTATGCGGGACTCCCAATCCGGCTTGCAAAGGATACTATCCATCCCCCTAATTATAGAACCCCTGTAACTATCACTTGTCTTTTTGCTCCCCTCCCTTGAATGGCCTTCTGCTCCATGAGCTGGCTCATCCTCTCTGCAGCCCTTTTCCTCATCGACACAGGGAACAAGTAGAACATAGAATATCGAACCTGTATCCATGACAGTAATCTTGTACAGTATGCAAAGGAATCAACAAGGGAGCAAGCCATTGTACATCTGGTCCTATGTAATGAGATAGGAATAATTAATGACCTCATTGCTAGGGATCCTCTTGGAAGGAATGATCACAGTTTGGTTAAATTTAGAATACAGATGGAGAGTGTGAAGATTAAATCCGATACCAGGGACCTATGCTTGAACAAGAGGGACTACAAAAGAATAAGGGAGCTCTTGCATAAGTAGATTGGAAACAAAGATTTTATGGTGGGAGAGTTGACGAGCAGTGGAGGACTTTCAAAGCAATTTTGCTTTGCTCAGCAAAGGTATATTCCAATGAAAAGGAAGGACTGTAAGAAAAAGGGAAATCTGCCGTGGGTGTCTAAGGAAATAAGGCAGGCTATCAAATTGTAAGAGAAAGCATGCAAAGTGGCCAAAAACAGCATGAAAGTAGAAGATTGGGAAAACTTTAAAGGTCAACAGAAAACCACAAAAGGAGCTATAAAGTAAGATAGAACATGAGACAAACTTGCACAGAACATAAAGACAGATCGCAAAAGTTTCTAAAATTATATAAAATGAAGAAGAGTGGCTAAAGGAAACATGGCCCTTTCAAAGATGAGAAGGGGTATTTAGTTATGGGGTATGATGAAATGGCTGAGGCATTGAACAGGTATTTTGTATCACAGTGAAAGACGTGAATAACATGCTAGTAATTGACAAAGCGACGAAGGTAGGTGAGAACCTGTGAACAATCATTATTATGGAAGCATTCGCATTGTGCAAGCTAATGGAGCAGCAGATTGATAAGTCTCCTGGCCCAAGTGGAATGTATCCAGGGTACTAAAAGAGATGGTGGTAGAAATAGCAAGTAGTAATTTGGTGGTAATTTTCCAAAATTCACTGGAGTCTGGGGCTGTCCCAGTTACTTGGAAAATAGCAAATGTGATGCCACTATTTAAAAAGCATAGTGGAAAAAAGATGGGGATTTAGAGATCAGTTAGCTTAACCTCTGTAGTGGGAAAGATGCTTGACTCTATTATCAAGGAGAAAAATATTAAGGCTAGATAGAAATTGTGCCATTGGGCAGATGCAGCATGAGTTCATGAAGGGCAGGTCATGCTTTTGGAATTCTATGAAGATATTACGAGCAAGGTAGACAATGGGCACTCTCTGGGTGCAGTGCACCTAGATTTCCAAAACGCCTTTGAAAAAGTGCCACACACAAGGTTGCTGCACAAGATAAGGATACATGATGTTAGGGATAAACTATTAGCATGGATAAAGGATTGGTTGACTGACAGGAAGCAAAGAGTGGGGATAAATGAGTGGTATACTGGCTGGCAATTAGTGACTGTGCCTCAGGGATTGGTGTTGGGACCCGAATTATTTACAAGTAAAAAGTTAAAGAGTTGGCCATAACTATACATTAGAAAGTTTGGATTGCGAGTATGATTTGGAAAGGCTAAGTGGGCACTGGTCACAAGTAAAGAATATAATGATTTGAGATAGAGTTTTAATGGGGTCACCAGTCAAACCTTTCTGAGCACCATCGAGCCTTGACAAAGTATTGTATCCCCTAGTGGACATGGTGTAGCATCCCGATCTTGTAGGCCTGAATGCTGTCCTATAAAATCCTAGTGGGAAGGCTGGTGTGTTTTCCTTAAAAATGCCATGAATTTAGCAACATTATCCCCTGTCACTTTCTCAGGTTTCCCACCCTATGCCACCATTGTTCTTAGAGACTTCTCCCCTGCCACCAACCTCCAGTCTCCCTTCCCAATAGAACACCTGAGTCTTGCCAACTTTTGAGCATCAAAATGGGTTCCCATTCAGAATAAGGTGCATTGGGGATGATTTCTGAGAACAACATGTCGTGAGAACAACTGGGGAGCAGGTTGTCCTGGAATAACCACCAAGTGAAAGATGTCCTGGGAAGTAGTGATCCTGACATGATAGAATTTAATATTTAGTTTCAGTGAAAGAAACATGTGTCAGAAACAACTGTGTTTGACTTAAATAAAGGGATTTACAAAGAAGTGAGGATAGAGTTAACTGTACTGAAGTGGGAGACAGATTATCAGGAATGATAGTAGGCGAGCAATGGCAAACATTGAAGGAGGCAATTCATGATTCTGAGCAAAAATATATACATAATAAGGTGGAAAGATTCTCAGAGAGGGATACATTCCAAGGACGTTAAGGAGAGTAGAAAGTTGAAAGAAAAAAGCATATAAAGAAGGAAAAATCAATGATAGTCACAAAGACTGGAATAAATGTAAAAATTCAGCAAAGGAAGACTATTGAAGAAAATAATATCTGAGGGCAAACTATGAGAATTATAAAAACTGAAAAAAAGAGTTTCTTTCAATTTGTAAAAAGGAAGAGCGAGAAGGTCAAAGTGAACATGGGCCCCTTGGAAAATGAATCTGTGATACAGTTATGGAGGATAAGGGAATGGCAGAGGATTTGGAACAGATATTTTTCACCAGTCTGTACATTGAAAGATACTAGATCGTGCCATTAACATTAAAGACTATGCGGGAGGAATTAAGTACCATCACAACCAGTTAAGAAGTAGTATTAGTCAAAGTAATGAGCTAATGCGGTGTGCCTGAGAATCTTAAAAGTAGTAGCTACATTGAAATCAGCCACTTTAGTTGTAATTTTCCAAAAATCCTTGATTGCTGGAGAAGTACCAGAGTATCAGAAAATGTGGCACCATTTTCAAAAAAAGGAGTGAGGCAAAACACTGGTATCTATAGGCTGAACATCTATTGTTGGAATAATGTTGGAACAAAGAACAAAGAAAATTACAGCACAGGAACAGGCCCTTCAGCCCTCCGAGCCTGGAATGAATGATTAAAGAAGTATTGGCAGCATGTTTGGAAAATTATAATCTATCCAAGCAGATTCAGCATGGATTCATTAAAGGAAATCAATTCAGAGTGGATAGAAGGGAATTAGTTTCAGCAGGCCTTTCAGCAGGCATTCGAGAAGATACCTCATAAAAGGTTGTTATCAATTCAGTGCCCATGGTGATGGATGTACTTTATTGCATGTGATTAGCTAGTGATTTAGCTAATGGGCAGGAAACTGTGAGTGGGGGATAAGGAATTCTTTTTCAGGTTGGCAACCTTATTCATGAGGGTTCTACAGGGGTGAGTGCTGTTTAAATATATATTAATAACCTTAGGAAGAAAGCAAATGAACTGTAGCCAAATTTGCAGAAAGCACAAAAATAGATGGAAAAGCAATTTACAAACAGTTTTCAGAGAGATATTGAGAGATAGGTGGAAAGTAAAGGTGGCTAATGGAGTACTGTATAATGCAGGTAAATGTGAAATTGTTCATTTTGGAAGGGAGAACAAAGAAAAGAGTATTATTTCCATGGAGAAAAGCTGCAGAACGCTTTACCAGAATGTTATGATATCTTTAGCTAGTTATTGCATTAGGAATAAATCTTCTTGATACAAACAGAGATTATACTGTCACTTTTAAAAAATGTATTCATGCATATGATATCGGTGTCACTGCAATGTTTGTTACCCAACTGTAAGTGCTTTGTGGTGTCTAAACTCAATTCCAGGTCAATGTTGGGTGTTCACCTGGTTTTATTATGATATTTTTTCTTTTGTGATTCTTTCCAGAATACTGTAACTTCTGAGGTTTTACCGCAGTTAATAGTCTTTATAATAATGTCAGATTTCCTAATAAAGGCAGGCAGAGAGTCAGTTCTCAATAAGGGATTGTGCATCATCTCGATCAGCCATATCTTAGACATGTGCTATTGAAGTAAAAGTGCCCAACTGAATGGTCTGTAATATTTTCATATCCCAATTGTTTTTTGATAAAGAGTGCCTAATGACATTGGATTAGTTAATTAACTCCAGAAACATTCCTAGATAAAATCACAAAATTTGATTCTATTGAATTAGTTACAGTTTTCTCATTCCCAGCTTCATGGATACATCTCCTGGAGAATATGCTGCTTTGATCCCAGCAGTCCAATGTTGCTCCCAACACTTCAGGCATTTATGAAATGAAATTTCAATTGACACTTCTTTTGTAACTTTGATAATCCACATATTCATCGATTATTCCTTCCAGGCCATTAAATACACCAACAAAAAGCTTGTGGCTATGGCTGTGACTATGTGATGGATAACAAACATTCCATTTATACCTGTTTAAGATTTGATTCTATTTGATAATATTGATCTATGATAAACATTTGAAGCATTTTGTTACATAGTGTGAATCAATTAAACATTTCTAACACATATACCTTTCAGCAATTAATTATCCTGTCATAAAACTAAATTTACCATCCACATACCAATATGCTTACATATGAAATTAAATGCCAACCATTTTTAAACCATCTAGAATTACCATTGTACATAAACTAATCTCTACAGTATCACGTGTTGAACAAATGCTTATAAATTTCCTGTTTTGAATATTTTCAAAATGAAGACCATGCAGACAAGTGGACAGGATTTATTTTTCTCCAGATAACAAGAGTGCAAAGCATTTCACTATTTCTGTTTCCTCACAAGCCAAAGTTTGCTATAAACTATTTGATAAAAATTAGTGGTCATATTAGATGAACGGCTTAATTGGCACTTCAACATGTCAATAGTCACTGCACCCGCATAGTCAAAGCGACACAGTCTTTTAGTCCAACTGTTGATATATTCCAAAACCGTCTTTACAGTATGTCCTGTGTTTGGTTCCCTAATTCAGTTTTCTGTCCAATGATGTGTACTGTATGTAGATTAAATAAAAATCAGTAGATTTTCAAAATCCAACTAAAAATATGAATTCTCACATTCTAAAATACAATCTAATCACTTAAATGTGTACTGTTAGCAACAATATGAAAATATTCAAACCATCTGAGTCATTGTTGAGGCATTGTTTATAAGAAAGAGGTGGGAGGTTTTGCTAGAAATGTAAAAACGATTGGTTCGTGTTTTAGCTCCATAGGAACAATGCAATTGTTTTAGAGTGGATAAAGATGAGATTTGCCAGGCTATTGCCTGAAAATTTAAGTCATGAGGAAGGTGGTGGTGTCATGCTAATCCAGAATCCAAATCGGACAATCTAGACATATTGGTGTTAATCCCATAATGAGAGATGGTGAATTCTAAATTCAAATCTAATTTGGAAGTTTTTTAAAAAAAACTAGTACAAAGGCAACCATATCACCATTGACAATTGGGATAAAAACTCAGCTGGTTCACTAATGTTCTTTTGGGGAAGAAGTGGGCGGCACGGTGGCACAGTGGTTAGCACTGCTGCCTCGCAGCGCCAGAGACCCGGGTTCAATTCCCGACTCAGGCGACTGACTGTGTGGAGTTTGCACGTTCTCCCCGTGTCTGCGTGGGTTTCCTCCGGGTGCTCCGGTTTCCTCCCACAGTCCAAAGATGTGCAGGTTAGGTGAATTGGCCATACTAAATTGCCTGTAGTGTTAGGTAAGGGGTAAATGTAGGGGTATGGGTGGGTTTCGCTTCGGCGGGTCGGTGTGGACTTGTTGGGCCGAAGGACCTGTTTCCACACTGTAATCTAATCTAATCTAATCTAATCTAATCTAAAATCTGTCATCCTCATCTAATCTGGCAATCATGTCACTCATATCAATGTGGTTGATTATTAACTGCCCTTTGACATAGTCCTAGAAATCCATTCAGTTCCAAGGGCAAATAAGGAAGTGTTATCTCAGCCAGTGATGTCAACATCCCGTGAATGAAAACAAAGGAAGGTTTGAGTAGATCTGTGTCTGCTTTCTCTTGGACAGAGGAGGCTAGGGAAAGATGTAATTCAAGTGATATTATAAGGGATCTTCCAGGTGTTGATAGATATATATTATCTGCCTTGTTTGAAGGGTTCATGACCAATAATATGGATTCAGGGTAAGCAGTTTGGATGGGAATTGTTTTCATTCAGAGGGTTTTGGGGATTGGGCACCCTCCGCCTGGAGGAAGATATCTTCACAACATTTTACAAAATGTTTGTACCCCAGCGTAGAGACCAGCGTTGGAAAGTGGAATTAAACTAGATGTCAACTTGGCATGGTGCTGATATAATTCGCTATATGGCTTCAGCTGTTATGTAAGTTTCTATGATTTTATGATCATATGGTTCCTGTGCAGAGCGCATATTGCAGTCACTTTTCACCTCCAGCTTTATGTTGAACTGGCTGAGAGCAGCTTCATGATGAAACTGAGAGGCCTTATCACCTCAGCTCAGATGACAAAGAGACAGCACTCATTTGAAATGGGTCAATAGAATGCATCCCTTTATACTTATGTTGAAAATGGTTGACAGAATGCATCCCTCAGAAACCGGAGTACATTATGGCACAGAAGAAACCATTCAGCCCACCATATCTGTATGGGCTGAATAAAATAGTCATCCACCCTGTTTCTAGTACATAATGGTTGAGGGTTTCTGCCTCAACCACCAAAGTCAACAGTAAATTATAGAAAACCAGACCCCTCCAGGCAAGAACTTTTTCCTCATGTCCTTTCCCATTTAATTCTTTGCTAATCATATTAAATGTGTGCCTCCTGACAGTTGACCTATCCAATCTTTCCTTAGAGTAGCAATAATCATGACCTGGCAACATGCCTGCAAATATCATCTATAATCTCTCCGAAGCAATGATGTAATTTGCTGATCAGAACGGCACATAAAACATTAGCTTTGACCTAAACCATGTCTCATATAGTTGTAGAATTATCTCCTGCTTGTGTATTTACTCTATCTGCCAAACAAGATAAACATCTCATTTGTCTTTTAACCACCTTATCTAACTGTGCTGCCCCATTCGGGGATCTATGAAAAACAAAGGATGCTGGTGGGGTGATGTCTGCACTCTTACACACCAATAAAATTGGAAATCCCAGTGAAGTAGTGAGGCCCAGCCAAATTCACTGTTGCGATATTCTATTGGGGGCTGTGGTCATCTCCAAATCTCTACTGATGGCAATGCCTGGTGATCAGAGAGGGAATGGTGAACAGTTAGCATGCATCATGCGCCAGACCCCTCACCACAAGTTGAAACATCCTCTTTCCAAATCTATCCATTAAAATGGTGACAGTGGTTTCCACTGCCACCGAGAGCTCTAGTTATTTTAAGCTCTGCAGTTAGAGAGCAGAAGCAGTAAGCATCTCCGTAGTTCCTGATAATGTCCTATTTACTGAATATAATGGAAGATGTGATCACACAGAGCATAATAAACAGTCTCTAATATTTATACAGCCATAGAGTTATACATCACGGAAACAGACTCTTTGGTTCAACTCGTCCACATTGACCAGGTATCCTAAACTGATCTAGTTCCATGTGCCGGCATTTGACACTATCTCCCCAAGCCCTTCCTATTCTTGTACCCTTCCAAACGCCTTTTAAATATTGCAACTGTACCTGCCTCATTACCTCCTTTGGCAGCTCATTCTATACATGCATCACTCTCTGAATTAAAAAGTTACCCCTCAGATTTCTTTTAAATCTTTCTCCTCTCACCTTAAATGCATGCCCTCTGGATTTCGATTCTCCCACCCTGAGAAAAAGGCCTTGGCTATTCACCCTATGCATGCCCCTATTGATTTTGTAAACCCTTAGCCACTGAGTCTGGAGGGAAAAGGGTTCCATGCTAGTCAGCATCACCCTATAGCTCAAACTTGTTTATTCATTGTTGGCAAAACCAACACTGAGTGTCCATCTGTGGCCTTTTGGAAATTTCAGTGATTCTTGAAATTCCTTTGTGATTCTGGTTTGTCTTTGCCCTGTCCTTAATTAAGCTCAGACCCGTTGGTCAAGAATGAATGGTTTATCTTTCAAAGGACTGGAAGCAAGAAAAAGGATCCAAGTGATGATCAGAAGGACCAGTACAATCAGTACACACCGAACAACCATAGCGTATGGATTCAAGAAAACTGGAAAAGAAACAAGACAATAACGATTAGATAGTTTCAGGATTTACGATCGCACGTGACTAGAAACTTTAGCTTCTTCAACTTTTGGTCGAACAACGCAGAAGAGAGATATTAAATTTTCATTATAAAATGGTGATTTTAAGTGCAGTAAATGGGAAATTCCTTGAACGATCGAATTAAAGTATATTACTGAGGATGATGACGGAGAATGCTGGAGAATCTCAGCAGGTCTGGCCGTATCTGTGGAGAGAGAAACAGAGTAACCATTTGGAGTTCCAGCATGACTTCAGTTCTGACTTGAACTGATAACTCAATTTCTCTCCACAAATGCTGCCCGATCTGCTGAGTTTCCTCCACCAATTCCGGTGATCGTTATTTTAGGTGGTGTAAAGATGACATTATCAGCAAGCGGGTGTTCTTTAGTCATTCAGGACGCTTGAGAATTACGCTGAAGTTCCAATACTATTTACCACTATGCCAGCAAGTCTCCTAATGTTAATGATATAATTTAAAACTCTCAGTTTGGTAATATCTGTGAAGCAATGTACCTTGGTGAGAAATTGGATCAATAAATGTCACATTAGCTGGACATTGGAGGGTGACATGAGATACTTGACAAGTATAAACAAGTATAAACTCTGGACGGACTTCAAAAGGTTGGAAAACTTGTAAAAACCCATTTATGTTCAGTTCTTTGTTTGTCTCTGAGTGGATTGTGATTTCAATTCCATCTTTGTACCATTTGAGAATGATCGCCTCTGGATAAAAGTCATTTGTTTCACACACGATGTCCAGAAGAGAGGAGTTTGGAGATACTCTGGAGAGAATCTGCAGCGCAGAT
Organism: Chiloscyllium plagiosum; assembly: GCF_037043375.1. Taxonomy (NCBI): domain Eukaryota; kingdom Metazoa; phylum Chordata; class Chondrichthyes; order Orectolobiformes; family Hemiscylliidae; genus Chiloscyllium; species Chiloscyllium plagiosum. The sequence goes on from NW_028270155.1 coordinate 77,926,576, forward strand.
GGGGAAACTGTAGGAAAAAAAGGCAAACAAGTAAGATTTAACATTTAGGTTATTTGGTCTTGAATGGAAATTTGTCCTTTTTTTAGATTAGATTCCCTACAGTGTGGAAACAGACCTTTCGGCACAATAAGTTCACACTGACCCTCCAAAGAATAACCCACCCAGACCCATTTCGCTTTGACTAATGCTAAGTGGTAAAGGCTGGGGGCAGGGAAGGAAGCAGAGTCCCTGCTCCTGAGTGTTATTTAGATGCATTCTGCTGGAAAGTGCACAATGTGAATGTAAAAAGTAATGATGAAGATGCCTATATTAGGTATATTTCAATATGATGCAATTAGTGTTTTTGGTATATAATAGTTACAACAGCATTTTCTTCACCATATCGTTAAAAGGTAATTCTACTTTTTTGTGAGTTCCAAAAAAAACTTTTGAAGATTTATTTTACATTGGAATAAATTGACTGAAATGATTGTGTTGCATTATTTTTATTTTATTGGATTGGGAACAGCACTGTTCCAACCTCCGAAAGAGGCATTTAATTGCTTTCACATAATAGCCTAATTTGAATAGGTTTATCATCAGAAGGGCCTGTGCCCGAAACGTCGAATCTCCTGTTCCCTGGATGCTGCCTGACCTGCTGTGCTGTTCCAGCAATAAAGTTTCAACTTATCATCAGAATAACATACTAAAGTGGTAAATAGTCTCCATTTTTAAAAACATACATTAATACAGTTCATCCATGTTGCTGCATACGCATATTCAACATTAAATTATGGTGAAATTGGACAGACGTAAATCTGTCAATGCATAGCAAACATTTTACCATAAAACAACGGGGCTTAAAATGAAATGCTTAATATTTTCTTGTATAAAAAATTTTGTTTCAGTCAACCTCTTTACAGGTGAATGAATACTTAATTCATTCAAAAATGACAAACAATTGCAGCATAAAAGTGAAATTTTTTTTTAGATTAGATTACATTACAGTGTGGAAACAGGCCCTTCGGCCCAACAAGTCCACACCGACCCGCCGAAGCGAAACCCATCGATACCCCTACATTTACCCCTTACCTAGCACTACGGGCAATTTAGTATGGCCAATTCACCTGACCCTGCACATCTTTGGACTGTGGGAGGAAACCGGAGCACCCGGAGGAAACCCATGCAGACACGGGGAGAATGTGCAAACTCCACACAGTCGCCTGAGTCGGGAATTGAACCCGGGTCTCAGGCGCTGTGAGGCAGCAGTGCTAACCACTGTGCCACCGTGCCGCCCACTTATGCCACCGTGCCACCCACTATTATCTGGTGTAAATTAGAAAATGTTATAAATGAAAATTTCGAAGGTAATATCTTATAAAATAAGACACATGAAATGGTACGTAACAGCACATTTACCGTTACATTAGGTAAAGGTTATTTTGCAGGTATCCCAGTGGAAAAAGAATCAAGAATATTGTTGTACAATTGCAACAAACATATAAATTGCTGGAGTAAATCAGCAGATCTGGCAGCATCGGTGGAGAGAAAGCAGAATGAATGTTTCAGGTCCAGAACTGGATTTGCTGGAACATTAGTTCTCTCTGGTGGTTCATTGAAAAGCATCCAGGCGTGTTCCAGAACAATGCACAATATACTATATAAAATATAAGAAAGGAAAATCTAGTGGATGCTGGATATCTGAAATAAAACGAGAAATGCTAAAAACAAATGTTTTCAATACAGTAGCATTTATGGAGAGGGACGGATCTCACATTTCATGGTATGAAACGTACAACATTGTCATTATTGAAAATATTAGCTATGTCTCTGCATTAGCACATACGTTTGCAGTTTAACACAGAGTATGTATTGGATTGCAAAGTCGCAAATAGGCTGTTGCCTAAATATTACATTGGTTGCAATATACTTTTAAAAACCATGGCTACTGAAGATTATTTTGATAACTTTAACTTACTGTGAAGATTTTCAGTGCTTTTTTGACAGTGCAGATGAATTGTTCCAAAGTGGGAATTGCTAACAGAGGTGGGTATAAACTAAAGGAGCAGTATCAGACTATTTGGCCCATTTGGTCTGCTCAGCCATTCGGTCATATTTCTGATATATTTCTCAACTCCATTTCCCCCACCTTCTCCCGTTAATCTTTGACCCCCTTACTACTCATGAACCTATGTCACTCTGTCTTAAGTACACTCAATGACTTTGCCTCCACAACTTCCGGTGGCAACGAGTCCCACAGATTCATCACCCTACGAAGAAAGTTCTCTTCATCTCAGTTTGAAACGGTCATCCCTTCACCCTGAGGGTACGCCCCCCCCCTCCTTTACTCTCTTATTAATGGAAGTTCTCCAAATCCACTCCATCTCGGCTCAGTATTCTGTAAGTTTTAATGAAATCCCCCATCATCCTTCTAAACACCTTTTGTACAAACTCAGAATCTTCAATAGCTCCTGCATCACTTGGATTATTCTTGTAAACCTCCTCTGGAACCCCATCAATGCCATCACATCCTTCCTTCGATGTGGAGCCCAAAACTGTGAACAATATTCCAAATGCAGTCTGATCAGAGCCTTATATAACCTCAGCAGCACATCCCTTCTTTTGTATTCGAGTCATGAATGCTCATATTGCATGAGCCTATCTAATTCCCAAGTGAACCTGCATATTAACCTGAAGAGAATGCTGAATGAGAACACTGAAGTCCCTTTGTGCTTCAGATTTCTGAAGTGTTTTCCCATTTAGAAAATAGTCTATGTGTCTATTCTTCCTAGCAAAGTGCATTTCCCAATTATATTTCTCTTACTTTGCCATTCTTCTAGCCTATCCAAGTCCTTCTGCTGCCTTCATGCTTCTCAACACTACCTATCCCTCCACATATCTTCTTGTCACCTGCAAATCTAACAACAATGCTTCTGTCCAGATCGTTAATATAAAACATGAATGATTTGGTTCAAACATGGCTCGTGCGAAGGTCCACTCGTCACTGGCTGCCATCTTGGAACAGGTCCTTTTATCCCAAATCTCTGCTTTCTGCAAATCAGCTGATCCTCTATCACTGGCAGCACCTTGCTCTTAACAAGGCTGCAATGTTATTCAGAAACCTTCTGTGCGGCATGTTGGCAAAAATCTTCTTTCCTCTCCGTAACCCCCCCCCCCCCCCCCCCCCCCCCCCCACCCTCTCATTGTTGTATCAACGCCGAAGCAAAAAGCAGCGAGCATAATGAATTGGGAAGAACTTAAACTCGTATTCAGGATGGAGATGATCTCGTACCTCACAGGGCTTGAATTCTGAAATATTACCATTCATTTTCCCAAAAAACTTTTATTTTCTAAATAAATAATAAATAATTATGTATTTTAAACAAATAAACTAACAATTAAATATCAGGTGTGCATAAGCAATTACAGATTTTATTCGATGCGAGTTTGTTCAAAGTTTGTGCGAAGATTTGTAGCTCGGGTGCTCGTTGTTGTGGTTCTGTTCGCCGAGCTGGAAGTTTTTGTTGCAAACGTTTCGTCCCCTGGCTAGGCGACATCATCAGTGCTTGGGAGCCTCCTGCGAAGCGTTTCTTTGATGTTTCCTTGTTTATAGTGGTCTGTCCCTGCTGCTTCCGGTTGTCAGTTTCAGCTGTCCGCTGTAGTGGTTGGTATATTGGGTCCAGGTCGATGTGTTTGTTGATGGAGTTTGTGGATGAATGCCATGCCTCTAGGAATTCCCTGGCTGTTCTCTGTCTGGCTTGCCCTATGATAGTAGTGTTGTCCCAGTCGAATTCATGTTGCTTGTTGTCTGCGTGTGTGGCTACTAAGGATAGCTGGTCGTGTCGTTTCGTGGCTAGTTGATGTTCATGTATGCGGATTGTTAGCTGTCTTCCTGTTTGTCCTATATAGTGTTTAGTGCAGTCCTTGCATGGTATTTTGTACACTACATTCGTCTTGCTCATGTTGGGTATCGGGTCCTTCGTTCTGGTGAGTTGTTGTCTGAGCGTGGCTGTTGGTTTGTGTGCCGTTATGAGTCTTAGGGGTCTCAGTAGTCTGGCAGTCAGTTCCGAGATGCTCCTGATGTATGGAAGTGTGGCTAGTCCTTTTGGTTGTGGTATGTCCTCGTTCCGTGGTCTTTCTCTTAGGCATCTGCTGATGAAGTTGCGTGGGTATCCGTTGTTGGCGAATACCTTGGATAGGTGTTCCTCTTCTTCTTTTTGCAGTCCTGGTGTACTGCAGTGTGTTGTGGCCCTTTTGAATAGTGTCCTGATGCAGCTTCGTTTGTGTGTGTTGGGGTGGTTACTTTCATAGTTTAGGACTTGGTCTGTGTGTGTGGCTTTCCTGTATACTCTTGTAGTGAATTCTCCGTCTGGTGTTCTCTGTACCATCACGTCTAGGAATGGGAGTTGGCTATCCTTTTCTTCTTCTCTCATGAATCGGATTCCTGTGAGTGTGGCGTTGATGATCCGGTGTGTTTTTTCTATTTCCGTGTTTTTAATGATTACAAACGTGTCATCGACATATCTAACCCAGAGTTTGGGTTGAATTTGTGGTAGGACTGTTTGTTCTAACCTTTGCATAACTGCCTCTGCTATGAGTCCCGAGATTGGTGATCCCATGGGTGTTCCGTTGATTTGTTCGTATATCTGGTTGTTGAATGTGAAGTGTGTTGTGAGGCACAAGTCCAGTAGTTTAAGTATGCCGTATTTGTTGATAGGTTCAGCGTCCTGTTTTCTGCTCTGTGTGTCCAGTAGGTTGGCTATTGTTTCTCTGGCTAGGGTTTTGTCAATCGAAGTGAACAGTGCCGTCACGTCGAATGATATCATGGTTTCTTCTTTGTCTATGTGTATATTTCTGATGATGTCCAAGAATTCCTGTGTTGATTGTATAGAGTGTTTGGATCCGCTGACCAGGTGTTTCAGTTTCTGTTGTAGTTCTTTGGCCAGTTTGTATGATGGTGTCCCTGGTAGTGATACTATGGGTCTGAGTGGGATGTCTGGTTTGTGTACTTTAGGTAATCCATAGAATCTGGGGGTGTTGTTGCTTTCCGGTTTCATTCTTTGTAGGTCAGCTCTGGTTATCTGTCCGTTTTTTTGTAGATTCCTTAGTGTGTTATTTATCCTATTGGTGAGCTGTGGGGTGGGGTCAAACTCCCTCTTTTGGTAGGTGTTGGTATCTTCAAGTAGTTGTTGTGCTTTTTGGATGTAATCAGATTTATCTAGGATGACCGTCATTCTGCCTTTATCTGCTGGTAGTATGATTATGTTCTTATCATTTCTTAGTGATTTCAGTGCTTCCCTCTCCTTGGTGTTGAGTTTATGTGTTTGTCTTTTCCTTATTATCATAGGTACGACAGTTTGTCTCACGGTTTGTTGTGTCTCTTCTGTCAGTCCATTGTTCCTGAGTATGCCTTCTAGTGCTTCTATACAATCAACACAGGAATTCTTGGACATCATCAGAAATATACACATAGACAAAGAAGAAACCATGATATCATTCAACGTGACGGCACTGTTCACTTCGATTGACAAAACCCTAGCCAGAGACACAATAGCCAACCTACTGGACGTACAGAACAGAAAACAGGACGCTGAACCTATCAACAAATACGGCATACTTAAACTACTGGACTTGTGCCTCACAACACACTTCACATTCAACAACCTGATATATGAACAAATCAACGGAACACCCATGGGATCACCAATCTCGGGACTCATAGCAGAGGCAGTTATGCAAAGGTTAGAACAAACAGTCCTACCACAAATTCAACCCAAACTCTATGTCGATGACACGTTTGTAATCACTAAAAACACGGAAACAGAAAAAACACACCGGATCATCAACGCCACACTCACAGGAATCTGATTCACGAGAGAAGAAGAAAAGGATAGCCAACTCCCATTCCTAGACGTGATGGTACAGAGAACACCAGACGGAGAATTCACTGCAAGAGTATACAGGAAAGCCACACACACAGACCAAGTCCTAAACTATAAAATTAACCACCCCAACACACACAAACGAAGCTGCATCAGGACACTATTCAAAAGGGCCACAACGCACTGCAGTACACCAGGACTGCAAAAAGAAGAAGAGGAACACCTATACAAGGTATTCGCCAAAAACGGATACCCGCGCAACTTCATCAACAGATGCCTAAGAGAAAGACCACGGAACGAGGACATACCACAACGAAAAGGATTAGCCACACTTCCATACATCAGGAGCATCTCGGAACTGACTGCCAGACTACTGAGACCCCTAAGACTCATAACGGCACACAAACCAACAGCCACGCTCAGACAACAACTCACCAGAATGAAGGACCCGATACCCAACATGAGCAAGATGAATGTAGTGTACAAAATACCATGCAAGGACTGCACTAAACACTATATAGGACAAACAGGAAGACAGCTAACAATCCGCATACATGAACATCAACTAGCCACGAAACGACACGACCAGCTATCCCTAGTAGCCACACACGCAGACAACAAGCAACATGAATTCGACTGGGACAACACTACTATCATAGGGCAAGCCAGACAGAGAACAGCCAGGGAATTCCTAGAGGCATGGCATTCATCCACAAACTCCATCAACAAACACATCGACCTGGACCCAACATACCAACCACTACAGCGGACAGCTGAAACTGACAACCGGAAGCGGCAGGGACAGACCACTATAAACACCGGAGGAAACATCAAAGAAGCACTTCGCAGGAGGCTCCCAAGCACTGATGATGTCGCCTAGCCAGGGGACGAAACGTTTGCAACAAAAACTTCCAGCTCGGCGAACAGAACCACAACATGCTAGTTTGTCAAACATTTCACTTAAAAAAAAACATTGGCATGAATCCGATCATATTAAATTGCAGATCGGTTCTTGCTACCATGACTAAACAATACAGATGTCATTGTAACAACTTCTCTTAAATTTTAGGTTTGACACCCATTATATTTTACGATCAGTTAATCCGAACAGGGAAGAAAACGCCTAGCACAGTTGATAGTGAATTCAAAACCAGTAGTGTACAGGACGTTGAAGATTAACTTCAGACTAACCTGCAATAATTTTAATATATGAAATATTCCAAATTACTCTCTTCAACCAGTAGCACTTGCCAAATACTTCCATCGTTGAGCCAGTTCCATTTACAATGCTGTTTCCCAGGGTTTTCCCTCAGCAGATGTGTACCCTGGAATTGTGTGCACTAACGTTCAGGAGATGCAAGGAGCCGCCTCCTTGTTTAAACAGGAGAAATACCTTCCTGCTGTTTGTTTGCAGAAATGTATTTTCACCAAGTTGCCACCAATAAGCCTTGACATCGGAGTTGTTTTGAAAACTGGGAAATGTACAATAGTAGTTAACGTTTGAACCTACTCGGGCGTTCGTGCTCATAGGAGCCTGGAAGACTTGGAAATGAGCGTTAACAGCAGCTGTAGGGAAACAGTTATACATATAACTTGAAAGTCAACGAATAAGACTAATTATAAAAACTGACTGAGAGGAGCAGGAACCTGGGTGAAGGAGCAGTAGACAATACCTGTGCTGATAGTTCCTCCAACCCATATGTACTGAAGAACACTGACTGGAAACATCATTTACAAGAGAAAAATATCACTTGCTGCCAGGAAGCACACAGAGACAATGAATTGCTCTTGAGACCTGAATATTATGGAGCAGCGTTCACCTCAATGTCACTCCAAAGCGATCAGAACATTAAAGGCGGTCCTTCCAAACCAGGGTCACAGTGAGATCGAGTGAGCAGACTCATTGTCATTAAAGATATGTTTTGGTAACAGGAAGACTGAAGTTAGGTGATAAGGTTCTTCACATGACCATCAAAGGAAAGTTGATGCAGTCTAGTTAGGAGGAGAAAGTAAGGACTGCAGATGCTGGAGATCAGAGCTGAAAATGTGTTGCTGGAAAAGCGCAGCAGGTCAGACAGCATCCAGGGAACAGGAGAATCGACATTTCGGGCATAAGCCCTTCTTCAGGAATGAGGAAAGTGTGTCCAGCAGGCTAAGATAAAAGGTAGGGAGGAGGGACTTGGGGGAGGGGCGTTGGAAATGCGATAGGTGGAAGGAGGTTAAGGTGAAGGTGATAGGCCGGAGTGGGGGCGGAGAGGTCAGAAAGAAGATTGCAGGTTAGGAAGGCGGTGCTGAGTTCGAGGGATTTGACTGAGACAAGGTGGGGGGAGGGGAAATGAGGAAACTGGAGAAATCTGAGTTCATCCCTTGTGGTTGGAGGGTTCGCAGGCAGAAGACGGTCTTCCAACCGTCGTGTTGCCATGGTCTGGCGATGGAGGAGTCGAAGGACCTGCATGTCCTTGGTGGAGTGGGAGGGGAGTTGAAGTGGTTGGGTTGGTTGGTCTGGGTGTCCCAGAGGTGTTCTCTGAAACGTTCCGCCAGTAGGCTAGTTCCGCAGTCTAGTTAGGCCACTTATACCTTTTCCACCTCTGCCCCGCTCCCAACCCCTGAACAAAAACAGGAAGCAAATTCTGAGCAAGCGAGAAAGTTCATCAAGCAAGTACCAAGAAATCGAATGAATTGAAGTTTTGGTCAGAAAACGTCGTCGAGTCCACGAAAATAAAAGAGCATCCGCTTATCTCCCTGTGATCTCTCGAAACTTTCGGTTGGAGAGTTGTGTAAAATATCATTGACATCGACACAGACTTTTCATACTGGCGTCCGCAGTTAATATTGCATCTCACAGTTCAGCTCGAACCATTCTTAATAACCTCTCTGTGAAACCGTTGGTGATGTTTTGTTAAATCAGATGCACCGTAATACAGTAATGCAAAACATTGTTGCTAAATGTAAGTAATTAGACAAAAGCATTGCAGCAAGGCTTCGTGCTAAGAGGCTGGGTGTCAAACACATACTTACCAAAGGCTGTTGGCGAAGAAGTACCGTTAGACAATTAACAAACCGTGTTTTGTGTTTACCTCCGTGGTTCAGCTGCAAACCTCATCAGTCTTGAGTTTCCAACGATTCAAACCTGTCATTATAGATATAGTTCCGTCCTAACAACTTCTATTAATCGGACGTGGCGTGTGCGCTACTGAGGAGTGTGTGCTCTAGAAATTAACATCTCTGTGCAATATATCACCTGTTATTCGCTCATACTTGAGACCTGCATGGTCATAGTTTGGTACGTGTGGAACATCCCTTTGATTTAATTCAGCTGATTGATCAACATTTTTCTTAAGGAAAAATTTGTTGTTTGCATCACAATGAGTATATAAAATGAGTGTTTATATCTCATCTACAAAACTGTACACTACTTAGCAACAGGAATAGGGCCTCCCAAACATTAATATATCCTTAAATTGACTTTAAATATCAATTCTACATGCACCACATGCGACACAAATATATATTTTTTTCCCCGATATGCATACATCCTACTGTGAGACACAGTCTAAATCGACGTTATCCACAGGTATATGGGAATATAGAAACACGAGTAGGCCATTCACCCCTTCGGCCCTGTCTGGCCAATCCGTGAGATTATAGCTGATCTAGGCCTAAAATCAGAAACCTGACTTTGGCCATTAACTCTTCATGCCTTCGTTGAAGAAAAAAAAATCTGAAATTTAAAGTTAGCAACTGAAATAGCATCCCCAGCCATTTACCATGTCATAGCATCATAGAGTGATACAGCACAGACAACAAACAACAGACCCTTAGGTCCAAACCATCTGTGCCACCTAGATATCATAAACTGATCTAGTCGCATCTGCCAGCATTTGGCCCATATCTTTCTAAAGTGTCCTATTCATCTATCCACCCAGACATCTCTTAAATGCTGTAATTGTATCCACCTCCACTACTTCCTCTGGTACCTCACTCGATACACAGACCACTCATTCCGTGAAAAGCTTGCCGCTCAGTTCCCTCTTAAATCTTTTCTCTCCACTTTAAAACTATGTTCTCTGGTTTTGTACTTCCCTACCCTGATGAAATGACCTTGGCTATTCATCTTATCCATGTCCCTCATAATTGTATAAACATCTCTAAGGTCATCACTCAGCCTCCAACTCTCAAGGGAAAAAAAACAAACAGCCTTTCCCTATAGCTCAAACCCTCCAATCACAATAACATCCTTGTAAATCTTTTCCGAACCCCTTCAAGTTCCAAACCATCCTGTGTGTGTGGAGATGCTTCTGAAGATCTCTCATGAATGGCTTAGCTCTAAGTTTTAGACAATGTCCCCTAGTTGCCGAATCTCAACCAGTACAAATAGTCATTTTTATCTACCCTGTCTTTTCCTGTTGGCATTGAAGGCAGAACACAAGACAGACCTTTGCCTGATAATGCAGATCATTTCTGACAAAGTGCTAAGACTGCCCGAATTGCTCTCTTTCAAAAAAAGTTAAAATCATGGCATTTTATTTCATCTCATTAATGCACTTATTTGGGCGGCACGGTGGCTCAGTGGTTAGCACTGCTGCCTCACAGCGCCAGGATTCGATTCCAACTTCGGGCAAAAGTCTGTGTGGAGTTTGCACATTCTCCCCGAGTATGCATGGGTTGCCTCCCGGTGCTCCAGTTTCCTCCCACAGTCACAAAGATGTGCAGGTCAGATGAATTCGCTATGCAAAGGTGCCCATAATATTCGGTGGATTAGTCAGAGGGGAAATGGGTCTGGGTGGGTTACTCTTCGGAGTGTCGGTGTGGACGTGTTGGGCTAAAGGGCCTGTTTCCACACTGTAGGGAATCTAAAAAAAAACCTTTTTTTAAAGAATAGATTTAGCTGGTCATTAATCCTGTTTCCGGGATGTGACATCTCTATGCAGTCTAAAATCTATCTTACTTTAATAACACACAACCAACCAGAAATGACTGAGGGACACCCTCAGACTCTGAAAGATAATTTATGGATTTAAATTGCTTCTTTATTGTTCTGAACCAAATATTGACGATTTTAATGAGTCATGTTCTGGTTTTTTGATTTAAATTGTCCTGGTCTTCCAATTACTGTATTTCTGTACATGACAATTTTTTACTTTTCCCAAATATCTCTGGTAGATTAACTTGCATAAAGTGTCAAAGTGCTTATGAAAATGCTTTTCACTCTTCCCTGCTGTTGATCCCATGGCCTCGACTGTTGGTAAAGATCAAATCTGGAAGCAGTTGTTGGAGAGTTCATTTGGATTTCTTACAGAGGGAGAATACAAAAGTTCATAATTTTAAATACATTAAATCTTTCATTCAATTTACGACTATAAGAAAACAGAGTTGGAGTAGATGCATTTATTAAGGATGATATCGTGGTTAGTTTAGTTAGAAAATGAAGCCTTATAAACAGAGATTTTTTAAAATGCCAAAAAACAGAGATCATCAGTGTGCAGAGGACAGGAAGACTGTGAATGCACATTGAGTCCAATCTGGGTGATCAGTAAAAGGCGGAGTAATATTAATGGGGACTTCTCTCTGATATGAATTCAAAAGCAAGGTAGGTAAAAGGGACAAGAGAAAGAGATTCAAAAGTGTGTAGGGGGAATTTTTCTGACCCTCAGAGATGAGGGAAATTCACAATTGGATGTAGTAGTAGAGAATGACCCAAAGGAAATACGTGAACTAGAGGAACATCGAGGCAATAGTGATGACAATCTAAAAAGATGTCTGATACTCATAGAGTGGGATATAGCTATGGTAAACATCACAATAGTACATTGGGAAAAAATGTATCTGATTTTGAGGGCTTGAGCCTGGAACTTGGGAATACAAAATTGAAACATAATTGACACAATGATGCAGAACAAAAATGGCAAACATTTAAAATATTTTTCAACTGATAACCATGCTCAGTTAACGGAGAGGGACAATGTAAACGTCAATAAGTCTCCACGAAGAGCTGAAGAGATAAAAGACTTGTATATTCAGCACATGGATAGGAGGTGATAAGAGAGATAATGCAATTGGGAGGAGTAACAAGGCAAGAGAGTACACGTTGGATGGTAGGATCCTATGAACTACAGAATATCAGAGAATCTTGCTATGCATGTCCATAGTTCCTTCAAGGTGATCCCGTTAATTTGTTTCAGAACGCACATGAGTTACTTGCCTTTATTAGTCAAGGCAATGAAAACAAGAGAATGGAAGTTATGATAGAGCAGTTTCTAATGTGACTCATGTCAATACTGGACTGCTATTTGCAGTTCTGTTTGTCACGTGATAGAAAAGGCATGTGATTGCAGAAGACGGGGTGTTTGACCAGGATGTTGGCTCGGATGAAAGTATTCAACTCTGAAGAGTTTGAGGTTCCTTTTCTTGGTACTGAGAAGGCGGACTAGGACCTAACTGAGGTGTACATAGAGAGGATAGATCGGAGAAATTCCCCCACCCCATCCCCACCTTGTAGAAGGTCCAGTGACCGGGGGAAACTGTTTCAAGATAAGGAGCAGTATATTTAGAGAGACATTTTTTTCCATCCATACGTTGGTTGGTATCTGGAACTCACTACATAAAAACATGATAGAGACAGGTACCATCAATAACTTGGAGTATTTAGATGAGCATTTGAAATGCTGTAGCACACAAAGGTGCAGATCTAGTACTGAAAAATGAGATTAGTACAGTTAGATGTCATTGGTTGTCATGGATGCATGAGTTGAAGGGCCCGTTTCCATGCTACAAAATCTCAATAATTCTATGACTGTTTTTACTACTCAGTGAAAGGACTGGTGGTGGGAAGGCAAAATGGAAGCACAAATAAGAACACAATTTGTTAAATTAGAATCAAAAGTGCACATTGTAAAATTTTGTCTGGGGGCACCAATTTAAAGTAAAGGGAGGCAGGATTGGAGACAGGCACATTAAGAGTTAGGCAGGAAAATAATGATAGATAACAACAGATTATATAAACCTTAAAATTGACAAGAAGGTTGATGTGATGGTTGGCAGTGTGATCAGGAATGTGATCATTACATTTAAATACATTAAATAGAACTGATTGAATCAACGAATCAAAGTCAAATATGATGAAATGGAGAGGGACAGGAGCAGACGTTATGGGAAAATATTTATTTGGGAGAGGGAGAATTTCAATGCTATTAGGCAGGAAGTGGGGCACCTAAATTGGGAACATAAGTTCCCAGAGAAATGCACAACAGAAATATGGAGGTTGTTTAGGAAGCACTTGCTGATCATGCTAGATAGTTTGTCCCATTGAGGCAAAGAAGGGATGGTAGGTTGAAAAAACCAAGAGTGACAAGGGATGTGGAAGATCTAGTCAAGAGGAAGAAGGAAGCTTAAATAAGGTTGAGGAAGCAGGGCCAGTCAGGGCATTAGAGGGTTACAAGTTAGCCAGGAAGGAACTGAAGAATGGATTTAAGAGAGTGAGAAGGGGGCAGGAAAAGCTTTAGCGGGTAGGATTAAGGAAAACCTTAAGGCATTCTACACTTCTGTGAGGAATAAGAGGATGGCCAGAGCGAGGATTGTGGAGGGAACTTGAGCCTGTAGTTGGGGAAGTAAGGAAGGTCCCTAATGAATACTCTGCTTCAGTATTCATTACTGAGAGGGATCTTGACATTTCTGAAGACAGCGTGAAACAGACTGATAGGGTGGAACAGGTTGATGTTAGGAAGGAAGATGTGCTGAAAATTTTGAAAAACATAATGATAAATAAATCCCGTGGGACAGTGGGATAAACCCTAGATTACTACAGGAAGTGATGGAAGGGATTGCTGCACCTTTGACGATGTTCGTTGCATCTCCACTGTCCACTGTTCACCCAGATGATTGGTGGGTGGCAAATGTTATTACCTTGTTCAAGAAAGGGAATAGTAATAATCCTGGAAATTACAGAGCAGTCAGTCTTACATCAATGGTGGGCAAAGTATTGGAGAGGATTCTGAGAGACAGAATTTATGATTACTTGGAAAAACATAGTTTAATTAGAGATGGTCAGCACGGCTTTGTGAGGGGCAGGTCACACCTCACAAACCTTATTGACTTCTTTGAGGATGTGACAAAACACGTTGATGGAGGTAGAGCAGTGGATGTGGTCTACATGGATTTTAGCAAATCGTTTGATGAAGTTCCCTATGGTAGGCCCATTCAAAAAGAAAAGAGGCATGGGATACAGGGAAATCTGGCTGTCTGGCTACAGAATTGGCTGATGCATAGAAGACAGAAAGTGGTGGTAGATTAATGTATTCAGCCTGGAGCTTGGCGACCAATGGTGTTCTGCAGGGATCTGATCTGAGACCGCTGCTCTTTGTGATTTTTATAAATGACTTGGATGAGGAAGTGGAAGGGTGGGTTAGTAAGTTTGCTAATGACACGAAGGTTGGTGGAGTTGTGTATAATGTGGAGGGCTGTTATAGGTTGCAACAGGACACTGACATGATGCAGAGCTGGGCTGAGAAGTGGCAGATGGAGTTCAACCTGGAAAAGTGTGAAGTCATTCACTTTGGAAGGTTGAATCTGAATGTTGAAAAGGAACAGAGGGATCTTGGGGTTCACATCCAAAGATCCCTCCAAGTTGCTAACCAAGTTGATAGGGCTGTTAAGAAGACATATGGTGTGTTGGCTTTCATTAGCAGGGGCACTGAGTTTAAGAGCTGTGAAGTTATGCTGCAGCTCCATAGAGACCTGATTAGACCACACTTAGAATGTTGTGTTCAGCTCTGGTCGCCTCATTAAAGGAACGAAGTGGAAGCTCTAGAGAGGGTGCTGAGCAGACTTACAAGGATGCTGTCTGGACTGGAGGGTATGTCACTTTTCTCATTGTATTGAAGAAGGATGAGAGGTGACTTGATGGAGGTGTCCTGATGTTGAGAGGCATAGATAGAGTGGATAGCCAGATACCTTTTTCTATGGTGAAAATGTTTATGGCGAGGGGGCATAATTTTAAGATAATTTGAGGAAGGTATAGGGGAGATGTCAGAGGTAAGTTCTTTACTCAGAGAGTGGTGTGTGCATGGAATGCACTGCCAGTAGTGGTGGTAGAATCATTTACACTAGGGACATTTAAACGACTATTTGATCGGCAAATGGAAGTTAGTACAATGAACAGTCTATTGGTTAGTCTGATCGTCAAGTAGGATACTCGGCCAGCACAACATCGAGGGCCAAATGGCTTGTACTGTGCTGTTCTATGTTCTATGTTCTGTGTTCTAAATAAAACTTGGTCCATTTGTATGTGATTGCTTCAGAGCATTTCAAAATAATCAATGGAAGGGAACAAAGAAACATTATCATATGTAACATTGGTTAGGAGTAGAAAAAAAACTTGCAATACCATCGGGAATTTTGGTAGCTAATGTAATATTCATTTTTAAGAACGGTGCATTACAGACCAGTAAGTTGGTCTGTTCCTGGTAATCGCCAAAGTGGCCATAAACAGTTTGGCAAAGTGGCCATAAAGAGTTTCCGATATCGGTGATAGTCAAAGTAATTTGGCTTGAGTACCTGTGCCTCGTTCATGGCTATGACCACGCTTAGGTGACCTTGGATAGGAGGCATGCAGTGTGCACTAGAAGCTGGAGGATTTCTATGACCGCAGGGCACTACAGAGGTTGGAGTACCTTGTTAACTTTGAAAAAAAGAATAATTTGAGGTTGTTAATTTGAATTTTCCTCTTTTATTTCTTTAAGTGCCTGGCACCTTGTAGTCAGGGGAATTCAGCATGAACTTGGTGTGTTTTATTCAATTTGACTTAACTGATTTTAGAAGAGTAAACTTGACACTAGTGATGAGAAAATAATGGATTTTGGTGGAATGGAGAGATTCGAGGAATGTCGAGAAATGAAAATAAATAAACACATACTAATGAATAGATATTGTAGGCTTCAATGGAGAACATTTATGTTGAGGAATTTTATTCATTTTGTTTTGAGAAAGACACAGAGAATAGATAGCAGGAGGATCAAGTGAAGCCTAAAGAAGGATCACTGGACTCGTAATATAGACTCTGCTTTCTCTCCATAACTGTTGCCAGACATGCTGAGTTTCTCGAGCAATTTCCAATTTTGTTGTATTCAAGATGGACGAGTTGGGCTGAATGTCAGTTTCCATGCCAAAAGGCCTCTGTTATCCTATTATATTACAATTTAAATAAAGTTGAGACATTTCAAGAAATTTCATGAAGTCTGCTACTCAGATTTCCACATAAAACTAATTTTGGGTGAACTTGAGGTGGTTAACTTTTAACTTTTTTTAATGTCTGCGCTCTATATCTCTTTGATGAAGAGCATGGTATCTGGACTTGGTAAAGGACATATTTATGTTAAATTGTGCCTTATATGTTTCACAGGTTCAGTTGAAAAGAACAATACAGCTAAGAAGGAGGCCTTTTGACCTTTTTTTCTGTGGAGCGAGAGAAATAGTCTTCTACCACCCTCTTACACTTTCCCTACCTCCCTGTTTTTATTTTCCTTTCAGGATGCATTCAGTTTCCTCGAAAGCAGTAATCAAAGAAACCCAGGTTTGATTCCAGTCTCAGCTTGCCTGTTGTGGAGTTTGCACATTCCCCCAGTGTCTGCGTGGATTTCCTCCTGATGCTCTGGTTTCTTCCCACTGTCCAAATATGTGCAGGTTAGGTGCATTGGCCATGCTAAATTATGCATACTACTCAGGGATATGTAGGTTAGGTACCTTGATCAGGGAAAAAATGTAGGATAACAGGGAAGGGGAATGGGTCTGGGTGGGTTACTCTCCGGAGGGGTTGGTGTGGACTAGTTGTGCCGAAGGCCCTGTTTCCACACTGTAGTGATTCTATCATTCCATGATTTTGTCAGCCCACAATATGTTCTGACATACAAGCTGTAAATGTTGTAACCGTGCATTGCCTCATCTTCCCCATTCTTGCCAAAGCAAAACCTTACATTTATGTCTTTTCCCTTTCAGATACTTGAGCTGGCAATATAATGGAGGAAGGGTGAGAAGATGGTCAGCTCTGAAGAGACAGCCCCATTTTGGGACTTCACATTAGCAAAAAGAAACTCTTGACAATGGACTTATGTTGAAGTATACATACAGGATAGAATCTGCACCTGATGTGATAATGGGCTGCCACCAGGATAGGAAGCAATAATCCCATGAGAGCCACCTTCTTGGATTGTAATGTCATGGAAGAGATTTGCTGAAGAGGAAACAAAAAAGAATTTCAATGAACAAGCTACAAAATCAGGGTGATGGGTTATCACAATGAAAAGAAAGCTTGAATGACGCGAAACATGACCGAATTGGAGCTTGGCCTCATCCTGTCTAGTATCTAATCGTTGTTAGCTTTATTAGCATACTTGTAGACACCACAGCATGTCACTGCCTGCTGGAGAGTACTTCACATTTCACTGTAGAATGAACAATTTTCACAAAAAGTAAAGATGCTATAATAGCTTGGGTGGCACGGTGGCACAGTGGTTAGCACTGCTGTCTCACAGCGCCAGAGATCTGGGTTCAGGCAACTGACTGCGTGGAGTTTGCACATTCTCCCCGTGTCTGCGTGGATTTCCTCTCACAGTCCAAAGATGTGCAGGTTAGGTGAATTGGCCACGCTAAATTGCCCGTAGTGTTAGGTGAAGGAGTAAATGTAGGGGAATTGGGTCTCAGTGGGTTGTTCTTCGGACTGTCAGTGTGGACTTGTTGGGCCGAAGGGCCTGTTTCCACTATAAGTAATCTAATCTACAGTGGAAGGTTAGATTGTAGTCACATAATGTAAATTTGCTGATAGGCATGCTCCGATATTCCTCCTGCAACCTTACGTTACTCCAAAGAAGTTCACACTCAGATTGAACATAGAACATAGAACATAGAACATAGAAGAATACAGCGCAGTACAGGCCCTTCGGCCCTCGATGTTGCGCCGATCCAAGCCCACCTAACCTACACTAGCCCACTATCCTCCATATGCCTATCCAATGCCCGCTTAAATGCCCATAATGAGGGAGAGTCCACCACTGCTACTGGCAGGGCATTCCATGAACTCACGACTCGCTGAGTAAAGAAACTACCCCTAACATCTGTCCTATACCTACCCCCCCTTAATTTAAAGCTATGCCCCCTTGTAATAGCTGACTCCATACGAGGAAAAAGATTCTCACTGTCGACCCTATCTAAACCCCTAATCATCTTATACACCTCTATCAAGTCACCCCTAAACCTTCTTTTCTCCAATGAAAACAACCCCAAGTGCCTCAGCCTTTCCTCATACGATCTCTCTACCATACCAGGCAACATCCTGGTAAACCTCCTCTGCACCCGTTCCAGTGCCTCCACATCCTTCCGAAAGTATGGCGACCAAAACTGCACACAATACTCCAGACGTGGCCGCACCAGAGTCTTATACAACTGCAACATGACCTCAGTACTCCGGAACTCAATTCCTCTACCAATAAAAGCCAGTACGCCATATGCCTTCTTCACCGCACTATTTACCTGGGTGGCAACTTTCAAAGATTTGTGTACATGGACACCAAGATCCCTCTGCTCATCCACACTACCAAGTATCCGACCGTTAGCCCAGTACCCCATCTTTTTATTACTCTTACCAAAGTGAATCACCTCACACTTAGCTACATTGAACTCCATTTGCCACCTTTCTGCCCAGTTCTGCAGCTTATCTATATCCCGCTGTAACCTGCCACATCCTTCCTCACTGTCTACAACTCCTCCGACTTTCGTATCATCCGAAACTTACTCACCCAACCTTCTAACCCCTCCTCCAGGTCATTTATAAAAATGACAAACAGCAATGGTCCCAAAACAGATCCTTGCGGAACACCGCTAGTGACGGCACTCCAAGATGAACATTTGCCATCAACTACTACCCTCTGTCTTCTTCCAGCCAGCCAACTCCTAATCCAAACCTCCAACTCACCCTCAATGCCATACCTCCGTATTTTTTGCAGTAGTCTACCATGGGGAACCTTATCAAACTCCTTACTAAAATCCATATACACCACATCTACCGCTTTCCCCTCGTCCACCTCCTTAGTCACCTTCTCAAAGAATTCAATAAGGTTTGTGAGGCACGACCTGCCCTTCACAAAACCATGCTGACTATCCTTGATCACATTATTCCTATCCAGATGTTCATAAATCCTATCCCTTACAATTCTCTCAATCGCCCCAATTGAACCTTCACGCCTCATCTTTACATAGGCCGCCCTCTTCCATTTAACAAGGGATTCCAATTCCTTATTAAACCACGGCTCCCTCACACGACCCTTTCCTCCCTGCCTGACGGGCACATACTTATCAAGGACACTCAATAGTTGCTCCTTGAACAAGCTCCACATATCAATTACACCCTTGCCTTGAAGCTTACTTTTCCAGGCCACACATCCTAAGTCATGCCTCACAGCATCATAATTTCCCTGCCCCCATCTATAACTCTTGCCCTGTAGTGCACACTTATCCCTCTCCATCACTAGAGTAAAGGTCACCGAATTGTGGTCACTGTCCCCAAAGTGCTCACCTACCTCTAATTCTAACACCTGGCCTGGTTCATTACCCAGAACCAAATCCAGTATGGCCTCACCTCTTGTTGGCCTATCTACATATTGTATCAGGAAACCCTCCTGCACACATTGGACAAACACTGACCCATCTAACGAACTTGAGCTATAGCTTTCCCAATTAATATCAGGAAAGTTAAAGTCCCCCATAACAACCACCCTATTACTTTCACTCTTCTCTTGAATCATCCTCGCAATCCTTTCTTCTACGTTTCTAGGACTATTAGGAGGCCTGTAAAAAACTCCTAACAGGGTGAGCTCACCTTTCCTATTCCTAACCTCAGCCCAAACTACCTCAGATGGCGAGTCTTCATCCATCGTCCTTTCCACAGCTGTAATACTATCTTTGACAAGCAATGCCACACCTCCCCCTCTTTTACCCCCACCTCTGACCCTACTAAAACATTTAAACCCTGGAACCTGCAACAGCCAATCCTGTCCCTGTTCTACCCATGTCTCCGTAATAGCCACAACATCGAAGTCCCAGGTACCAACCCACGCTGCAAGTTCACCTACCTTATTTCGTATACTTCTTGCATTGAAGTATACACACTTCAAACCACTTTCCTGTTTACAGGCACCCTCCTTTGAAATTGATGCCATGTTCCTAACCTCCCTACATTCCAGGTCCTGCACCCTAAAGCTACAGTCTGGGTTCCCATGCCCCTGCAGAGTTAGTTTAAACCCCCCCCAAGAGCACTAGCAAACCTCCCACCAAGGATACTGGTGCCCCTCAGGTTCAGGTGTAGACCATCCTGTTTATAGAGGTCCCACCTTCCCCAGAAAGAACCCCAGTTATCCAAATATCGGAATCCCTCCCTCCTGCACCATCCCTGTAGCCACGCATTTAACTGTTCTCTCTCCCTATTCCTCGACTCTCTATCACGTGGCACGGGTAACAAACCAGAGACAACAACTCTGTTCGTTCTAACTCTGAGCTTCCAACCTAGCTCCCTGAAAGCCTGCCTAACATCCTCAGCGCTCCTCCTACCTATGTCATTGGTGCCAATGTGGACCACGACTTCGGGCTGCTCCCCCTCCCCCTTAAGGACCCGGAAAACACGATCAGAGACATCACGTACCCTTGCACCTGGGAGGCAACATACCAAACGTGAGTCTCTCTCGTTCCCACAAAACCTCCTATCTGTGCCCCGAACTATCGAGTCCCCAATTACTATTGCTCTGCTCTTCTCCACCCTTCCCTTCTGAGTAACGGGGACAGGCTCCGTGCCAGAGGCCTGAGCCCCGTTACTTGCCCCTGGTAGGTCGTCCCCCCACAAGTATCCAAAACGGTATACTTGTTCTTGAGGGGAACGGCCGCAGGGGGTCCCTGCACTGGCTGCTTCCTCCCAGTCCCCCTCACTGTCACCCATCTATCCGCCATCTTTGGAGTTACTACTTCCCTAAAGCTCCGATCTATGACCCCCTCTGCCTCCCGAATGATCCGAAGTTCATCCAACTCCAGCTCCAGTTCCCTAACACGGTCTTGGAGGAGCTGGAGATGGGTGCACTTCCTGCAAGTGTTTTCAGCAGGGACGTCCATGGCATCCCTCACCTCAAACATGTTGCAAGAGGAACATTGCACTGCCTTCACTGCCATCCCTCTGAAAGTAACCTTTTATAAAAAAAAAAACTGGGTCTAAAGAATACAACAAGCAAAATGCAGCACTTACCTACTTACCACAACGGGTCTTATTATTTAGGTTAGAGGAGGAGGGCGGGTGGGAGACACTACCTCTGTAGTGCCTCGGGTTCTTCTCCTGCGCGCTTTTAAAGGGAAAAAAACCTACCCGGCTGCCCCTCCGGTACTCGTCACTTCCCCCTGCTGCTCCCACTCTTTCTGTAAAGAGAGAAAAAAACACCGCTGCCCGCTACCGATAAGTAATTTTAAAACAAACTGTCTTACCTTAGCTGCTGCTCGCACTCAAAGTGATTGCTGTCATCAAACTACTGAGAGTCTTGAAGGATATCACAGCAGGCAGCTAAATTGTCTCCAATGTATTTCTAGCAACACAGAGACATCCTTAGGCTCCTGTTGGTCTCTATCCTCCCGCAGTTCCATTCCTCTCTGCCCTTGCTGTTATCTCTTCTGCTGTCACTACCCCATCCTGTAATAACACATGATTAGATAGTGCAATAGGATGCATGGCTTTTAAGGCTCAGACATACTTGAGTTTGTCTTTAAAGGTCATTAATAATCTCTTCCCTTAAAAACCTTCCAACAGCCATTGAGCAACCAAAGGGGTAATGCTGCAGATAGGCATTCAAACAGGGAAAGACACCAGCAGATAGACATGAATGGAATGCACAAGAGTTATTATTCTACGTTAAATAGCATTCTTATGACCCCAAATGATTGGTCTACCAGGCAAGTCAAATCCCATGTTAAATCTGATCAATAAATTTTATTTTATTTGTTTAACATGGTGATCTTTCATGAAAACATAAACATAAAATTATCAATTTGTTTTGAACATACTGTAAGAGCGAAGCCCTCTGTCTAGGGACAAGGGCATAGGAAGCGGGTGGGATTCAGGCACATGGCAATCTTTATTCTTGTACAAACAATCACCAGTTCATGCAGTGAGAGAGGCAAAGATATTCCCTGAATCTGGTCTTGACATGAGAATGCAGTTGTTCCTTTAATCTTCTGCTCAGATCAGACGAGAGATCAATGGCACAGTGATTTTCACAACCAGAAACAACATTTTCATACATTTTGTGTTACAATAATCACAAACAACGTGGTCACTATGTGCTACCCCTAAGCAACCAATAATGTGAAACACCTAATCAATGTTTCACATTACTCTTTTGGACAACTCCAGGTTTCCAGATATTATCATTTCCAGGCCTTAGGATCTTTCTTTGCATCCAAGTAATTTATATTTCCATGCTATTAGCCATATTCCTTTGGACACGTTTCAAACATGCTTGGCCCTTAGGACTGCGTGAATTCTGTTATAATTTTTATTATTTGTGCTGTCTCTATCAAATTCTGTTACTCCTCATTTTTTCCCATCGTTCCAAGTATGTATATTACAAATATAAAAAACTGTTGGTTCTAACTAACTGCTCTAAGATTCTTCATATTAATTTCTATTATAAAATTAGTTAAATGCAAATTTTTACAGTTACTTCTACTGTTAGCACTGTTTAGCTAATGAATTACAAGCAATTTGTTTCGCACAGGACATACCAGGCATCCTCTTAGTGAAAAGGAAAAAATTCCTGAGACTAGTTTACGTTCACATCTACATTTGAATGTTTTCCTGTAATGCTTCTATTACATTTTGGTTATCCATGTGTATTCATAATTAAGCTGATATCTAAATCTGTGATTAACTGAAGAATCTAACTAGAACCTATTTCTTAATATGATGAATAACATCAAAGAAACAGCTGACTGCTACAAAATAATAAATTAATGAACTTGTTTGATCCTTCAGATTTTTACGAGCCACAATCCCATCAATTCATCTGTGTTTGTCAGTGCAAACGTTTTGTCGTCTTCAATGTTTGTTGCAAACTTCAAACTGTCTGCCCTTGAACATTCTCTCATCGAACTGTCTCTGATTGCTATTTGGAGTAGCCCTTGTTCAAAGGTACCATAGTATTTCACTTAAACACTGGAGCAGATGTTTAATTCTGTTTAATTACAGTCCTTTCAGCTATAATGTGGTAGTGCATTCTTGTGCGACCTCACGCTATACAAAATCATGCAAAAAAGATAACAGTTTGTGGAAAAAATAGATTTAGGGCAGACTGATATTATTCAAAATTGAAACAAATATAATACTTAGCCTAACACAAAGGATAGCACAGTTTTAATAAAGGTTAAATTCATATCTCATAATGAAATAATACAGTAAATTTAATACTTTACCTTGAAAAAAATGCATATAACTTTATGAGGAGGATGGTGGTTTTGAGGTTGCTCAGTTATTAATACAGGGGCTGAGGGTCATCCTCATCTTCAACTTCAGGTGCAGGTATGGTTGCAGGTTTAGGACAAAAATAATTAGTGCAGAAGTGGATAGCTGTGGTTCATTTAGGAGAAAGTGAGGACTGCAGATGCTGGGGATCAGAGCTTAAAAATGTGTTGCTGGAAAAGCGCAGCATGTCAGGCAGTATCAAAGGAGAAGGA
This sequence comes from Chiloscyllium plagiosum, assembly GCF_037043375.1. Taxonomy (NCBI): domain Eukaryota; kingdom Metazoa; phylum Chordata; class Chondrichthyes; order Orectolobiformes; family Hemiscylliidae; genus Chiloscyllium; species Chiloscyllium plagiosum. The sequence continues at coordinate 77,950,185 of NW_028270155.1, forward strand.
GAATCGACATTTCGGGCGGTTCATTGTCTTCTGACTGTTTGGAAACGTCACCGTGCGTTCCTCGTCTGCACTGGCAGCTTCACCACATAATTTTACATCATGAAAAGCATAACGGTCCTTAAATCCAGCAAACTAGCCACTAATGGCACTAAAAGCATGCGCATTTGTAAGGCGTTCAGCTCCTTTATTTAGCTCTTTGTAAATTGATAAGACTTTCTCTTTTATGATGAGAAAGCTGGTCCCAGATCATTCTTTTGTTTGATTTTCGAATGTGTATAAATATTGGAGCAGCCTTGTTAATTTTGTTTATCCCTGTGTCTTTCAAATACGGGCAGCCCCAATACATATCACGTAAATTTGTTGCATAAAACAAATGAAGATAAATAGAATAAAGAAGTGATTTATAGGTAATACAATTTGAAATATTTTGAAACATGGCAGAAGAAAAATGCACCCACGCCCAAGACCACGACTTGCACAAATAATGGGGTGAGAGTTCCTTGCTTCTACACATCAATTGATTGATTTAACTGTTAATTTTAATCTCTAATCTTGAGAGTTTCACACCATACTCTTTGATGATTCATGCAACTGAGCATCAACATTCTTTGCTTCACATAATCCCTTCAGGTTTCTAACCAAAAGCATCCGATCTGGAGGGATTACAAAGTAAACCCCTGACATTGGAGAGCCTATTTCCTAAATGTGCCAAACGCGCTTCCTCCTCCAGGAGAAAATGTTCTACTAGATTTTCTGCAAACTATTTTGAAAACCTTTCAAGTTTCTATTTACTAAAGATAAAATGAATCTTTGATTTTTCTATATTAAAAGCAAGCTAATAGTGTCGTAGAGTCATAGAGTCTGACAGCACCGAGATAGGCCATTTGGCCCAAACTGGTCCATGTTGAACCAAACGTCCATCCATGTGAACCCCATTTTCCCTGCACTTGGCCCATATCCTTTGAAACCTTTCCTATCTATGTATGTGTCCAAATGCCTTTAAATTGTTGTTAACGAACCCACCTCAACCACTTCCACTGGCAGTTCAATCCACATACATACTGCATTCAAAAACCTTTTTTGATTACCTTCATCACTGTCCACGATGCCACCTATTTTAGTGTCATCTGCAAACTTACTAATCATGCCTACATTCTCATCCAAATCAGTGATATAGATAACAAACAGCAATGGACCCAGCACTGACAGCTGACGCATTCCACTAGTCACAAGTCTCCAGTCCGACAGCATCCTTCTGCTATTACCCTCTGTTTCCTACCATCAAGCCAATCGTGCATCCAATTTGCCTGTTCCCCTTAAATTCCATGAGCTCGAACCTTGCAGAGCAGCATACCATTTGTAATCTTATCAAAGGCCTTACTGAAATCCATATGGACTGCATCTACTGCCCTTCCCTCATCAACCTTCCTGGTCACTTTTTCAAAGAACTCTAACAACTTTGTGAGACATGATCTTACAAGCACAAAGCCATACTAACTATTTCTAACCAAACCCTGTTTGTGCAAATACATACATATCTTATCTCTTAGAATCTTCTCAAGGACCTTAACTACCATAGATGTTAGGTTTACTGGTCTGTAGTCCCCAGGGTTTTCTTTGCAGCCTTTATTGAATAATGGCACAACATTTGCTACCCACCAGTCTTCTGGGACCTAACCAGTGGCAAACAATGATGCAAAAATTCCAGTCAGGGCCCCTGCAATTTCTTCTCTAGCCTTTTGCAGTGTTCTTGAATATATCTGGTCAGGGCAAGGAGATTTATTCACCTCCACACATTCTAAAACGTCGAACACTTCCTCTATTGCGATATTCCTGATGAAGGTCTTTTGTCTGAAACATCGACTCTCCTGCTCCTCAGATGCTGCCTGATCTGCTGTGCTTTCCCAACACCACACTCACGACTCTATTCTCCAACATCTGCAGTCCTCACTTTCGCCTGTCCCCAAGATATGATTACTAACTTCTCCAAGTTCTGAAGTCTTCATGTCTTTCTCCATGATAAACACAGAGGAGAAATATTCATTGAGGACCTTGCCGATCCCTCCTGCAGTTCTACACGTACAGGACAACCTTGGTGCTTGAGGGGTCCTATTCTGTCTCTCGTTATTCTTTTTCCTTTAAAATACTTAAAGAACCTCCTTGTATTCACCCTAATGTTCCCAGCCAAGGCTATCTTGCGTCCCCTTTTCACCGTCCTGATTTCCTTCTTCAGTAAACTATTGCCTTTGACTGTCTACACCCTGTGATGGTTTAACATTCGTCGATTCTTGGAGTGAGAAGGTGGTTGAGTCTGGAATGGGAAGGAGTCGGCTCCCGGTGGGTAAGGGTGTTCAGATCTGGGTGATGCTGGAGTTCATGGTTGACTGGAGATCTTGTCTTGGGAGTTGAAAGAGTTGGGACAAGGTGTGGTGAAGTGTGATCAGTTCTATGGTGGATGTGTTAGGCCAAATCTCGAAGGGTGAGGTCTGCATCTTGGCAAGGTGCAGTTAGTGGTCTTCGAGGTGTGTACAGGGTCACTGTAATGGTTACTCAGGGGTTATGCATTTCAGAGTCTAACTTTTCCTGGCTAACTCTTCATTTCATTGGAATCCTCTGACTTCTCTGATTTCAATATTCCATGCGTATTGTAATCTCCAATTTCCTATGCATTTCCTTCGTAGTGTGCTAGGATGGGGGTCTCTGAGGTCCTCGTGCACAACAATCACCTGTGTTGGAATAATGACAGCCTGACCAGTCAAAGCTCTGGGCCGCCCTTTCTTCTGCCTTATATTGCAGGAAATCCCTTTCTTCCTTCACTCACACTGTAGTCACCGACTGACATTTACTTCTGGATTTTTTAATGTAAAATTCTCATAATATTCCTCAGTGGTTTTGCTAAACCACAGAGTAAACTCTCACACAGCCTGATAATCCTCTGAGGTACCTGTGCTTCACTATTTCCGGTCTTTTATGGAATTCCAATTGCAATTGATTCAACATTCGAAGTCGAGTTTCCTCAGCTTCAAGTTCTTGAATTCCCCTTTGACGCCTCTTCCCACTGGCTACCTCATTTTCCTTCCTTAGGACATAACTTTAAATGCAAGTCTTTGCAAAAAGCTTTTGGACATCTAACTTAATTACCTCCTTATCTGTCACTTTGACATATCTTGTTTTGTAATCCTTCTGTAAGCTGGTGTTGTTGTACTGCCTTTTGGATTTGTTTTTAAACATTGTACCCAACTGAAATACAAGTTTGCAAACGATCCACCAATGTAGAATGTGAAGGGAAATAACAAAAAGAAATATGTACCAGATAGCAGAATATCGCGAAGCAGGTAAGAACAGTCCCTCTTTAAAGGTACTTTTTAGCTGACACAAGATGAACGACAGAGCAAATGTTCCCAGCCAGAATTGTGCCCTCAATACAGATTTACCGGATAAGATAATGATAGGTACTATGGGGGTCATAAAAGGTGAGAAGAAACATCAGAGAATTTAATTGGGTTCTCTAAATAGGCAATTCTAAACCTATGAGCATTTTAATACGGGGTATTTTTGAAAGGTCGAGTTAAGGCGCAGTCTCAAGTTTGTTATTTATTAAAAAGTAAAATGAAATTCTGATCCCACAGTATTCTCAATGTTTTAGCTAAGTTGGAAATGCAAACAACGATTTAGTGTGAAAGGACCAGGTGAATTTTTAAAAGCAGTCAACAGTAAACAGTAAGAACGTGGGCGGCACGGTGGCACAGTGGTTAGCACTGCTGCCTCACAGCCCCAGAGATCCGGGTTCAATTCCCACCTCAGGCGACTGACTGTGTGGAGTTTGCACGTTCTCCCCGTGTCTGCGTGGGTTTCCTCCGGGAGCTCCGGTTTCCTCCCACAGTCCAAAGATGTTGCTTAAAAAAAAAATTGCCCGTAGTGTTAGGTAAAGGGGTAAATGTACGGGTGGGTTGGTTACGCTTTGGCGGGTCGGTGTGGACTTGTTGGGCCGAAGGGCCTGTTTCCACACTGTATGTAATCTAATCTAATCTAAACTGGCCCAACAAATGGCGTAAATCACAAACCTCTCTAAGGCAGCAAAAGAGCTTGTACAAATTAGAGAAATAAACAATTGCAGCTTAAGTGCAGATTCTTACACCCAAGGAGAATTTAGAAGAGTCTGAAAAAAATTGTAAATTATTTTTGGAAGTTGAATTGTAAAGTGGAGTTAGATGGAGTTTTTAGCTGGTTTTGTCAATTAGGTCAGAAACTCATTTGCACCACTTTCAAGGTAAGAGCTGACTGCGCCCTGGTGATGTTGATGGCGAAGGTGTTTATACAGCTGGGTTATAGCCATGTGTAGCAAATTCAGTTCAGAAGATTCAAAGTTTATTTCAGAACAGAACAGTTACTTCTGGCAGGAGAACCATGTATTTCCTCCAGGCCAATTTAGAAGCACAGGTCACCTGAGAGAAGTGTTTCGTGGTCTGTATCGTTTCCATGTCAATGGAGCAAAACCGTAAATTTCCATGCTGGTATAATTAAGAACATGTCGGCCCCCTGAATCCTGGAAGTATCGTATACACACTCTCCGAATGGAATCCTAAAACAGTATTGAAAAGAATCTCTAAGGCGTTAATTAAGTCAGAATTAAAAGAGTGGAGATGTGAATATAACTTCTGTAGAATTGAGTCTCTGGAACCTATAATGATAGAAAAGAGTTTGAAGTACTGTTTTGCCATTTCTGTTACAATATTTCTAAACTGCTGTCTATATCTCGATCACTTGCTTTGGCTTTTTTTCTGTTTTGTGGGATAACTTTCTGTAATGTTGTAAATGAAGATAAGCATATAACATGGTTTCGTGGCTAACCAGTATCTAAGTCAAAATAAATAGACATATGATCTGCCATGCCTGGTTCCATGGTGGAATCTGATTTGCTTGGAAGCAACATCAGGTCGGGTCATGACAGGAAGATAAACTATACTTGGTATTAGGATAACACTAGCGGTGGTAAACGTAAAGATTGTCGTTGGGCTGGACGGCTGCACAAAGATCAGGAACAAGAGAAAGGAAAGGGTGCAGGATGATCACAGACTATGTGTATCACGGTGGACGAAGGGGACAGAGGTAATGATAGGGACCACGATGTAATCTCACAAACACTGGCGATGGAAGTTCACAGCCCCTGCAACAGAGATGTAGACATTGGAAGGTTGGGGGAGCGGTCCTTTCCGGAAATAAGGATTGTAGGGCGCTCCGCTCAGTTCTGAAGAAGTCATACCGAACTCGGAAGTTAACTCTGTTTCTCTCTCTCCAGATGTTGCAAGTGCTGCTGAATTTCTCCAACATTTTCTGTGCTTGTTCCAGATTTCCTGCATCTGCAGGATTTTGCCTTTTGCGGAGATGGGCAAGTTAAAATTGGTGGTAGGCGGAGTGTATGGAGGGAAAAGTTGGTCAAATCGGGTGCAGGCGAATGAAAAAAGGATATTAGAAGCAATTGGACGATATTCTTAAATTGAAACTCGGGCAAAACTTAGCACTGTTACTAAAAGCATAAAAGAGCCGATTGAGGTTTTAACCACAATCAATACTTTTCGCAATAATCTCACGAAGAGGCGTTACGCGTTTGTATAGTAACGTATTGAAATTGATCGAAATGAATGAATTAAATTGAGGAATTCTTCCGCTATTGTGACTCACTGAGATCCAGCGCTGTTGCATGGGAGCTGTAAGTCAGCAGATGAAATGCGAGAGGAAACACAAATGGAACATGGTTAGAGAGAAATGGAGGGAGAAATTCAAATCTTGGTTGGAAGAATTCTGACGTAGAGCTGATGAAAGTCTCTGATAATATTCTTTGTACGTATTAACGTGATCAGTTTAATTAACATTGCTGTGTAAGTTTTGCCAATATACCCAATTACAATAAAGTATGCAATATGCATGGTCGGACCACACAGCGTATCCCTCTGCGCATGACAAACAACACTACTTGAGCTGAATTAGTTCCGCAGATAACCTAGAAAATGACAGAGGGATCCTATAACAAAATTATTTTGCAACAGAAATGTACATGATAATCACCGTGACTTTAAAAAAGGTCGAGAAAATGGCAATTTCCCTTTTTACCCGTCCGACCAAAGTATCCTTTTTGTATTCTCCAAGGTTGGATGTCAAACAGGGCCACTATTTCAAACACATTCTTCCTGTGCCTGCGTGAGTTTCCTCCGGGTACACAGATAACACTTTCTTCATTTGGAGTCATGGCGAGGAATCACTGAAACAACTACATAGCGATATCAACAGATTTCATCCCACCATCAGACTTACCATAGACTACACTTCAGAATCAGTCTCGTCCTTGGACACATGCATCTCCAGCAAGGATAGACACATCAGTACCTCAGTCAACTGCAAGCCCACAGAAAACCTTACGATGACTAATTTGTCTAGCTTCCACCCTAAACATATGAAAGAAGTCATCCCCTATGAACAAGCCCTGCGTATACAGAGGATTTGCTCAGATGAGGAGGAATGGACGGATACCTAAATGTTTTGAATGATGTCCTCATAAGACTGGGACATGGTGCTCAACTCACTGATCGCCAAGTTCCGATTTGCCACAGCAAAAAATCACAATGACCTCCTCAGAAGACAGACATAGGACATGACCAATAGAGTAACCCTTCATCATCCAGTTCTTCTCCAGAGCAGAGAAACTACACCATGTTCTTTGCAGCCTTCAACCTGCCATCGATGACAATGAGCATCTCGCCAAGATCTTTCCTATGCCTTCAAACAACTGCCAAACATTAAACAGACCATTGTTCACAGCAAACTACCAGGCCTTCAGGACAACTTCATAAAAAGACTCATTTTTTTCCTACTGTTTATTTCTGTCTACTAATCAAATTTCTACCCAATTCAATACACTACCCCTAAATCCATGCAATTTAACTTTACATATTAATCATTTATGTGGGACTTTATCTAAAGCGTTCTGAATGTCCAAATAAACCTGCCCCTATTGACTCCATTAGTCACATTTGAGAAGAATCTCAGTAGACTTATCAAGCATGATTTCCCTTTTCAAATCCATGGTGACTGTCTGAAATTCTACATCGTTTTATAAGTGTTTTTCTATAATATCCTTCATATTGGACTCAACCATTTTCCTACTTCCAATTCACCACTCAAATGTTCCGTTTTCTCTCAAGCTCCATTTTTAAATAATGGAGTTACATTAGCTGCCCTCCGATCTGTAGGAACGGTTCCAGAATCTAATGAATCCAAGAAAATGTCAATGAAAGCATCTTTTATGGGTGGCTCAGTGGTTAGCACTGCTGCCTCACAGCACTAGGGACCCAGATTCAATTCCAACCTCGGGTGACTGTCTGTGTGGAGTTTGTGCATTCTCCCTGTACCTGCGTGGGTTTGCTCCCATAGTCCAGAGATGCGCAGGTCAGGTGAATTGGCCATGCTAAACTGTCCATAGTATTAGATGCATTAATCAGAGGGAAATGGGTCTGAATGGGTTGCTCTTCGAAGGGTCGGTGTGGACTTGTCAGGCGGAAGAGCATGTTTCCACACTGTCGGAAATCTAATCTAATCTTATTTCTAGGGTCACTTTTTTAGGACCTGGGATGTAGATTATCAGATCCTGGTCCTTTTTCAGTCTTTATTCGAATCAATTTCTCTAAAGCAAGCTGTCTATGAATACACATTTGATTCATTTCCTTCCACTCAGCAAACGGTGTTACCTATTATTTCTGGCATTATCTATTCATGCTACATAGTGTGAAGACAGAAATGAAGCATGAATTTAATTTCTTAGTCATTCCTTTGTTCCACTGTATAAATTCTAATTGTGACAAACATTAGTTCTCAACAGTCTTTGTTTCTACATACTCACAAAAGATTTTACAGTCAGTTTTTATGATCCCCCACAAGCTTACTCTCATGTTCCACTTTCCATTTCTTAAGCAAGTTCTTGAACCCCCTTTGCTGACTTCTAAACTGTTCCCAATCCTCGGGATAATTGCTTTTTTAAAGCGAATTATTATACCTCTGATTGCATCTCAGACTCTCTAATTTCCCTCATAAGCTATACCTTGACGACTATTCTCTCTCAACAGACAAGAATAAACAAGTTTTGTAGTTCACCCATTCACTCTTTGAAAGAGTACCATTGCCTATTAACTAACATTTCCCAATCCATCGTATCTAACTCATGACTCATTCTATTCTAGTTTCTCTTATTACAATTCAGGACCCTGGTCTCAGAATCAACTAGCCAAGATGGAAAAAGGTAAGTGTACACCTGTGTGTTAACCTGCACCAGATGGATGACAGTGGTACAAGAGGAGCAGTTTAGGAAGAGAAACATTTTCTCAAGGATATTTAGGTGTGGGCAACAAATCCTAGCATTGCCAATAATGCCCACAAGCCAGGGAAGAATGAAATGAATATACTGTGGTTACTTGTCAAATCAGCTCGGTATCCATTTGTAACATTCTGCAGATATTCACATACATGCTTTGCAAATTTTTTTTCTGTGTGCCTTGTATTGCTGTGATCCCCGTCCACATTAGGTATTTCTAAAAACTATTCCAATACAATTTGCAAGGAATACTTCTGTTTGTTCATAAGACTGTAAGTAATGTCAATCCAATTATGTCCTTGGAGGATTTGGTTGCTATGTATATAAACTCCTTCAGTTGGTGACAGTTTCAACTAAAGGTTGGATTAATTGACACATAAAATGAAGTATTCATTCAATGCGCTCCAAACACTTCCTGATGTTGAGTTCATTTACTGTCCTGTGCTTGTGGTTATTGGAGTGTCTGGTAAGTAACATCTATCCACATTGGTGTAGTTGGTGTAGAGAATGATCCATAATCTGGGCAAGAATGGTGCTCAAACCCAATGCCATTTATAAGATGTGTTTCTCTTCCTAAACTGTTCATTCAATTTCACTTTGAACATTCTTCAAACCAATACAAACTAATTGGGAAATCTTGTCAAATGTTACGGTATTCTGTTAAAAAATCCTTCATGATATTCCTTCACATCTTTAAGAGTGATAAATGTATGCAGTTTAATTCATGTAACAAAACCTAATTTGTTGATATCAAAGTCTCTAATGTACTTGCTATGCATAATCCCATTTTAGATCATTCATAGTATGTTCAAATAATTGGAATACCCATTCGTGATTGATAAGACATGGAAACATGCAATTTTGGGAAGACAGCCTCTATATAGCAAATGATTGGTGGACTTGAATGATAAAGAAACATGATTGAGCTCATAATTCAGTGATCCTTGGTAATTATTTCAGTGTTTGCGGTTGGTTATGCAGAAAAGCAACATCCACTGATTCAAAATTCCTGCTTTTGGGTCCCACAGATTATTAAAGTTAATACCACAACCGACTTAGCCATGATTGTATCCAAAGTCTCCAGACTCAAGTGCTGAATCGCAACTCATGCTCCTCTGTACTTTAGTCTTAGACAAAGAATTTAACATTTCTTTGTTCTCTGATAGGACTTTGATGTTGCTGGTTGGGCCTGCATTTATTGCACATTATTAGTTTGCCCTTGAGAAGGTGGTGGTGAGCTGCCATCTTCAACCATTGCAGTGCATGTGCTATCGGTAAATTCAGGCAGAAAGATTTTGATCCATCCATAGTGAAGGAACAAAGATATCTTTTCAAGTCAAGATCGTAACTGGCTTAGTGGAGAACGTGCAGATGCTTGCATTCCCATTTTCCAGTAGGTTGCTCTCGATGGAAGTAGTCATAAGTTTGGATAATGCGATTTAAGGGTCTTGGGCAAATTTCTGTGGTGCATCCTGAGGACAGTACAAACTACAACTACAAATTGTTGGTAGTAGGGAGGGAGTGAATGCTTGTGGATGTGGTGTCAAACAAGGAGTCTGCTTTGTCCTGGATGGTATCATACGTCTTGAGTTTTGTTGGAACTGCAACCATATATGGGCAAGTGAAAGAGTATTCTATCACACTTGTGAATTGAGCATTGTAGATTGTGGACAGGCTTTGGGAGGCAGGTGGTGGGTTAATCCTTGCAGGATTCTTTGAATCTGATTTGCTCTTGTAGCTATAGTATTTACACAGTGAATCTAATTGAGTTTTTGGTCAATAGATGTTCCAAGGAGATTCATAATAAGGAATGCAGTGATGGTAACGTGATTGAATGTCATGGGGTGGTGCTTTAAATGATCTGTAATTGGAGGTGGCCATTGTGTATTGCTAAGTTTGCATTTGTTAGCCCAAGCCTGAATATTTTTCAGGTCTTGTGCATTTGAAGAGAGACAGCTTTAGTGTCTGAGGAGTCATGAATGGTGCTGAACATTGTGCAATGATTGGTGAACATCCCCACTTCTGACCTTAAGGGAAGGGCAGTGATAAAGTAGCTGAAAGATGCTTAGGCCAAGAAGACTACCCTAAGGAACTCCTTCAGAGATGTTGTGCAGCTGAGATGACTGACTTCCAACACCAACAACCATTTTCCTGTGTCTCATGTATAAGTCTAACCAGTGAAGAATTTGATACACATTAATTCTAATTTTGCTTGTGTCTTTGATGCCATATTCACTCCAATGCAACCTTTGACGTCAAAGGCTATCACTCTCACCCTATCTCTAGAATTCAGCTTTCTTATCCAGTTTTGAAGCTAGGTTAGATTGAGTTTAGGAACTGAGTAGTCCTGGCAACACCCAAACTGGGCATCAGTGGGCAGATTATTGCTGAATAATGCTACTTCATGGCACTATTGATGATGTCTAAAACTTTCCTGATGATTGAGAGTAGACTGACGGAGCAGTGATTGATCAGGTTGGATTTGACCTGCCTTTTATGTACAGAAGACAACCGGGCTATTTTCCACATTGTCAGGTAGATGCCAGTGTTGTAACTGAACTGGAATTTCCTGGATGAAGTTACGTTCAGAAGCACAAGACTTCAGGACCACTGCTGAGATGTTGTCTTGACCTATATCCTTTGCAGTATACAGTGCCTCCAACTGTTTCTTGATATCATGCGGAGTGATTGAAATTGGGTAAAGACTGGCATCTGTGATGCTGGGACCACTGAAACAGGCCATGGTCATCCACTTGGCATTTCTATCTAAATATTGTTGTGAATGCTTTGGATTTATCTATTGCACTGATGAGCTGGGCTCTTTCACCATAGAGAGTAAGATATTTTGGAGCCTCCTACTCATCCAGTGAGCTTTTAAATTGTCAATCAACATGCATAACAGGATACGCTAGACGGTTGATCCCTGGCTTGATGGTAATGATATGCTGGGCAGTGAGGTTGCAGATTATGTAAGAGTATAGTTCTGCTGCTGCTGATGAGCCACAGGGTCTCATGGATGCCCAGCCTTGAGTTGTAGGACGGTTTGAAGTCTGTTCCATTTAGCACCATTTTAGTGCCACACAAAATGTTGCAGAGCATTCGCCATGTGTCAGAGTGACTTCCTTGCCAGAAAGACGTGCAGTGGTCACTCACACAGATATCATCATGGACCAACATATTCACAACCAACAGACTGGTAAGGATGGGGTTAAGAATGTTTTTTCCCTTTTCTTGGTTCCTTCATTTCTCACTGTAGACATGGACCAGTAGCGATTACCTTTTTGACTGCAGCAGTTTGACCTGTAGTACTGCGTAACTGTCGGTGATGAACAGCTCAAGTACATTCAGTACTTCCTCTCTGCGTTATTCATCAGCTGAGTGAGAATAGTGCATGGTAAACAGAATGAGGCTTTCCTGCCCATGTGAAATTTGATATTATGAGGCCCAGAGTCAATGTTGAGGACATCAAGGAAAACTCCCTCTGGACAGTATACCAATCTTGCCATTTCTGTTTGGTCTGTCTTACCAGTGGGGCAGGAATGGTGTTGGTGGCATCTCTGACAGTATCTGCAGTGGAGTAGTTGAGTATGTATGCATGTTTTTGAAGATTGACATTACTTTAATTTCTTACAATACAGTAAAAAATACTTTTTAAACACATTACCTGAGAAAAAAAAAACCTGTAGAATCTGATGTAATTAACAATTATGTACTGCAGTGGTTCAATAGAAGATCTGGTCACATTCATGTATTAAAGATATTCACATCATTTGATTTAGTTATTGCAGTTAACTTGTTGGCGATTGTGATCCTTTCTCGGAGGAACTGTGGTCTCTCAAGATGTATCACACGGTACCTGATAGCAATGGCGGTGGCTGATTTCCTGGTTGTCATCTCTGACGTGCTACTGAGGTGGCTTATTATGTACTTCCCAGTGTCTTTCCTGGATATTACTCATGTGTGTCGTTTCATTACCGTGCTCATTCCTGCAACCACAATGAGTTCTGTTTGGTTGACTGTTGCTTTCACCTTTGATCGATTTGTGGCTATTTGCTGCCACAAGATTAAAACCAAATACTGCACTGAGAAAACTGCAGCCGTGATTATTGGAACAGTCACCGTGTTAAGCTATTTGGAAAGCATTCCCTGTTTTTTGAAATTCCAATCCAAGTACATCTTCAATAATCTTCCATGGTTTTGCATCACAAAACCAGATTATTACACTTCAATCTTCTGGATATTATATGGTGCAATCCATCGCTTTCTATCCCCTTTACTGCCATGCATTATTTTGCTTGTTTTGAACACTCTGACTATCAGATATATCTTAGTAGCGAGCAAAGCCCGTAAGAGACTCCAGAATAACACTGATAGGGAGAAGCCCAATGACCCAGAGATGGACAAACGCAGAAAATCCATTGTTTTACTCTTTGCTATCTCAGGCAGCTTCATTATTTTATGGACCCCTTATATGGGATGTTTCCTTTATCAACGAATTGCATTCACACATCATTATTCTCCACTTCCCCCAGCTGCAGGTACCATTGGATACCTGTTCCAGCTCCTCAGTACTTGTACAAACACTTGTATATACACCGTGACACAGAGACAATTCCGAGAGCAGCTGAAAACAGTTGTGATGCTCCCTTTCGCTCTGATTCTCAAATCTATCAAACAGTAAGTGTAATAGGTTGCATGCAATGATATTTGATTGTATCACATAAATCATTTTATATCTCAGCTGAGTATCTCTGAGCCCACAATACAGTGGAGCAGTATTTTGCCCATTGCTCAAATATCATGGAAATTCTTACTTATCATTCCTTCCAAGTACTTATCCATTTCCCCTCTGGATAATAGTGAACTATCCATTGTAGAGGAATGCTAATTCATCAGCTGAGTGAGAACAGCATGGTAAACAACATGACACTTCCTTACCCATATTCATCCTGATACCATGAGGTCCAGAGACAATGTTGTTGATGGCAGGGGAACCTCCCTCTGGACACCTTAAAATGTTGTTGCCACCTCTACTGAGTCCTGCCAGTGGGACCGGGATGATGATGGTGGTGTCTTTGACAGTGGGTGCAGTGGAATATTTGAGTATTGGTACATGTTTTTGAAAATTGACATTACTTAAATTTTTTACAATAGAGTAAAAATACTTATTCAAAACAATGCCTGAAAATAAAAGTTACATGGATGGCATATTTACACTGCAGCTCAAGAGGCCAGCGGAAAAAAGTGAGTAGGTCACCACCAGAAAGAACAGGTAGGTAGTGTAGGAGTCTCTTACTGACTAACCGATATTCCAGTTTGTATGCTGATGTGATGCTGGTATCTCAGAGGAAAGTAGTCAGAGACAGGCTTCTGGCATTACAAACAGCTTGACTGTACACAGGGGAAGAAAGAAGAAAGGAAGATCAACAAGGATTCTAGAGTCAGACAAGCAAACAGGCGATTATCTGGCCGAAGATGTGACTCCAGGATGGTGTATTGCCTCATTTATGCCAGAGCCAGGGATGTCACTGATTGGCTGGAGAGCATCCTGAAAGAGGGGAGGGTGATGCATTAGAAGATTTTGCACACATTTGTACCAATGATATGGGCAAAGTGAGGAATGAGGTTTTGCATTCAGAATTTAAGTAACAAGGCTGTTGATTAAAAAGCTCTACCTGAACCACAATGGCACCAACATTCTGGCATGTAGGTTTGCTAGTGCTGTTGCAAGGAGTTTAATATCATCTGGCAGGGGAAGGGGTCACAGAATATCGATGAAGCAAAGACACTTCATGCAACAGAAAGCAAGTCATGGTAAGTTCAGCTATGTAGAGTGTTAAGCGAGAAAGGCAAGGCTGAATGCTCTTTACTTCAATGCTGAATTGAATTGAGATTAATAGGACTGCTGAGTTAACAGCATAGATTGACGCATGGCAGCATGATTTCTTTGCTGTCACAGAAACATGGTTGAGGAAAGGGCTGGATGTCAACTCAAGATTTTGGGCATTGAATCATGAAGCATGACAGAGGGGGATGTAAAATATGGGTTAATGTAGCAGTATTAACGAAAGAGTCGCTTATTGCAATAAAGAAAGATGATATCTTTGAAGGGTCCTCAAAAGAGGCTTTGTGCATTCAACTTAGAAATATTAAGGGGACAGCTGCTTTACTGCGAGTGTATTACCGACCGCCAAGGAGTCAGCAGGAAATAGATTAGCAAATATGTAGACTGTTTACAGAGGCGAATAACAGGAGTAATTGGATAATTATACTGGGGGACTTCAACTTTCCCAAAATAAATTGGCATAGTCCGAATATAAAGCATTCAGAGGGAGTTTTTTGTGTCAGTGCATCCAAGGCATGGTGTGATTCTAGATCTGCTTCTGGGGAAAGAAGACAGACAAATGTTCGACGTGGCAGTGGGGGAGCATTTCGGAGACAGTGACCACAACACCATGCGTTCAAATTTGTGCTGGACAAGAATAAAGTTAACCTGCAAGAGATGGCTTTGGATTAGGGAAGGGAGATTTTACTAAAGTAAAGCAGGATCTGGTAGCCCTTTTTGTAGCCCACATTCCTGGATATGATGGTAGAAAGAACATAGAATGCATCAAAAAAGGGTACAGGAAAGCCACACTCACCAACCTGGTCCTGCACTACAACAACAACCACGTATACACACACAAGAGAAGCTGCATTTGGACCTTGTTCAAAAGGTCGACAACACACCGCAGCACTTCCGGCCTACAAAGGGAAGAAGAACATCTCTATGGAGTATTTGCTAAGAACGGATATCCCTGCAACTTCACCCACAGAGGCCTAACAGACAACCAATGCGACGAGGATACGTTACGACGTAACCCACTAGTCACGCATGTTTACATAAAAACCTTCACGGAACTCACAGCCAGACTTCTCCAACCACTGGGATTCATGTCAACCCAAAAACTGACAGCCGTGCTCAGACAACAACTCATCAGGACAAAAGACCCAATACCCATCATATGCAAGACAAACATAATTTACAAGATTCCATGTAAATACTGCACCAAACACTATATCGAAAAAACATGCAGACAAGTAGCAATCTGCAGCCATGAGCACCAACTGGCCACTAAGCGCCACAACCAGTTGCCCCTAGTAGCCACACACACAGATGACAAGGACCACAAACTCATCTGGGACAATACAATCATCATAGGACAAGCTAAACAGAGGACAGCCAGACATGTTCTAGAAGCCTGGCGCTCATCCACGGACTCCATAGACCGAGACCCAATATCTCAGCCCCCACAACGAACAACCAGAAACCGGCAACCAGAAGCAGCCAGAACGGAAACAAATAAATCCCAAAAGGCACAATACAGCAACACTTCACAGGAGGCTCCAAAGCACTGAAGATGTCACCTAGATAGGGGATGAAATGCCTGCAAATGAACTTCCCAGCTCGGCGAACATACCCATTGTCACCTAGACAGGGGACGAAATGCCTGCAAATGAACTTCCCAGCTCGGCGAACATACCCACAATTACAATGTCACAGGATATTGGAAGTGTGTTGAATGAATACTTTCACTTCATCTTCACATTGGTAAAGAGAAAGTTTGGTGTAGAATTTAAGGAAAGGGACAATGAAGAACTTGCACAGTCTGACACAGGAAATAGGGAGCTTTTGGAGGCTATGTTGATCTTAAAATCAGACAAATCACTTGGCCTGGATGAATTGCATTTCAAGCTGCAATGGGAGGCAAGGTAGGAAATTGCAGGGGCTCTGACACAAGTTTTTAATTCCTCTCTAGCCATGATAGAGGTGCCAGAGGACTGGAGGACGGATAATCTCGTTCACCTTTTTAAGAATTGAACCAGGAAATTATAGACTGTCAAGTGCCACATCAGAGTTAGGGAAACAATTTGTGAAAATTCTGAATAAGCACATTAACATCCACTAGGGAGGGCGTAGGTTAATTAAGGAGAATTGGCTTGGCTTTGTCAGAGGGAGGTCTTGCGTCACAAATTTGTGACAAACTTTTGAAAACATGATCAAGTGTATAGAAGATAATTCAGCGAAACTTTTGATAAATTCCCATAATGTAGATGGATTGAGAAGGTTAAAGCACATGGAATTGAGGGAAACTTGGCAAGATGGATCAGAAACTAGCTTAGTAATAGGACAGAAAGGGTAGTTGTAGAAGGCTGCTTGAGTGACCGAAGGTCAGTTTACAGCAGTATACTGCAAGGATCAGTACAGGGGCCCTGATCATTTGTTATGTACACTATGATATAGATGAAAATGTGGGGGGAATATTGTGCAAATTTGCAGATGAAACCAAGATTGGTAGAGTGGTTATGAATGAAGATGGTTGTTGTATCCAGAAAGGTATAGATGGGTTGGTTAGATGGGCAGGCCAGTGGCAGATGGTTTGCAAGTGCAAGGTGACACACTTTGGAAGAAGAAACAAGATAAAAAAGCAATTAATGAATGGCAGGACACAAGATAGTTCAGAGGGACAGAGGAATCTTGGGGCAATTATTCACAGAAACGTGAAATTGGCTGTACACGTGAATAGGAGAGTTAAGAATGCATTGTAGGACACTTACAATCATCAGTCATAGCATACAGTACAACAGCAAAGTGACAACGTCAGATTGTACAGAGCATTGGTTAGGCCATAGCATGAGTGCTGTGTGCACTTCTGGTCACCTCACAACAGGAAGGATCCGACAGCACTAGAGCAGGTACAGGTACAGGGGGGTTCACCAGGATTTTGCCTGGGATGGCGAAATTGAATGAAATGGAGATACTGGAATAACTTGGATGTTTTCTTTAGAACAGAGAAGACTGAGTAGAGACATGATTGAGATGTATTAGGTTATGAGGGGTGAGGTCAGGGTAAATAGAGAGCAGCTGTTCACTTGTTTGAGGGGTCAATCACAAGAGGGCGCAATTTTCAGGTAAGGGGCAGGAGATTCAGACTGGATCACGAAAATAAACTTTTCACTCAGCAAGTGGTCGTAATCTGGAATATGCTAATTTATAACCTTTAAAAGTACTTAATGAGTACTTCAAATACATTCAAGGATATGAGACAAATAGAGGAAAATGGGATTAGCATACGCTCAGTGGTAGTTATTTTGGTGCATACTCAATAGGCTGAACCGCCTTTTCTGTTCTGTATGAATCTATGAATGAACATTCACCCTGTCACCGCTGATACTCAGTATCAGCAGTGTCTACTAGCTTCAAGAAGCAATGCAGAAATTCACCGAAGATCCTTAGGCAACAACTTCCAGACCCACAATCACTTCCATCTGGAAGGACAATGGAAACAGATACATGGGAACATCGCTACCTGAAAGTTGCACTTCAAGCCATTTGTCATCCTGACTTGGCAATATATGGCTGTTCCTTCATTGTCATCGTCATCGCCCCTATTGACATTATGGATCAACCTGCAGAACTTGGACTGAAGAAGGCAACTCAGCACCACATTCTCAAGGGACAGGCAATAATTACTAGGCCAACAAACAATACTCACATCTCACAAGTTAATTTATAAAAAACAGAAAGCATGTGGGCGGCACGGTGGCACAGTGGTTGGCACTGCTGCCTCACAGCGCCAGAGACCCGGGTTCAATACCCGCCTCAGGCGACTGACTGTGGAGTTTGCACATTCTCCCCATGTCTGCGTGGGTTTCCTCTGGGTGCTCCGGTTTCCTCCCACATTCCAAAAAAAAATGTGCAGGTTAGGTGAATTGGCCAGGCTAAATTGCCCCTAGTGTTAGGTTGAAGGGGTAAATGTAGGGGTATGGGTGGGTTGCGCTTCGGTGGGTCGGTGTGGACTTGTATGGCTGAAGGGCCTGTTTCCCCACTGTAACGTAATCTAATCTAAAAAAAATTATCTTTCAATAAATTCATTCTTGTTTTTTTTCCCCTAAACTCTAATGAATCAATGCCCAATCTGCTGAAGAGTCCCGCACTCTTGCAGAGGAACACATTTTAGATTAGATTACCTACAGTATGGAAACAGGCCATTCAGCCCAACACGTCCACACTGACCCTCTGAAATCAACCCACCCAGACCCATTTCCCTACAAAAACACGGGGAAAATGTGCAAACTCCACTCCACACAGACAGTTGCCCAAGACGGGAATTGAACCGGGTCCCTGTGAGACAGCAGTGCTCCCCGTGTCTGCGTGGGTTTCCTCCGGGTGCTCCGGTTTCCTCCCACAGTCCAAAGATGTGCAGGACAGGTGAATTGGCCATGCTAAATTGCCCGTAGTGTTAGGTAAGGGGTAAATGTAGGGGAATGGGTGGGTTGCGCTTCGGCGGGCCGGTGTGGACTTGTTGGGCCGAAGGGCCTGTTTCCACACTGTAAGTAATCAAATCTAATCTGTAAGTAATCTAATCTAATCTAATCACCTCGTGGCATTTCTTTTCCATCATAAGGAAATACATAAACTGCAAGAACGAGCTGACTGAGCATTTTCTGAACTGCTGACCAGACAAGCATATCCCACTTGAAATAAGGATGTCAAAACACTACAAAAATATTAGTTGCTTTCACCAATGCTCTGTACATTTGTAGCAATCCCTCCTAATTTTAGTACCTTTTTTCCTCACAAAAACATGAGAGGCCACATGACACCAGGTTTATTTGAAATCACTAGCTTTTGGAGCACTGCTCATGCATCAGGTGAAGCGAAGAAGGAACAATGATGAAGGAGCAACCCTTCAAAAGCTAGTGATTTCAAATATACCTGTTGGATAGTTATGGATCAGGCCAAACTGCTCTGAATATTTTAAGATAGCTTTGACCCTAACTTTTGCTAACTTTAAAGGTAGGTGTGAAGTGGGTGGTCCAGGAGTGATGCAAATAGTCAAACCACTCAACTTTGAGCAATACTCAATTTATTTAAACACTATAGTTAAAACACAAATAAAAGAAAGAGGAATTTAGAATAACGTAACTATTGGGTGGCACGGTGACTCAGTGGTTAGCACTGCCGCCTCACAGCACCAGAGACCTTTGTTCGATTCCAACCTCGGGCAACTGTCTGTGTGGAGTTTGCATATTCGCACGGTGTTTGCGTGGATTTCCTCCCACATTCCAAAGATGTGCAGATCAGGTGAATTGGTCATGCTAAATTGCCCATGGTGTAAGGTACTTTTGTCAGGGTTAAATGTAGAGGACTGGGTCTGGGTGAGTTAGCCTTCGGAGGGTCGGTGTGGACTTGTTGGGCTGATAGGCCTGTTTCCACTCTGTAGGGAATCTAATCTATTGGAAAATTTAACCGAATAGTAAATGCAGTTACTGTCACTAATTAACTGTTCCAACACAGGAACATCCCATAATCACATCCCTTGGCAAAAAAGATAAACCAAACACAGATTCTTACAGGCAGGTTTTCAGTTCAGGATAGAACACCACCAAGAGAGATTTCAGAGAAAATCCCAGTAAGGAATCATTTATTGAAGCTTGCAACCCATTTGGGACTCAAACTTCTTGTGACTTTCCAGCTACAAGAAACTAAAAAGTCTGATCTGGGAGAACTGGCCTCTCCCCTTGCACTTTAAAAAAATAAATAAACATGAAGGACTCTTAACCTGGGCAGTTCACCACTGCCTTTACAAGCTCTCTTCAAATAACCTAGATCAAGATAATCTTTTTAAAGTGACAGCATCGTCTGACTTCTGATTTTGTCTACCCTCGTCCCACACTAGCACCTTGTAATAATAGCTAACACACCATTGGCCTTTGGATGTACATACCACGCTGTATTTGAAAACTTTGTTTGCTGTTAGTCTTTTGCAGTTCTTTTAGGTCCCTCAATATAGCAGCATAATGTTGGAAAATGTTCTTTGAATTAAGCCTTTGCATTTCAATTCTTCCTTCAATAGAGTCATAGAGACGCACAGCATGGAAGCATGGAAACAGACCCTTCAGTCCAATGCTGACAAGATATTCCAACCCAATCTAGTTCCACCTGCCTGCACCCAGCCCATGTCCCTCCAAACTCTTCCTATTCATATACCCATCCTAATGCATTTTAAATGTTGCTATTGTACTCGCCTCCACAGTTCCTCTGGCAACTCATTCCAAACATGTACCACACTCTGCGTAAAAAGGTTGCCACTTAGGTCACTTTTATATCTTTCTCTTCTCACCCTAAACTTATCCCCTCTATTTCTGGACTCCCCCATCCTGAGGGAAAATTCTTTGCCTATTTATCCTGTCCATGCCTCTCATGCTTTTGTAAACCTCCATAAGGTCACCCTTCAGCCTCTGACGCTCCATGGAAACTACCCCAGCCTGTTCAGCGTCTCCCTATAGCTCAAATCCTCCAACCCTGGCAGCATCCTTGTCAATATTTTCTGAATCCTTTCAAGTTTCACACCATCTTTCCGATAGGAAGGAGACCAGAATTGCGTGCAATATACCAACAGTGGTCTAACTAATGTCCTGTGCAGCTGCAACATGACCAATAAAACAAAGCATACCAAATGCTTCTTCACTATCCTATCTACTTCTTTAAAAAACTCAATCAAGTTTGTGAGACATGACTTCCCACGCACAAAACCATGTTGACTATCCCTATCAGTCCTTGTCTTTCCAAATACATGGACTTCCTGTCGCTGAGGATTTCCTCCAACAACTTGCCCATCACTGACGTCAGGGTCACTAGTCTATAGTTCCTTGGCTTTTCATTAACACCCTTCTTAAACAGTGGCACCACGTTTGCTAACCTCTATCCCCTCACCTGTGACTATTGATGATACAAATATTTCAGTAAGCAGACCAGCAATCACTTCCTTAGCCTCCCAAAGAGTTCTAGGGTACACCTGATCAGGTCCTGGGGATTTATTCTCATTTATGTGTTTCAAGACATCAAGCACTTCCTCCTCTGCAATATGGTCATTTTTCAAGATGTCATAATCTATTTGCCTACATTCTATATCTTCCATGTCCTTTTCAACAGTAAATACTGATGCAAAATACTCATTTAAAATCTCCCATTTTCTGCGGCTCCACAAAAAGGTGTCTTGCTGATCTTTGAGGGGCACTATTCTCCCCCTACTTACCCTTTTGTCCTTAATGTATTTGTAAAATCCCTTTGGATTCTCCTTTACTATACTTGCCGAAGCTATCTCATGTCTGCTTTTTGCCATCCTGATTTCCCTCTCAAGTATACTTCTACTGCCTTTATAATCTTCTAAGGAATCACTCGATCTATCCTGTCAATACTTGACACATGCTTCCTTCTTTTTCTTCACCAAACCCTCAATTTCTTTAGTCATCCAACAATCCCTATACCTACCAGCCTTTCCTTTCACCCTAATAGGAATATACTTTCTCTGGACTCTTGTTATCTCATTTCTGAATGCTTCCTATTTTCTAGCCATCCCCTTACTTGCGAATATTTGCCCCCAATCAGTTTTTGAAAGTTCTTGCCTAATATTGTCAAAATCAGCCTTTCTCCATCAATGTGGACTACTGCACATTTTTCCAAATTGTACTCTGTCTCCCAAATTTTGTCCATCTACTTCACCTATCTCTAAGCAGACTCGCTGTATTTTCAAAACAAGCTTTCTGAACAATCTGCATGTTCATCAGATCTGATGGATAAGCTCTTGGTCACTTCATCCAAGTCATTAAGTATAATCATAAATTGTTGAACTTAAGTGCTAATCATAGAGTCATAGAGATGTCTAGCACAGAAACAGACCTTTCAGTTCAAAATATCCATGCTGACCAAATATCCTGTATAAATCTATTCCCATTTGCCAGCATTTAGCCCATTTCCCTCTAAACCTGTCCTACTCTTATTTATCCTAATGCCTTTTAAACTTTGTATTTATACCAACCTTCACCACTTCCTCGGGCAGGTCATTCCATAATCGCACTACCCAATGTGTGAAAATCTTGCCCCTTCAGTCCCTTTTATATCCTTCCCCATCTCACCTTAAAACTATGCCATTTAGTTCTAGAGTCCCCACCCCAAGGAAACGACCTTGTCTATTTATGCTGTCCATGCCACTGCTGTCTAGTTTTGGACTCCACCCAGGGAAAAGACCTTGTCTATTTATCCTGTCCATGCCCCTCATAATTTTATAAACGTCTGTGACGTCATCTTTCAGACTCCGATGCTCCATGGAAAATGGCCCAAGCCTCTTCAGCCTTGCCCTTTAGCTCAAATCCTCCAACCCTGACAACATCCTTGTGCATCTTTTCTGAACCCTTTCAAGTTTCACAACATCATGCCTGTAACAGGGAGATCAGAATTGAATGTAGTATTCCAGAAGTGGCCTCACCAATGTCCTATACAGTCACAGCCTGATCTTTGAACTCCTCTACTCAAGGTACTGACTAATAAGGGGAAGCATACCAAATGTCTTCTTCACTATCCTCTCCACCTCGGACTCCACTTTCAAGGAATTATGAATCTACACCTATGAGATATTGTATTATGGGTCCCTGCACTAACCCGCTCAGAAGCGCTTTACATTTTCTATTCACAAGCGCTTTATCTTTGCTCACTCATAACTCCTTTACTAACCCACTCATAAATGAACACTGCATTTCCTTTTCATTCATTTATAATTCCCAAATGTAACACGGCTTCATTCATTCATAACACCACAGTAGCATATTTAATTATTGCAAGATAGACTAAAATGAAAACATTACTTACAAACCCAATACCGCTTCTTCGCACCCTTATCAGGCCTATTTCTTCTTCAAAAGCTGCCTCTGAATAGAGTTATGGAGTCTTAGAAATGTACTGCACGGAAACAGATCTTTCAGTCCAACTCATCTATGCTGACCAGATACCCCAACCCAATCTAGTCCCACCTTCCAGCACCTGGCCCATATCCCTCCAAACCCTTCCTATTCATATACCCATCCAGATGCCTTTTAAATGTTGCAATTGTACCAACCTCCATCACTTCCTCTGGCAGCTCATTCAATACAAGTACCACCCTTTGCGTGAAAAAGGTGCCCCTTAGCTCTCTTTTATATCTTTCCCCTCTCAACCTAAACCTATGCCCTTAGGTTCTGTACTCCCCCACCCCAGGGAAAAGACTTTGTCCATTTATCAGGAACAATGCCATCCCCATCAAGTCTCCACAAAACATTATAATATTAATCAGCCCTTATCAACTGTCTCTCAGACCTGAATAGATTAAAGAACACCGAACAGTTTCCCAATTAGTTTTAACTGGGTTGCTACCCTCTTAAGAAACTAACTGTCAAAACAGCACTTCTGTGAAATTGCATGAATGACTGAAGCACACCAAGAGTATGGTGCTGGAAAAGCACAGCAGGTCAGGCAGCATCGGAGGAGCAGGATGCTGCCTGACCTGCTGTGCTTTTCCAGCACCACTCACTCGACTCTGATCTCCAGCATCTGCAGTCCTCACTTTCTCCCTCCCGGAGACTCACATCATCAAATATTCAATAATCTCCCAACCCAGCTGCGGTAATCAGTTTAATATCCTTTATTTTTTATCCAGTGCAGGTATAATTTCCAACTTATTTAGAGCATATAGGCCCAGTGTTTTTACGAACATTTGCTAACTTAAAAGATAAAAGGACTAACATCTCTTAACTATGCAAGCAGTCCAGACGGACACTCCTAATCCCATCAGAAGTAACAGCCAACATTTAACAGATGGTTAACCTATCTGCTATCTCCTCTCAAACCTTTGTGTACTGTAGACAATGTAACACCACATGATGGAATTTTCATATATGTTAGAACTATATGTCTATAAAGAGGCAAATATAAGAACTGTATTTCAGGATTCTATCACCACATTGAACTTGTGCAAGTGTGGTTGTTGAATAAAGAGGCTATTTCCATCACTCACTAATTTTGCTCATTGTTTGAACATGAGCGCACACACCGCAAGGTCTCATTGCTCAGCAATACTCGCCACGGCCTTACCATTAAGTACATAAGTCCTGCTCTGATTTGCCTTTCCAAAATGTAGCATCTCACATTTATCTAAATTAAACTCCATCTGCCACTCCTCAGTCCATTGGCCCCCCTGCTCATGATCAAGTGTGTGGTTTTGGAAATCACAGAAGTCAGGCAGCATTTGAGGAGCAGGAGAATCGATGTTTTAGGCATAAGCCCTTAATCAGGATGTTCTCCACTACACCTCAAATTTTGAGGTCATCTGCAAACTTTCTAATTATACTTATGTTCACATCCAAATAATTAATGTAAATGATGAAAAGCAGTGAACCCAGTACCAATCATTGTGGCATACTGCTGGTCACAGGCCTCCAGTCTGAAAAGCAACCCTCCATCCCCATCCTCTATCTTCTGTAATTCGGTATCCAATGGCTAGTTGTCCCTGTATTCCATGTGATCCAACCTTGCTAATTAGTCTACCATAAGGAAACTTGTTCTGTGCATTACTGAAGTTCATATTGATCATGTCCACTGCTCTTTACTCATCAATCATCTTCATTAGTTCTTCAACAAAATCAATACAGTTAATGAGACACGGTTTCTCACACACAAAGCAATGTTGAATACCCCGAATCAATCCTTGCCTTTTCAAATACATGTCATCAGGCTCCACCTATGTTCCAGCCATGCCAACATGAAAATGATCCATTTTGTTGCAAGTCTGACTGTTCATATGACTATTTTTAAACTATCTGGACTTCCCCAACAATCAGAAGATTCTTCCCACATTTAACCTGCCTCGTCCATCAGGATTTTATATGTTTCTATGAAATACCCCTAATTCTCCTAAATTCCACTCATTATATCCGAGTCCATCCAATCTTTCCTCATATGTCAGTCCTGCCATCGTGGGAATTTGCTGGACTTCCCCAACAGCAAGAATGTCCTTTCTCAGACGAGGAGACCAAAACTGCACATAATACTCAAGCTGTGGCCCTGCATTACTGCAGCAAGACATCCTTACTCTGATATTCAAATCCTCCCGCTTTGAAGGCCGGCATGCCATTAGCTTTCCTCACTGCCTGCTGCACCTGCATGCCAACCTTCAGTGACTGTTCCACCATGACACCCCGGTCTCGTTGCATGTCATCGTTTTCTAAACTACCACCATTCAGATAATAATCTGCCTCCCTGGTTTTGTGAAATATTTAAAACCTTGCATTTATCTACATCATTTTATATTGCATTTACTAGGTATTTGCAAAAAAACAGACAATTCCCCATCCTGGATGACTTTCTGTCTGACATAGCGTAAGTTGGTCAAAGTATTGAGTACAGGAGTTGGAAGGTCATGTTGTGGCTGTACAGGTCATTGGTTATGCCACTGCTGGAATATTGCATGCAGGTCTGGTCTCCTTCCTATCAGAAAGATGTTGTGATACTTGAAAGGGTCAGGAAAGATTTACATGGATATTGCCAGGGTTGGAGAGTTTGAGCTATTCAGAGGCTGAATAGGCTAGGGCTGTTTTTCCTGGAGCATTGGAAGCTGAGGGGTGACCTTCTAGAGGTTTATAAAATCATGAGGGGCATGGATAGCATAAATAGACAAGGTCTTTTCTCTGGGTTGGGGAGTCCAGAACTAGAGGGCATTGGTTTAGGGTGAAAGATTTAAAACGACCTAAAGGGCAACTTTTTCATGCAAAGGGTGAATGGAATGAGCTGCCAGAGGAAGTGGTGGAGGCTGGTACAATTACCACATTTAAAAGGCATCTGGGTGGGTACATGAATAGGAAGAATTTAGAGGGATATAGGCCAACTGCTGAGAAATGGAACTAGATTAATTTAGGATATCTGATCGGCATCGAACTGAAGGGTCTGTTTCCGTGCTCTACATGTCTATGACTCCGTAAGAAGGCACAACAATACTATTTCTTCCTGAGGCAGCTTAGGAAATTCAGCATATCCATAACGACCCTCAACAACTTTTACAGATGCTCCATAGAAAGCATTTTTTCCAGTTGAATAACGACCTGGCATGGCAACTGCTCTGACCAGGGCCATGTGAAAAGACAAAACGTTGTGTGCACAGCCCGGACCATCATCGAAGCCGATCTCCAATCCAAGGACTCCATTTACACTTCTCATTGTCATGGAAAAGCTGCCAACATCATTGAAGACCCCTCCCACCCTGGTGATGCTCTCTTCCAACCACTTCCTATAGGCAGAAGATGCTGCACACACACTCCAGAAGTTTCAAGAACAGCTTTTCCCTGTTGTTATTAGCCTGCTGAATGGACCTTGCTAGCTTCAAATAATATTCATTTTGCTTTACACACCTCCGATGCAGCCATAGCCTTGTCTACCTCACTCTGTCTAAGCACCCTCTGATCTGTACGTCGTGGTTTGCTATGATCTGCCTCTACTGCTTGCAAAACAAAGCTTTTCATTGTACATAGGTACATGTGACTATAATGAATCAAATCAAATCAAATACAAGCCTTAAACATGACTACAAAAAGAATCATTTTGTCGTAGCTCTTTATTTAGCATTTATAATTCGCAAGAAAATAAAATGCAAAGTGGAAAGAAAATTCTTAATCTATGAGAGGAGACAGATCCTTGGACAACAATCACACTCTGATTGGTAAGGGCATTGCATGAAAAACGCATGAGTTCATGACAACTGATAGTTAACCGTCAAGTTTTATTAAAATGTGAAATTGAAAGATTTGTTTTTGGTTGGTTAGGGCTGAATAATCATAATTATGACATTTTCAGTTTCACTCCGCAGAGGCTGCCTGACCTGTTAAATGTTTGAGATTTTTTCTTTCAGAGAAGTCTGTAATTTTCATCACACATCTTGATTCTTAAGTGTAGGTTGTGTAACATCAGGATGTGTGTTGTGCATCACAGTATTTCTACTTATTGTCCGTTATACAGCTGGAACTAATCATGTTACTCATCAATGAAAACTCTTAGGGTCATTATGGTTGGATCATCATTCATGTTTATGTTGATGAAAGTCAAGGACAGAAACGTGAATTCACTTGTTTGGAAATCATCTGAGATCTATCCCAGAATGCTGAGGGAGGTGAGGAAGGCAATTGTTGGGCCCTGTCTGAAATCTTTATATCCTCTTCAGTCACAGAAGAGATCTGAGTGAACTGTAGAGTAGCCAATGTTGTTCCTTTATTTAAGAAGAACAGAGGGGATAATTCAAGAAATTATATGCCGGTGAGCTTTATGTCAATGGTAGGGAAGCTGTTGAAAAAGATTCTTAGGGATAGGATTTTCTCATTGTTGGAAAAAGTTGGACTTACAAAGAAAGGCAGGATGAACGTGACTGAGGGTGATCATGTCTCACAGATTTGGTTGAGTCTTTTGAGGAAATGACAAAGATGATTGTTGACGGCAGGACAGTAGATATTGTTCATAGGGACTTCAGAAAGACCTTTATCATGGTATCTCATGGAAGGCCGATACAAAAGATGAAGTCACATGGGATTTGAAAGCTGATAAGATAGTGATCACTGGTGATTTGGAGGAGAATGTAAGGGTTCTGAATTCTGTGGATGGCACAAAGATTTTGAGAGCTGCAGGAGGATTGCTAGAGAAGATGGAAGGATGTAGATAGGCGAGAGACTGAAGTAGAGAAATGGTAGATGGCATTTAATCTGGACAATGTGAAATAATGCATTTTAGAAGGTTTAATTTAGGATGGAAGTCTACAGTAAGTGGCAGAACATTTAGAAGCATTAGTATACAGAAGAATTAAGGTATACAGGCCCACAATTCCTTGAAAGTGGCAATAGAAGTGGATAAAGTGGTCAAGATGGCAGATATTGCCTTCATTGGTTGGGGGATAGAGTTTAAAAATTGGCACGTCATGGTGCAGCTGTATAGAACTTTAGTGAGGTCACATTTGGAACATTACAAACAGTTCTGGTCACCACACGACCAGAAGGATTAGTCATAGAGTCATAAAGAATGGAAACATGCCCTTTGGTCCAATTCACACATGGCAACCAAATTTCCCAAACTAGACTCGTTGCATTTTCCATAATGTGGCCCATATCCCTCTAAACCTTTCCTATTCATATATCTGTCAAAGTGTCTTTTAGAACATAGAACATAGAATAGTACAGCACAGAACAGGCCCTTCAGCCCACGATGTGGTGCCGACCATTGATCCTCATGTAAGGTAAACCTAATGTACGAACCCTCAAATTTCTGTGACTATATGCATGTCCAGCAGTCTCTTAAATATCCCCAATGACCTCGCTTCCAAAACTGCTGATGGCAACGCATTCCATGCTCTCATAACTCTCTGCATAAAGATCCCGCCTCTGACATTCCCTCTATACTTTCCGCCAAACAGCTTAAAACTATGACCCCTTGTGTTAACAATTTCTGCCCTGGGAAAAAGTCTCTGGCTATCAACTCTATCTATGGGCGGCAAGGTGGCACAGTGGTTAGCAATGCTGCCTCACAGCGCTGGAGACCCGGGTTCAATTCCCGCCTCAGGCGACTAACTGTGTGGAGTTTGCACGTTCTCCCCGTGTCTGCGTGGGTTTCCTCCGGGTGCTCTGGTTTCCTCCCACAGTCCAAAGATGTGCAGTTCAGGTGAATTGGCCATGCTAAATTGCCCGTAGTGTTAGGTAAGGGGTAAATGTAGGGGTATGGGTGGGTTGTGCTTCGGCGGGTCAGGCCGAAGGTCCTGTTTTCACACTGTAATGTAATCTAATGCCTCTCATTATCTTGTACACCTCAATTAGATCCCCTCTCTTCCTTCATTTTTTCAATGAAAAAAGTCCGAGCTCAGTCAACCTCTCCTCATAAGATAAGCCCTCCAGTCCAGGCAGCATCCTGGTAAACCTCCTCTGAACCCTCTCCAAAGCATCCACATCATTCCTATAATAGGGCAACCAGAACTGGGCACAGTATTCCAAGTGCGGTCTAACCAAAGTTTTATAGAGCTGCAACAAGATCTCACGGCTCTTAAACTCAATCCCCCGTTAATGAAAGCCAAAGCACCATACACCTTCTTAACAACCCTGTCCACTTCGGTGGCAATTTTAAGGGATCTATGTACCCGCACCCCAAGATCCCGCTGTTCCTCCACACTGCCAAGAATCCTGTCTTTAATCCTGTACTCAACTTTCAAGTTCGACCTTCCAAAATGCATCACTTCGCATTTATCCATGTTGAATTCCATCTGCCACCTCTCAGCCCATCTCTGCATCCTGTCAATATCACGCTGCAGCCGACAACAGTCCTCTATACTGTCAACGACACCTCCAACCTTTGTGTCGTCTGCAAACTTGCTAACCCATCCCTCAATCTCCTCATCCAAGTCATTAATAAAATTTACAAAGAGTAGAGGCCCAAGAAAAGACCCCTGTGGAACACCACTCACCACTGACATCCAGGCAGAATACTTTCCTTCAACTCGCTGTCTTCTGTCAACCAGCCAATTCTGTATCCAGACAGCTAAATTTCCCTGTATCCCATTCCTCCTGACCTTCCGAACGAGCCTACCAAGGGGAACCTTATCAAATGCCTTGCTGAAGTCCATATACACCACATCCACCGCTCGATCCTCATCAACTTGTCTGGTAACACCCTCAAAGAACTCAATAAGATTTGTGAGGCATGACCTGCCCCTCACAAAGCATGCTGATGGCATTTAACCAAGCCATGCTCTTCCAGATGGTCATAAATCCTATCCCTCAGAATCCTTTCTAACACCTTGCAGACGACAGACGTGAGACTGACTGGTCTGTAATTGCCGGGGATTTCCCTATTTCCTTTCTTGAAGAGGGGAAATACATTTGCCTCCCTCCAGTTCTCAGGTACGACTCCGGTGGAGAGCAAGGATGCAAAGATCTTCACAAGCGGTGAAGCAATCACATTTCTCGCTTCCTAAAGCAGCCGAGGACAAATCTGGTCTGGCCCTGGCAACTTGTCAATCTTAATGTTTGTCACAATTTACAGCACATCTGCTTCCTCAATCTCTATCCATTCCAGCATGCTTACCTGCTCCTCAGTGGTTTCCTTCACGACAAGGTCCTTTTCTTTAGTAAAGGCAGAAGCAAAAAACTCATTTAAGGCTTCTCCTACCTCCTAAGACTCTATACACAAGTTTCCTATGCTATCCCTTATCGGCCCTACTCTTTCTTTGATCATTCTCTTATTCCTCATATACGTGTAAAATGCCTTTGGATTCTCCCTAATCCTTCCTGCCAAGCCTTTTTCGTGCCCCCTCCTTGCTCTCCTCAGACCAGTTTTGAGCTCATTCCTCGCCAGCCTGTAATCCTCTAGAGCTGAGCAAGACCCTTGCTTCCTCCACCTTACATAAGTTGCCTTCTTTCTTTTGACAAGAATCTCATCGTTTAAATGTTGTAATTGAACCTGCATCCATCACTTCCTATGGTAGTTCGTTTGACATATTAACCACCATCTACGTGAAAATGTTGCCTTTTAAATCTTTCTCCTCTCATCTTAAAATATGCCCTCTAGTTTTGAATTTCCATACCCTAAGGCAAAGCATTTGCCACTCATCTTATCTGTGTCCTTCACAATTTAAAAAAACCTCAATAACACCACCCATCAACCTCCTCTGCTTCAGTGAAAACACTCCCAGCCTGTCTTTGGAAAGAGAAAAGGTTTATCGGGATGTTGCCTGGCTGGGAGAATATTAGAAATGAGGAGAGATTAGACAAATCTGATTTGCTATTGTTTGAATGTCAGAGGCAGAGGTGTAACCGAATAGAAGTTTACAAAATTATGAGAGGCACTGATAAAATTGCTTTAATCTGTATCGAAATACCTATGACAAGGGGATATGGGTTTCAGGTCAAAGGGGGAAGGTTTAAAGGAGATGTGAGAGGCAAGGTTTTGCATCAAACTTGGTAAGTGCCTGGAATGCATTGCTGGAGGAAGTGGTGGGGGCAGATCCAAAGACAACATTTAAGAGGCAGCTTTACAGATATAGCATCACAGAGGGAAACCTTCGTTAATTTAGAAAGGCATCATGTGTTAGTGCAGGCTTGACGGGCCAAAGGGTCAGTTCATCTGCTGTACATTTCTGTGTTCTTGTGTGGAACACATTTTACTTGCAAATATTCAGTCCAAGCCAGAATGTCATCCAGATCTTGCTGCATGTTGGCAGTAACTGCCTTTCTGGCCATATGATAGAGGGAATAATATTGATGATGCAGCTGAGAATATTTGACAGTAATGACTGTATAACATGAGACACTGTGGAACAAATCATGTACTCTTCATCTGAAAGTTTAAATATCAGGGTCCTGTATTGGAAGCTATTTGAATCACTGACTGTGCATTTCAGTTTAGGTTATGGAATACTTGCAAATAGCCATCCCAAGTCTATGTTGAGAAAACAGCTTGAAGTTTGATGACTGTATAAAACTTGGGATAATGACATTAACCAGATAATCCACCCACTGAAGGAAGACCCAATTGATTTTGCAGCAGGCTTGCCACTCTCTGGGTGATAACTGTTTCCTCATCTCAGTCTGAAACTCCCATAAACTCCCTCGTTCTTTAATCCCCACCAATGGGAGCATCTGCCCTTTGTCTAACTTATCAGAATTGTATAGGTTTAGATGAGGCTATCCTCATTCTTCTAAACTCCAGTGAATTCTATTGTAACCAATTCAATCAGTCCGTGCACTTCAGTCCTACTATTCCAGGAATCAATTTTGTAAACCTTCACTGCATCCCTTCAAATAACAAAAAGCACCCTTCCTAAGAAGGGCTCAGTGGTTAGCACTGCAGCCTCACAGCACCATGGACCTGGGTTCAATCCCAGCCTTGGGCAATTGTCTATGTGGAGTTTGCACATTCTCCCTGTGTCTGCATGGATTATCTCTGGGTGTTCTGGTTTCCTCCTTCGATCCAAAGATGTGCATGTTAGGTGAATTAGCCATGCTAAATTGCCCATAGTGTACAGGGATGCGTAGGTTAGGTACATTGGTGAGGGGTTTATATCGAGTAATATGGTAGGTGAATGGGTCTGGATGAGTTGCTCTTTGGAGGGTCGGTGTGGACTTTCTTGCGCCAAATGACCTGCTTCCTATTCTATGATCAAAGAGGAGACCAAAACTGGAGGCAATATTCCAGGTGTGGCCTCACCAAACTGCTATATAATTGCAGCAAGACTTCCTCATTCCTGTTGTCTCACTGTGAAGGCCAATCTACTGTTTGCCTACAGCACCATTGTACTTAACTTCAACGAACTGTGTAAGAAGGAACCCAGGTCTCGTTAAGTATTCTCTCCTCTCAGTTTGCAGCCATTCAAATAATAATCTGCCTACATATTTTTACTACGGTAAAATTGTCCTCAGAAAAGACAAAGAACTATAAGACAAGGTCTACACCGAGAGGAAAGGTTGGCCATTTCACTTGAATCGCTGTACTCCCTCAAGAGCAAGAACATCCTTCCATAACCAGGGAGAACAAAACTGCAGACAATATACCAGGTGTGGCCTCACCAATGTCTTATATAACCGCAGCAAGACATCAAAACTTATCACTCTGAAGGCCAATATTCAGTTTTCGACCCTTACTGCCTACTGCACCTGTGGGTTTATAGCTGAGCTGAGACACCCAGCTCTCATTGAGCACTTCCTTCTCTCAAGTTGTAGCTGTTCAAATAATAATCTGTTGACATATTTTTGCTATCAAAATAATAACCTCATATTTTCCGAATTATACTGTATCTGTCATGTATTGTCTCACTCACTCAACCGATCCAAGCCACACTGCAATGTTTCCACACCCTCCCCACAGCTGACTCTTCCACCTAGGTTTCTATCATCTGCAAGTTTTGAGATATTGCATTTAGCACTCTCGTCTAAATCTTTACCATATATTATGAATAGCTGGGGTCCTAAGACTGATCCCTGCAGTAACTCACTAGTCACTGCCTGCCATTCAGAAAAAGACTCATTTATTCCAACTCTTTGTTTCTTGTCTACTAATCAATATTCTATCCAGTTCAATGCACTAACCCCAATCACATGTAATTTAATTAAAGTCCAAGCAAACCAGATTCATTGGCTACCCTGTCCAGCTTTATTAGTTGCATCCCATGAGAATTTCAGCCTTGTCAAGCATGTTTTTTCCTTTTCCAAATCCATGCTGATTGTCTCAGGTTCTTTATAAGAATGCTTTAGAAGTGCTCTGCTATGATATCCTTCTTAATGGACTTGAGCATTTTCCCAGAATTTACACAAGCTTTCATTCACTACTTTCAGTCTAACTCCCTTTTATAGCCAATGGGGTTACATTAGCTACCCTCCAATCTGTAAGAACTGTTCTCAAATATAAAGAATCTTGGAAAGTGACACCAATGCATCAATTATTTTTATGGTCATTTCCTTGGGTAATCCTGGATGTAGATTACCAGACCTTGGCCTTTTCTCAGCCTTTAATCCCATCAATTTCATTCACACAATTTCTCTTCGAATGCATATTTGTTTCAGTTCCTCCCTCTCAATAAACCTATGTTCACTGTAATTTTTGGTGTGTTATTCATGTCCTCCTTTGTGAAGACAGAAGGGAAGTAGAAATTTAGTTTGTCAGCCATTTTTTTTGTTCTGCGTTTTAAATTCACCTGTTTCTGACTGTGAGGGACTGACATTAGTTTTCATAAATCTTTTTCTCTTGACATTCTCAAAGAAAGCTTTATAGTTATTTCTTACATTCCTAAAACGTTTATCCTCAGGCTCTATTTTCACCTCCTTCAAGCAAGTCCTTGATGCTTTTGAAACTGTTCCCAATTCTCAGGTCTCTGGCCTTTCCTTTGTATCTAATTCTCGATCACTTCCCTCACATGCAAAGGTGTGACCACTATTCTCTGAGCACTCTTGCACCAAACAAGAATACACATTTTTTTGTAGTTCATCCATTCACTCTTTCAATGTTTGTCATTGCCTGTCAAATGTCATTCCTTTCAGTAACCTTACCTCTTCCAGTGTAGGAACTCATGATTTGTACCATCATATTTTCCCTTAGTACATTTCAGGATCCTAGTCTCAAAATCAGCTACCTCCCTTTCCGTTTTTATAAAGTGGGCACCTGCATGTGTGCACCCGCACCAGATGGACAGCAGTGGTGCAAGAAAACGACTCACCACCTGCTCTCAAGGATAGATAGGAGTGGGCAGCAAATCCTGGCTTTGCCAAAGTTTTCACGTTCCTTGGAAAGAATGAAATGAATCTATTGCAGCTACTTGTGAAATGAGCCTTGCATCCTTATGGAACATTCTCTAGGTATCCAATTGCATGCTTTGCAGAACTATTTTTCTGGATGCCTCGTATTTCTGTGATCCTAGTCCATATTCAGTATTTCTGCACTCTCTTCCAATAACATTTCTTTTTCGGGTTCAAGTCTGTTTGTTCAACAGACTGCAAGTAATATCAACCTAATTATGTCCTTGAGGATTTGGTTACTATGTATATAGACTCCTTGAGTTGGTGACACTTTCAAGTGAAGGTTTGAATGTGTGACACAGAAAATGAAGTATCCTTTCAATGCGGTACCAACAGTGCCTGATGTTGAGGTTATTTACTGCCCTGTTCTCATTGCTATTGGAGTGTCCAGTAAGTATTATTTGTCCACAATTGCATAATCGGTCAACTGCTTGTCTTTTGAAAATGATCCATTTCCGAGGCAAGAATGGAAATCAAAGCAATGCCATTTACGAGAAGTGCTTCTTTTCCTAAACGGTTAATTCAACATTACTTTACCATCTTTTCAAAATCACATCTGAACCAATTGAGACCCTTGTTAAATGTAATGGTACTTCTCAACAAAAAAAAAACCTTCAATGATATTCCTTTACATCTTCAAAGAGTGATGATCTTATTCAGTTTGATTAATATGACAAAACTGAGCCTGCTGATGTCAAACTATCTTATGTCCTTGCAATTTGTCATCTAATTTAGATAGTTTGTGATATGTTCAAATAATGGAAATACTAGCTTTTGATTGATTAGACATGGAAATATGCAATTTCATGAACGGAGCCAACATTTCAGATGATTCTTTACTGAAGCAAGACAAAGTATTGGGAATATTTGAATGACAAACGTAATTTGAGTTTATAAGTCTGTGACCATTTGCAATTATTTCATTGGTTGGGATGAGTTATGCTGAAAAGCCACTTCCACTAATTGGAAATTACTGCCTTTGAGTCAAGCACAGATAACACCACAACCAACTTAACCATGATCTTACTCAAAGTCTCCAGTCTCGAGTTTTGAATAGACAGCACATGTTTCTATGTACTTTGGTCTTAGCCAAAGTATTTAGCATTTTTTAATTCTCTCGTGGAGCGTGGGTATTGTTGGCTGGCCAACATTTACTTCTCATCCCTAGTTGCCCTTGAGAAGGTGGTGGTGAGATGCCGTCTTGAACTGCTGCAGTCCACATCCTGCTGATAAACCCACAATTGGAAATTGAAGGATTTTGACCAACATCAGAGAAGGAACAGTGATATATTTCTAAATCAAGTTGGTGAATGGCTTGGTGGGGAATTAGTTGGTGTTCACATGTATCTGCTGCCCTGATGGTTCTGGATGGAATTGAACATGGGTTTGGAAGGTGCTGTCCAAGGATCTTGGACAAAATTTCACAGTTCCTCTTGTGGATGATAGTATGCGTTGCAACTGCTAAGCTTTCGTGGTGCTGCGAGTGAATGTTTGTAGATGTGATACCACAGAATGAGGCTGCTTTGTTCTGGATGGTGTCAAACTTCTTGGTTGTTGTTGGTGCTTCAAGGCAAGCGGAGAGTATTCCATCATACTCCTGAATTTTGCATTGTAAAGGGTGGGCAGACTTTCGGAATCAGGAGGTGAGTTATTCACTGCAGTATTCCTTGGTTCTTATTTGCTTTTGCAGCCATTGTATTTTGCACTGAGCCCAGTTGAGATATTGGTCAACAGTGACTGCAAGGATGTTGATAATAGGGAAGTCTGTGATGGTAACACTATTGAATGTCAAGGGGTAATAGAAAAATTATCTCTAATTTGAGCTGGTCATTGTGTGGTACAAAATGTACTTTCCATTTGTCAGCCCATACCTGAATAATGGCCATGACTTACTGCATTTAAACATAAACCACTTCAGTATCTGAGGAGTTGTGAATGTTGCTGAACATTGTGGTACTGTCAGTGAGCAACCTTATGATGGAAGGAAGATAATCGATGAAGCAGCTTAATGTTGCTGCAAGGGGATCAAGATTGGGAGCTAAACATTCAAGGATATACATCCTATTGAAAAACAACCAGGTAAGCAGAGCCTTGTTTGTGAAAAATGAAATTGAATCAAGAGCAATAAATGAAGTAGGGTCGTATGTAATAGAATTTGTGTGGGTAGAGTTGAGGAACCCCAATGGTAAGAAAATCATAATGAGAGGTATCTACAGGCATCTAAACAGCAATCAAAATGTGGGGGATAAGATACACCAAAATATAGGAAAGTTGTGTAAAAAAGATGAAGTTACAGTGATGATGGGAGATTTCAATATGCAGGTGGACTGGGAAACCAGGTTGGTAGTGGATCACAAGAAAATGAATTTGTGGAATGTCTAAGAAATGCTTTTTCAAGCAGCTTGTAGTGGAACCCCCTGAGACAATACTGGATTTAGTGTTGTACAATGAGGCAGACTTGATAAGGGAGCTTAAGGTGAAGGAACCCTTCAGAGTCAGTCACCATAATATGGTAGAATTTATGCTGTAGTTTGATCGGGAGAAGGTGGAATCAGATATCATGGTATTACAGTTGAATAAAGATAACTACAGAGGCATGAGGGAAGAGCTGACCAGAATTGACTGGGAGACAAGCCTAGTAAGGAAGACAGTGGGAGAGCAATGGCAGGAGTTTCTGGGAGTAATTTGAGAGACACAGCAAAAATTCATCCTGAGAAAAAGGAAGCATACTAAAGGGAGAATGAAGCAACCATAGCTAAACAGAATAAAAGCAAAAGAGAAAGCATATAATGTGGCAAAGGGCAGTGAGAAGCTAGAAACTGGGAAGCCTACAAAGACCAACAGAGGACAACAAAGAAATAAGGGGGGAGAAGATTATATCTGAGGGTAAGCCAAAAATATTAGTAAACATTGCAAGAGTTTCTCTAAATATAGAAAGTACAAAGGAGAGGCTCAAGTGGGCATCAGGCAGCTGGAAAATGATGCTAGAGAAGTAGCAATGGGGAACAAAGAAATGAGTGAGGAATTGAATAAGCACTTGTGTCAGTCTTTATTGTGTAATACACCATAATGATTCCTGATGAAGAGCTTATGCTCTAATCGTTGACTCTCCTGCTTCTCAGTTGATACCTGACTGGCTGTGCTCTTTGCAGCACCACACGTTTTGAGTCTGATATCCAGCATCTGCAGTCCTCATTTCCCCCCCCGGGTAATATCCTAAAAATTCAAGAGAGTTGGGGAACAGAGATGAGTATGCTGGCCACCATCAAGGAGAAGATGCTACAAAAAATGAAAGGTCTGGAAGTGGATACATTGTGTGGACAAATGGGTTACATCATAGACATCTGAAGGAGATAGCTGAAGAGAGAACATAGAACATTACAGTGCACAACAGGCCCTTCGGCCCTTGATGTTGCTCCGATCTGTGAAACCAATCTAAAGCCTATCTAACCTACACTATTCCATTATCATCCATATATTTATCCAATGACCATTTCAATGCCCTTAAAGTTAGCAAGTCCACTACTGTTGCAGGCAAGGCAATCCACACCGCACTACTCTCTGAATAAAGAATCTACCTCTGACATCGGTCCAATATCTATCACCCTTCAATTTAAAGCGATGTATCCTCATGGTAGCCATCACCAGCTGAGGAAAAAGGTTCTCTCTATCCACCATAACTAATCGTCTGATCATCTTGTATGTCTCTATTAAGTCAGCTCTTAACCGTCTTCTCTCTGATGAAAACAGCCTCGAGTTTCTTCATAAGATATTCCCTCCATACCAAATACATCCTAGTAATCTCCTCTGCACCCTTTACAATGCTTCCATGTCCTTCCTACAATGCGACCAGAACTGTACACAATTCTCCAGGTGCGGCCACATCAGTGATTCGCACAGTTGCAACATGACATCTTGGCTCCAAAACTAAATCCCTCCATTCATAAAAGCTAACACACTATATGCCTTCTTAACAACCCTGTCAAACTGAATGGCAACTATCAAGGATCCATCAAGGATCTCTCTGCTCACCCATACTACCAAGAATCTTACTGTTACATTACTCTGCATTCCTGTTACCCATTTCAAAGTGAATCACCTCACACTTTTGCGCATTAAACTCTATTTGCCACGTCTCAGCCCAGCCCTGCTGCTTCTCTATGTCCCTCTGTGATCTGCAACATTTTTCTGCACTGTGCACAACTCCACCGAATTTAGCATCATCCGCAAATGTATTAACCCATCCTTCTGTGCCCTCATTCAGGTTATTTATAAAAATGACAAACAGCAGAACCCCCTAGACAGATCCGTGCGGTACACCACGAGGAACTGAATTTCAGAATGAATGTTTCCTATTAACCACAATCCTCTGTCTTCTTTCAGCTAGCCAATTTCTGATCCAAAACATCAAATCACTCTGAACCCCATGCCTCCATGTTTGAACCTTTTCTAATGCTTTATGAAATCCATATACTGCACATCAACCATTGTACCCTCATCCACCTGTCTGGTCACTATCTCAAAGAACTCAATAAGCTTTATTAGGTATGATCTAGCCTTCACAAAACCATGCTGGCTACCTAACTAAATGATTCCTCTCTAGATGATTATAAATCCGGTCTCTTATAAATCTTTGCAACACTTTACCCACAACTGAAGTAAGGCGCACTGGTCTATAATTACCAGGGTTGTCTCTACTGCCCATCTTGAACAACAGGACAATATTGCTATCCTCCAGTCTTCTAGCACCGGTCCTCTCAACAGTGGCGACATAATGATCAAAGCCAAAAGATCTGCAAATTTCTCTGTAGCTTCCCAGAGGATGCTAGGATAAATCATATCTGGCTCAGGGGACTTATCAATTTTCACACTTTCCCGAATTGCTAACCTCTCCTCCTTATGAACTTCAATCCCATCTAGTCTTAAAGGCTGTATCTCAGTATTCGCCTCTTTAGCATTGTCATTTTCCGGTCTGAATACTGATGAAATATTATCCATTTAGTGTCTTCTCGAATTCTTCTGCCTCCACGCACAACTTCCCACTACTGTCCTTGATAGGCCCTAATTTTACTTGAGTCATTCTTTAATTCCTGATATACCGATAGAAAGCTTTAGTGTTTTCCTTGATCCTACCAGCCAAAGACTTCTCAAATGCTCTCCAGGCACTTCTTAAGTCTCTCTTTAAGTCCTTCCTGGCTAACTTGTAACACTCAAGCAGCCTAACTGAACCTCCACGTCTCATCTTTACATAAACTTCATTCATTCTCTTGACAAGAGATTCAACTTCGAGTCATACAGTCATAGAGATGTACAGCACGGAAACAAATCCTTTGGTCCAACCCGTCCATGCCGACCAGATATCCCAACCCAACCTCGTCCCACTTGTCAGCACCCGACCCATATCCCTCCAAATACTTCCTATTCATATACCCATCCAAATGCCTTTTAAATGTTGCAATTGTACTAGGCTCCACCGCTTCCTCTGGCAGCTCATTCCATACACGTACTCCCAGTGAATGAAACAGATGCGCCTTAGGTCTCTTTTATATCTTTCCCCTCTCACCCTAAGCCTATGCCCTCTAGTTCTGGACTCACCCACCCCAGGGAAAAGACTTTGTCTATTTATCCTTCATAGTCATAGAGTCATAAAGATGTACAGCATGGAAACAGACCCTTCGGTCCAACGCTTACATGTTGACCAGATATCCCAACCCAATCTAGTCCCACCTGCCAGCATCCAGCCCATATCCCTCCAAACCCTTCCTATTCATATACCCATCCAAATGCCTCTTAAATGTTCCAATTGTACTAGCCCCCACCACCTCCTCTGGCAGCTCATTCCCTACTTGTACCAGCCTCTGTGTGAAAACGTTGCCCCTTAGGTCCCTTTTATATCTTTTCCTTCTCACCATAAACTATGCCTTCTAGTTCTGGACTGCACCACCACAGGGAAATGCCTTTGTCTATTTACCCTATCCATGCCCCTCATAATTTTGTCAACCTCTATAAGGTCACCTCTCAGCTTCCGACTCTCCAGGGAAAACAGTCCCAGCCTGTTCAGCCTCTCCCTATAAATCAAATCCCCAACCCTGGCAACACCCTTGTAAATCTTTTCTGAACAGTTTCAGGTTTCACAATATCTTTCTGGTAGGAAGGAGACCAGAATTGCATACAATATTCCAACAGTGGCCTAACCAATCCCCTGTACAACCACAACATGACCTCCCAATTCCTGTATTCAATACTCTGACCATTGTAAGCATGACAAACACCTTCTTCACTATCCTATTTACCTGTGACTCCACTTTCAAACCTGCACTCCAAGGTCTCTTTGTTCAGCAACACTCCCTAGGACCTTACCATTAAGTGTATAAGTCCTCCCAAAATGCAGCACCTTGCATTTATCTGAATTAAACTCCATCTGCCACTTCTCAGCCCATTGGCCCATCTGGTCCAGATCCTGTTGTAATCTGAGGTAACCCTCTTCGCTGTCCACTACACCTCCAATTTTGATGTAATTTGCAAATTTACTAATATCTTATGCTCACATCCAAATCATTTATATAAATGACAAAAATTAGTGGACCCAGCACCGATCCTCGTGGCGCTCCACTGGTCACAGGCCTCCAGTCTGAAAAACAACCCTCCACCACCCTCTGTGTTCTACCTTTGAGCCAGTTCTGTATCCAAATGGCTAGTTTTCCCCGTATTCCGTGAGATCGAACTTTGTTCACCAGTCTCCCATGTGGAACCTTGTTGAACGCCTTACTGAAGTCCATATAGAGTTGAAACGTTATTGCTGGAACAGCACAGCAGGTCAGGCAGCATCCAGGGAACAGGAGATTCGACGTTTCGGGCACAGGCCCTTCTTCAGGAATGAGCAGAGAGTGTTCAGCAGGAGAAGATAAAAGGTAGGGAGGAGGGACTTGGAGGAGGGGCGTTGGAAATGTGATAGGTGGAAAGAGGTCAAGGTGAGGGTGATAGGTCGGAGTAGGATGGAGGCGGAGAGGTCAAGAAGAAGACTGCAGGTCAGGAAGGCGGTGCCGGGCTGGAGGGATCCGGCTGAGACAAGGTGGGGGGAGGGGGGATGAAGAAACTGGTGAAGTCCAAGTTCATCCCCTGCGGTTGGAGGGTTCCCAGTCGGAAGATAAGACGCTCCTCCTCCGACCGTCGGGTTGTTGTGGTTTGGCGGTGGATGAGTCCAATGACCTGCATATCCTCGGTGGAATGGGAGGGGGAGTTGAAATGCTGTGCTACAGGTTGGTTGGGTTGGTTCGTCCGGGTGGCCCAGAGGTGCTCTCTGAATCGCTCCGCAAGTAGGCGGCCTGTCTCCCCAATATAGAGGAGGTTACACCGGCTGCAGCGGATGCAGTAGATGATGTGGGTGGAGGTGCAGGTGAATCTGTGGCGGATATGGAAGTTTCCTTTGGGGCCTTGGAGAGAAGTGAGGGGGGAGGTGTGGGCGCAAGTGTTGCACCTCCTGCGGTTGCAAGGGAAGGTGCCGGGAGTGGAGGTTGGGTCAGTGGGGGGTGTGGATCTGACAAGGGGGTCGCGGAGGGAGTGGTCTCTACGGAAAGCTGATAGGGGAGGGGAGGGAAATATATCCTTGGTGCTGGGGTCTGTTTGGAGGTGGCGGAAGTGACGGCGGATGATGCGCTGTACATGGAGATTGGTGGGGTGGTAGGTGAGGACCAGTGGGGTTCTGTCCTGGTGGCGGTTGGAGGGGCAGGGCTCAAGGGCGGAGGAACGGGAAGTGGAGGAGATGCGGTGGAGGGCACCGTTGACCACGTCGGGGGGGAAATTGCGGTCCTTGAAGAAGGAGGCCATCTGTGTTGTACGTATTTTGAACTGGTCCTCCTGGGAGCAGATGCGGCGGAGACGATTCATTCGATCTGTCCTGTCTATACCTGACATATGCTTCCTTCTTTTTCTTAAACAAACTCTCAATTTCTTCAGTCATCCAGCACTCCCTATACCTACGGGCCTTTCCTTCCCCCATAACAGGAATATACTTTCTCTGGATTCTCGTTATCTCATTTCTGAAGGCTACCCATTTTCTAGCCATCCCTTTACCTGCGAACGTTTGCCCCAATCAGCTTTTGAAAGTCCTTGCCCAATACCATCAAAATTGGCCTTTGTGCAACTTAGAACTTCAACTTTTAGATGTGGTCTATCCTTTTCCATCACTATTTTAAATCTAATAGAATTATGGTTGCTGGCCCCAAAGTGCTCTAACTTCTTTTGTAAAACATGGTTCCCTCGCTCAATCACTTCCTCCCCGCCGGACAGGTACATACTTATCGAGGAAACGCAATAACTGTTCCTTGAACAAGCTTCACATTTCAATTGTGCCCATCCATTACAATCTCTCTCCCCATCCATGCACTCTAAATCTTGCCTAATAGCATCATACTTGCCTTTCCTCCAGTTATAATGCTTGCCCACTCGCATATTCTTGTCGCTTTCCATCACTAAAGTATAGTGTCGGCTTTAGCACTGATCTTTCAGTTACCACTGGAGCCTTGAAGAGTCCCAGAGGACTGGAAAGTCACTAATGTAGCCCCCTTGTTTAAGAAAGGAGTAAAGCAAAAGATGGGAAATTTTAGGCTGATTAGGCTGACATCAGTTGTTGGTAAAATTCTGAGTCTATTATGAAGGATGAGATTTCTGACTGCTTGAATGTGTATGGTAATATAAGGCAAAGTCAGCCCAATTTCATCAAGGGGAGCTCATGCCTGACAAACCTGTTACAAGTCTTTGAGGAGGTAACGAGCAAGTGGACCAAGGAGAGCAAATTGGTGTTATTAATCTGGACTTCCAAAAGGTCTTTAATAAAGTGCTGCACAGAAGGCTGCTAAATACAATATGGCCCATGGTGTTAGAGGCCAGGTATTAGCATGGATAGAAGCTTGGCTGTCTGGTAGAAAGCAGAAAGTGGGGGATAAAAGGGTCATTTTAATAATGGAGGCCAGTGACTAGTGGTATTCCACAAGGATCGCTGTTGGGATAACAACTTTTCCACAATATACGTTAATGATCTGGATGAAGGAACTGAGGGTATTCTGGCTACTTTGCAGATGATATAAAGACAAGCATTGAAGAGGCGGAGAGGCTGCAGAGAGATTTGAGCAAATTAGGGGAGTCGGCAAAGAGGTGACATATGAAATATAATGGGAGAAATCCACTTTGGTAGGAAAAATAGAGGTATGGGCTATTTTCTAAATGGGGAGAAAATTCTGAAATCTGATGTACAAAGGCACTTGGGTGTCCTAGTCCAGCTTTTTCTTAAGGGAAAATTGCAGGTTGAATATGTAGTTAGGAAGGCAAATACAATGTTGTTATTCATCTTGAGAGGACTAGAATATAAAAGCAGGAATGTACTTCTGAGACTTCATAAAGCTTTAGTCAGATCACAATTGTGAGCAATTTCAGGCCCCATACCTCAGGAAAGATATATTGGCCCTGGAGTGCGGAGATGTTTCACAAGA
The DNA here is from genome assembly GCF_037043375.1 of Chiloscyllium plagiosum. Lineage (NCBI taxonomy): Eukaryota > Metazoa > Chordata > Chondrichthyes > Orectolobiformes > Hemiscylliidae > Chiloscyllium > Chiloscyllium plagiosum. The sequence goes on from NW_028270155.1 coordinate 77,994,195, forward strand.
ATGATCCCAGGAATGAAAGACTTCACATATGAGGAATGTTTGAGGACTCTGGGACTATACTTGATGGAGTTTAGAAGGATGAGGGAGGAATTTGATGGAAATTTACAGAATGCTGAATGACCTGGACAGAGTGGATATTGGGAAGATGTTTCCATTGGCAGGAGAGATGAGGATGCAAGGGCATGGTGTTAGAGTAAAAGGAATGGTGAATCTGTAGAATTCATTGCCAAAGTAGGCTGCAGAGGCCTGATGATTGAGTATATTTAAAACAGAGGTAGGGAGTTTCTTCGTTGTCAAGGGCATCAAAGGTTACCGGGAGAAAGCAGAAAAAAAGGTTTGAAAACCCTATCAGCCATGATTGAATGGTGGAGCAGACCCGTTGGTTCGAAAGGCCTAATTTCTGCTCATATTTTGTATGATCTTATGGTGTAATGGACACTACCAGAGAAATACCTTCAGAGCTGTCCAAGAGCTGAGATGACTGATTTCGAATAATCATAGCCATTTTCTTATATACCTGGTTTGGATTTAACCACTTTTGCCAGGAACCTTGACACCACACTCAGTTAAATGCAGCTGTGATGTCAAAGGCTGTCACTCTCACCTCACCTCTGGAATTCTGATCTTACATCCATGTTTGAAGTAAGGCTGTAAGAAGGTCTGTTTAGAACCCAAACTCGCATCGGTGAGCAGGTTGTTGCTGAGAAGGTGCAGCTTGATTGCACTGTGGATGACATATTCTTTCACTTTACTGATGATCAGGAGTAGACTGATGTGGCAAAGATTGGCTGTGTTGGATTTGTCCTGCTTTTTGTGTGCTGGACTCACCTGGGTAAATTTTCACATTGTTAAGTAGGTACCAATGTCGTAACTGAACTGCAAACGCTTGGCTGTCATTCGGTTTGGAAGCACAAGTCTTTAGTACTACTGCTCAAATATTGACATACACATACCCTTCAGAGTATCCAGTGCCTCCAACTGTTTCTTGACATCATGTAGTGTGAATCAAATTAGCTCAAGATTGACATTTGTAATGATTGGGGGCCACTGGGTCAAGTGAAATTGGATGATCTACTTGGCATTTCTTCAGACTTATCTTTCACACTGATGAACTTCCATCATTAAGGATGAGGATATTTGAGTAGTCTTCAACTCCTACAGTGAGTTGTAGTACGAAGTAGTGCAGAGACTAGATCTGAGCCATTGGTTGTGGGATTGCTTGGCTCTTTCCAACACTTGCTGCTTATGTTGTTTGGCACACATGTAATCCTGTTTGGCAGCTTTGCCAGGTTGACATCTCATTTTTAAGTATTCCTGGTTGCTGCTCCTGGCTTGCCCTCCTGCATCTGTCCTACATGTGAGGCACAGCATTTCCAGTAATGTTGATGCCTAGGACATTGTCTGCAAAAGAATATCTCGGGAGTATTCATGCATTTTTTAAAGACTGATGTTACTTCAAATTTCTTACAACTGGTAAAAAAGATGTTTTATGTTTTTTTTCAAACTATTGTCTGTGAAAAACACCTTCAGAATCAGATGTAATTATCAACTTTTTGATGCACCAAAATCAATGTAAGATCTGGTCAAACTCACGTATTAAAACTATCTACCTGATTTGTTTTGTATTTTATTGCAGTTAACCTCTTTGCGATTGTGATTCTTTCCCAAAGGAACTGTGGCCTCTCCAACTGTATCACTCGGTACTTGATAGCAATGGCAGCAGCTGATGTTCTCGTTGTCATCTGTGATGTGATGCTGAGGTGGCTTATTATTTATTTCCCAGTTTCTTTCCTGGATATTACTCAGGTCTGTAGTTTGGTTATGGTGCTCATTCCTGCTACCACAATGAATTCTGTATGGTTGACAGTTGCTTTCACCTTTGATCGATTCATAGCTATTTGCTGCCAAAAGCTTAACACCAGATACTGCACCGAGAAAACTGCAGCTGTGATTATTGGAACAGTCAGTGTGCTGAGCTATTTGGAAAGCATTCCTTGGTTTTTCAAATTCAAATCTAATAACTTGCAATGGTTTTGTATCACAAACCCAGAGTATTATACATCAATCATCTGGACAATATATGAAATATTCTATTGCCTTCAAACCCCTTTGCTGCCATTTGTTATTATTCTTCTTTTGAACACTCTGACCATCAGACAGTCGGAGCAAGCAAAGCCCGCAGGAGACTCCAGAAGGACAGTGCTTGGGAGATGCCCAGTGACCCAGAGATGAACAAACGCAGAAAATCCATCATTTTACTCTTTGCTATCTCAGGTAGCTTCATTATTTTATGGACCCCTTATGTGGGGTGTTTCCTTTATCAACGAATTGTATTACTGCATGGTTATTCTCCACTTTCCCGAACTGCAGGTACCATTGGATACCTGCTCCAGCTCCTCAGTACTTGTACAAATACTTGCATCTACACCGTGACCCAAAACCAGTTCCGAGAGCAGGTTAAAACAGTTGTGAAGCTCCCTTTCACTCTGATTCTCAGATTCATCAAATAGTGAATGTAATAGTTTACACTCATTAGAACTCAATTCCATCAAAAAGCATTTTATATCTGAGTCAAGAATCTCCGAGCTCACAACAGAGATCAAGAAAATCTTCATTTAATTTTCTTATCTGTTCCTTTCTGAAAGTTACTCTTTTACCAGCCTCCACCATCCTTTCAGACAGACTATTCCATATTGGTACAACTCTGTGAGTAAATATTTTGATTTCCGGCTCCCCTCTACTTTATCTTTCAATCACTTTCCATTTGGGTATTCTGGCTTCTACAATAATGTGTGGATGAATGTTTTCTTCTGATTGATGATGTCATAGTCTTGACTGCTTGTATTCAAACGGTCTTGACAGACTCTGTTAAAAGCAAGCCCTATTTCTGCAGTCTCGCCTCTTCATAGAAATTCTTCATCGATAGTTTAAGAAGAAAAATCACCTCAGCAACCTCACAAACTCCTTAAACTTATGCTGAGCATAGACGTGAATACTGCAACCTGGAACACGAATAGAAGTAACTGCAGAAGTAGTGGATGTATTGTGGTAATCTTTCATGAATCCTTAAATTTCCGACTAGTCCCAGAGAATTGGAAAATTACCAAAATGACACCTTTATTTAAAAGGGGATTGAGACAAAAACATGCAATTACTGGCTAAACCTACTTTGATTTATTCATAGAGTCACAGAGATGTACAGCATGGAAACAGACCCTTCAGTCCAATTCGTTCATGCCGACCAGATATTCCAACCCAATCTAGTCCCATCTGCCAGCACTCGGCCCATATCCCTCCAAACCCTTCCTATTCATATACCCATCCAAATGCCTCTTAAATGTTGCAAATCTACCAGTTTCCACCACATCTTCTAGCAGCTCATTCCATACACGTACCACTCTCTGTGTGAAAAAAGTTGCCCCTTAGGTCTCTTTTATATCTTTCCCCTCTCACCCTAAACCTATGCATTTCTGGACTCCCTTACCCCAGGGAAAAGACTTTGTCTATTTATCCCATCCATGCCTCTCATAATTTTATAGGTCACCCCTCAGCCTGCAACACGCCAGGGAAAACAGTCCTAGCCTGTTCAGCCTCTCCTGTAGTTCAGATCCTCCTGTAACAACTTACTTCAAGTGTCCTGGACCTACAAAGCATCATTTATATGAATACACAATGCTCTTGTCCATTTGTCTCTGATTCTCCAGTTCGCATGTCTTTAAATCTGGTACCATTTTAGTGATATCTTCATGTTTTCCTTATGACATCAAGGTATACATAGATAGAACAGGTTTTGGGTGGTAATATCAATGCCAAGCTATGATCTGATGGGATTTGATTTGATTTGACTTATTACTTTTATTATTACATGTATCAAGATAGTGAAAAATATTGTATTATTTGCTATCCAGACAAATCTTACCTTTCATAATTACATCAGGTTAATGGAAAAGAATGCAGCACACAGTTTTACAACAACAGAGAGAGTACAGAGAAAGATCAACTCTAATAAATGAGAGGTCCATTCATACGCCTGATAACAGCAGAGAAGAAGCTGTTCTTAAATCTGTTGGTCTGTGTTTTCAGTCTGTCATATCTTCTGTCTGATAAAAAAAGGGTGGAAGAGAGTATGACAGGCATAGGAGGGGTCTTTGATTATGTTGGCTGTTTTCCCAAGGCAGCTTGTCACCAACTAGGACAAAGCAAACAACTTGATTGGCACTACATCCATTAACATTCACTCCCTCCACCACTGAGTTGAGGAACAACAGTGTTGAGGAGCTACAAGAAATACTGCAGGAATTCACAAAAGATCCTTGTACAGCATCATTCAGCTGAAAAATACTTCCATCTGAAAGGATAATGGAAGCAGCTATATGCGCACACCATGAGCTGCAAGTTCCCCTCATAGCCACTAGTCATCCTAACTCTGCAAATATATAGCTGTTCCTTCACTGGTGTTCATGACGTGGAGGAGCTGATGTTGGACTAGGGTGGACAAAGTTAAAAATCAAACAACACCAGGTCACAGTCCAACGGTTTATTTGGGAACACTAGCTTTTGGAGTGCTGCTCCTTCATCAAGTGGTTGTGGAGTACGCGATCATAAAACACACAATGTTTAGCAAAAGGTTATAGTGTCATACAGTAATATATTGAACAAATCTGGATTATTAAGTCTTTCACCTTTTAGATTGCAGACTTCGGTTCATTTTTGAAATAGAATCAGTCTAACTCAAGATTGGGATACAGACCTCACATCCTTAATGCATTATCTGAGCTGAGATGTCACCTTTTGCTATAAAACATTAAGTTATCTACAGAAAGTGACTTAAAAGAAATTCTTTGACTTGCATATTGATGATTTGAAGGCTGCTATAAATTCATCAGGAAGGGTTTATGCCCATAACATTGATTCTCCTGCTCCTCAGATGCTGTCTGACCGGCTGTGCTTTTCTAGCACCACACTCTTGACATTAATTAGCAACTGTCAACCTGAGACAATCTAGCTGTTTATGGCACCCTCTCTGACCACAATTGGTATAATTATTCCATTGATCTAACAGTGTTACACTATTACAGTCTATTGACATGTTTACACTACATTCAGATTGTGTTCCAAGGCCACAGAATACAGGGTTGTTTCTACCATTGATCCAAATGTGAGGCCTGCTACCTAACTCTTTAAATCACAGGCTTCATTGCAGTTACACTGAGGATAGCTCCTGAACCTGTTTACCCCACACAGATGGGGTCCACCGCAAGAGTCTAGCCCACCGTTTAGGCCATTTATTTCATGGTGTTAAATAAGCTTTATTTACCTCTCTCTTGAAAGCAAAGAAATAAATTAAAATTGGTCAATTTCCAGACTTCACCTAAAAAACGACAAGTAAAATTTGTACTGCACAAATGCTAGGCAAAGACCAATAAGAGAAATTCTAATCACAGGCACTTGACATTCAATGGCATCATCATCACCACACATTCCTCAATCAATATCCTGGAGTTTACAAACAATCAGAAACTGAACTGGACTAATCATAGAAATACAGTGGCGACAAGAACAGGTCAGGGGCTCGGAACAGGTCAGTGAATAACATTTTCCTATAATATATTCGATCTCCTAAATTTTGTCCAATCACTTAATATATCTCCATGTGGACTCTCGGTATCTTCACAAATTATTTTTTAACCAATCTGTATTTTCAGGAAATCTGATGCCAAGATACTTGGTCATGTCATCCAAGTCATTAATATAGATAATAAGTTGTTGAACTCAATGTATAAGAAAGGTTTGGAGAGAAATGGGCCAGGACCAGGCAGATGAGACTAGTTTAGTTTGGGATTATGTTTAGTTGGACCAAAGCGTCTGTTTTTGCGCTATATGACTCTATGATTGATAATCATCATAGAACTTAGAACAGTACGGCACAGTACATGCCCTTCAGCCGGCCTTTCATTCTACTAAACGACATAAATAAGATCAGACTAAACTACATACCCTTCATTGTACTTTCTATCATGTGCCTATCCAAGAGTTATTTAAATGTTCTTAATGTATCTGACTTTATCAGCATTGCTTGCAGTACATTCCACACACCCACCACTCTCTGCATAAAGAACCTACCTCTATCATTCCCCCGAACCTTCTTTCAATTACCTTCAAATTATGCCCCCTTATGATAGACATTTCCACCATGGGAAAAAGTTTAGTTATCCCCTCTATCGATGCATCTCAATATCTTATACACCTCTATCAAGTCACCTCTCATCCATTTTCGCTTCAGTGAGAAAAGCCCTAGCTCCTTCAACCTTTTTTCATAAGACATGCCCTCCACTCCAGGCATCATCCTGGTTAATCTTCTATGCACCCTCTCCAATGCTTCTACATCTTTCCTATAATGAGGTGACCAGAACTGAACACAATATTCCAAGTGTGATCTAACCAGGGCTCTACAGAGGTGCAGCATAATCTCGTGGCTCTTAAACACAATCCCCCTGTTCATGAAAGCCAACATACCATACCCCTTCTTACCAACCCTATCAATCTGGTTGGCAACTTTGAAGGATCTGTGGACGTGGACCCCAAGATCTCTCTGTTACTCCACATTGCAAAGAATCCTGACTTTAACCCTGTATTCTGCATTCAAATGTGACCTTCCAAAGTGAATCACTTCACACTTTTCCAGCTTGAACTCCCTCTGCCATTTATCAGCCCAGCTCAGCATCCTATCAATGTCCTGTTGCGACCTACAACAACCCTCCACACTATAGACAGCTCCTCCGACCTTTATGTCATTGGCAAGCTTACTAACTCACCCTTCAACTTCCTCATCCAAGTCATTTATAAAAATCACAAAAAGCAGAGGTTCCAGCAGCAATCCCTGCACACATCATGGGTCAATGAGCCTCTGTCTTCTATGGGCCAGCCAATTCTGCATCCAAACAGCCAGATTTCCCTGTATCCCATACCTCCTTACTTTCTGAATGAGACCACCATGGATAACCTTATCAAATGTTTTGCTAAACTCCATGTACACCACATCCACTGCTCTACTCTCATCAACATGTTTTGTTACATCCTCAAAGACTTCAATAACGTTTGTAAGGCATTAACTACCCCTCACAAAGCCAAGCTGACTATTTCTATTCAAACTGTACTTTTCCAAGTAATCATAAATCTTGTCTCTCAGAATCCCCTCCAATACTTTGCCCACCATGGACATAAGACTGACTGGTCTGTAATCTCCAGGATTATCCCTATTCCCTTTCTTGGACAAGGGAATGACATTTTCCACCCTCCAATCACCTAGCACTACTCCAGCGGACAGTGAGGATGCAAAGATCATCGTTAAAGGCACAACAATTTGTCTCTCCCTTCCTGTCTAGGGTATATCCTGTCTGGCCCAGGGTTCTATCTTCACGCTTTACAAAAATTTCAGCATATCCTCCTTTCTAACATCAACCTGTTCTAGCATATTAGTGTGTTTCACACTGTCCTCAGAAATGTCAAGGTCCCTCTCAGTAGTGAATACTGAAGCAAAGTACTAAGGACATTCCCTACCTCCTCTGATCCAGGTGCAAGTTCCTCCACTATCCCTCATGGCCCTAACCTCACTCTAACAATCCTCCTGCTTTCCTCACATTAGCATAGAATACCTTAGAGTTTTCCTTAATCCTACCTGCTGAAGCTTTTTCATGCCCCCTTCTAGCTTTCCAAATCCATTCTTCAGTTCCTTCCTGGCTACCTTGTAAACATCTAAAGCCCTGTCTGATCCTTGTATCCTCAACCTTAGTAAGCTCCCTTCTTGCTCTTGATGAGATGTTCCACATCAGGCCTGTTGCAGCCTTACCAACCTGAGTATGATCCATTTGTCTTCAGTCTGTCGTGTATGCACTTGGAATCCTCACTCCATGTCAGTTATGTGCCCTTTTTTAGTAATCTTGCAAAAAAGAGAGAATAAGTAAATCTTCAGAAAAAGATGCACATCATATAATGTTTCGCACATCAAACAGATGAATTTAACAATATCCATTTGTTCCAATTTAATTCCATTATCCTGAAATACCGTATTTTATCCAAGATATTCTGCTGGCCAGATATCTGTTTCTGAAGTGTAGATAGGAGTTGTGGATTGTGACCTTGTAGAGTTCCCAGGATAGCAGGCTTAGAAGTGAAGATCCCTCCAGGAATTCCAATATGCCTGGAATGCTCTAAAAGTATTAGTTTACTTTGGATAATTTCGGGGGCTCTGCTGCAGTTAAGCAAATAGTAACTCAGCAAATATTAGACTATTCAATACCTCATCTGACTCCTGAGCAAACTAATCATCTGAGTTCATAAATTACAACAGACTACCACCACTTCTCCATCCAACACACACGCACACGCACACACACACAAAGAGAAACCCGAGAGTCTGCAACTAACCTTTTACCTCTCGGATCCAGCATACTTAACACTTCAAGACGGTTTCCATAGCCCCTGAGATCTGACTCCCATCTTCCCCTGCTGCGTTATCCAATATCTCCCATACTTTCCCGGGACCTGACCTGCATTGTCATCCCTAGTCCCAATATCCCCCACATGTACTTGAGACTTAACAAACTCCTACCACCAGGCCCAACAAGCCTTGCTCCAGAACAAAACACCATATCACCACTCCATCAGCACCTGACACCTTCTTCCTCGACATCTTGAAAAATGCTTCCCAGCTAACAGTTGATGCTCTCCGCTTTAGCTGCAGGCACCTGATGTACCTGTCACGCTCCCTATCTTGTACCCTCCCTGGCAGCTTAGCCGCTCCGTACCTGGTAATTTACACTACCAGCCAACCTGCTCTGTACATACCTTGCATTCTACTTACTCCCATACCTGCCTAGCACTTACCTGCCTTGAAACTCATGGAATAAAGTTAATATAAATCAGTTAATTTCCAAAATAAGACTGAATGTTCTATCTGCAGGGATGATGATCCATAAATCAATTGGGTCTTCCTTCAGTGACAGGATTATCAGTTTTTATACAATCACCAAAGTCCAAACTGTTTTCTCAACACATGCTTGGCATTATTATTTGCAAGTATTGCAGGACATTAACTGAGGTGCACATTCAGTGAATTAAATAGCTTCCTAATGCTACATCCCAATATTTAAATTTTCAGATAAAGAATACATGATTTGTTTCACAATATCTCATGCTTACGGAGTCAGATGACCACAGTGGTTTCTTGGATTGCCATGTCAAATATTCTCAGCGGTGTCATCGATATCATTCCCTCCATCATCTGTAAAGAAATGCAGTTAGTGCTAACATGCAGAAGATCTGGATGACATTCAGGCTTGGACTGAATATTTGCAAGTAAAATGTCTACTACTCAAGAACAATGAAGTGTACAGCAGATTAACAGGCCCTTTTGCCCACCAAGCCTGCGCTAGCACATGATGTCTTTCTAAATTAAAGAACTTGTGCCTCTGTGCTGTCCGTATCCCTCTGTTTCCATCTTATTCATATATCTATCTGGATGACTTCTGAATGTTGCTGTTGTATCTGCTTCCACTACTTCCTCTGGCAGTACCTTCCAGGCACTTACTACTCTCTGTGTAAGACCTTGCTCTCACATCTCCTTTAAACTATCTCCCTTTTATCTGAAATCTAAGACACCTAGTAGTGGATATTTTGATACTGGGTAAAAGACCCCAACTATTAATTCTATCAATATCTCTCATAATTTTGTAAACTTCTGTCAGTTCATATTTCAGCCTCTGATGTTCAAGTGAGAATGCATCAAATTAGTCGAATCTCTACATAGCTAATACCCTCCAAGCCAGGCAACAACTTGGAAAAACTTTTCTGAACCCTGTCCAAAGACAGGCTATGACATTTTTCACTGAAGTGTCGGAGCTTGAGGGGTGACCTTAAGAGGCTTTTTTAAAAAATCATGAGGGGCATAGATGAGGTGAAAACCCTAAGGTAAGGGAATTCAAAACTCCAGGGCATATTTTCAGGTGGGAGGAAAAAGATTTAAAAGATGCCTGAAAGACAATTTTTTCACAAAGAGTATGGTTTGCATTGGAATGAATTGTCAGAGGAAGTGGTAGATGCAGGTACAGTTTTCATATTTAAAAGACGGTTGGGCAGGCAAACAAATAGGAAAGCTTTCGAGGGAAATGGGCCAAATGCAGGCAAGTGGGACAAGTTTAGTTTAGGAAACTTGGTTGGAATGGGCCGAGTTTGACTAAAGGGTCTGCTTCTATTTTGTATGACTCTATGACTAATCCTTTTGGTCGTGTGGTGACCAGAACTGTATGTAATACTTGAAATGCAGTCTAAATGAATACGGCTGCAACATCTCTTACTAATTTTAAACTCTATGCCCTGACGGATGAAGGCAAGCATGCAACATTCCATCTTGGCCACTTTATCCACTTCTGTTGTCACTTTCAGGGAAGTGTGGACCTGTATACCTTAATCTCTCTGTATGTTAATGCTTCTAAGTGTTCTGCCATTTACTGTAGCCTCCATTCTTCATGAAAACTTCCAAAATGCATTATCGCACATTCGTCCAATTTAAATTCCATCTGCCATTTCTATGCTTCAGTTTCTACCCTATCTACATCCTGCTTTATTCTCTGCAATCCTCTTCACTGTTTGCAATTCCCTAAATTTCTTTGGGATGGTCAGTCTGCACTATGGTGTCTAATGTCTGACTGACTGTTCATCTCTCCCTTCCTAAGGAATTCTTTTTTACTTTTCCTTTCACAGGAAAGTTCATGGAGACTGATTTAACTCAACTGCAAAACATTGCAGATGCTGGAAAATCTGCCAAAAACAGTAAGTGCTGAAATAACTCTCAGCAGGTTTGCAGCGAAACAGATTTTACATTTTGAATTTCTTCAGACTTGAAGAAAGAAATGGAAGAGTGATAGGGTTTACACAAGGAAAATATTGCACAGAAAGAAGGCCAAAGAAGGTTGCAGAATGAGGGAAAGTAGAGATCATAGTTGTCACAGAACCAAGGGCAAAGGTGCAAGTGATGGTTGTAAGAGAATAGAAATAAATCCTGGGTAGGTATCAATGCAGGAAAATAAAGAATACAAAATATTGTGGGAGGATTGTGTGGGAGGTAAACAAAATATAAAACAGGGTCTATGTTTTGAAATTTTTGAACTCAATGTTGAGTCCAGAAGGTTATAAAGGGAAATGAACAATATTCTTCCAGCCTGATTTGGGCTTCACCGGGACATTACAGCAGATCTCGGACAGAAATGTGACAGAAGCTGTGGACTCTCCCAATCTGTCAATCATTACCTGGTGGCCATGGCAGTGGCAGATCTGACGTAATGTTAAGATGGTTTATCATGTACTTTACACCATCCTGGAAGTATCACGACCTGGTATGGCAACTATACCATTCAAGATCGGAGACAGTTACAGACTGTGGTGAACTCGGCCCGGACAATCACAAAGGCGAACCTCCCATCTATACAATCCATCTACCAGGCTCACTGTCAAGGAAAGGCCACCAGCATTCTCAAAGATCCATCCCACTCTGGCAATACTTTTCTACAACCTCTACCATTGGGGAGAAGGTACAGAAGCCTGAATACATGCACCAGCCAGTTTAGAAACAGTTTCTACCCTACTGTTGTTAGGATAATGAATGGACTCCCAAACTCTTAGCATTTGCCTGTATCTGTGTTTTGGTTTTTGCCGCTGTTTACCTATTGTTTACTTATGTATGCTACTTAACTACGTGATCTGCTTGTATGGCTCACTGTGCCTTGGTACATGTGACAATAAATTCAATTCAATTCTCATCAGGATATTACTTCACATGTCATTTGGTTGCAGTGCTTTTTATTGACATCACAGTCTTCTGCGTGGCTCATGTTAGCTTTCACCTTTCACCAATATGTGGCTTTTTGTTGTAAGAAGCTAAGAACAAAATATCGCACTGGAAAAATGGCACTATTAGTTATTGGAGCAGGGAGTGTGCTGGGCTGTTTAGAAAGCATTTCCTGGTTCTTTAGATACAGAGCTAAGTAGATCTTCAATGACCTGGAGTCATTTTTCATCACAAAACCAGAATACTACACTTCAATTTTCTGGACAGCATATGTGCCTCTCCATCACTTTCCACAACTTTCAGTCTGATTCATTTTGACAGTTCTCTTTCACATTCTGACAGTCAGACACATCTTCATGGTGAGTAAAGCCAATAGGAGTGTCTGGGTGGAAACTGAGAGGGTCTGAGTAACTCAGAGATGGGAAGGTGCAGAAAGTCTGTCAATTTACTCTTCGCTATCTCAGGCAGTTTCATACATCAGTCAATTGCATTTTTGTATGATTAATATTCATCTTCACCCACTATGGATATCATTGGCTACCTGCTCCATCTCCTCAGTATCCGCACAAACACTTGCATCTATACAGTGACCCAGTGTCTGTTCTGAGAGCAGATATAAACAGTTGTGAAATATTCTTTCAGTTTCATTTTCAGAACTATCAAACTATGAACATGTTTTTCAAAAAAAAAAACTGTCATTACCAGAATCCATTTTGATGTTATGGGAAAATATTTATTAAAAGTTATTGTAAACAGGAAGAAGGCAATGGATTAAGGCAACAAATGAAAACAAAATCCAGAGGCAGTCAGCAACAGTTTGAGGAGCAAGTGAGATTGGAATCGAAGAACGTCAGTATCAGTTATCAGAGTGTGCAAAAGCAAAATCTGGACACAGACTGCATTTGTTAGAGCACTGAGTGGATGGAGGACCCAGGAGAAAACTCCATCAGTTATAAGGGTGAGCAAAAAGAGGACCTATAAAGTCAAAGAGATCTACAGCACAGAGAAAGGCCCTTCATTCTATTGTGTTTAGCCAGTCAAATACAACCACCTATTCTAAATCCACTTTCCAGCGCATGGCCCATAGCCTTGTATGATTTAGCATTCTTTTTAAATGTTAAGAACGTAAAGGACCTCTACTGTTCTTCATTCTTAGAAGGATCCACATCCTCAACAAACACTTTTCCTCTGCTTTATTGGACATCAAAGATCGTAAGTCTGCCAATCTCTCTCGTACTCACCTCCAGACACAGACCTCCTCCACCACTCTGGACCCTAAACCCATTGCCGACCTCCTCTTGAATCTGTGTGGTGCCACTAATCCATGTGGTTGCTGCAGCTGCTTCCATGGATACCAACAATGACATCATTTTCCCTGATACTGCTGATCCCATGGATGCCATTGACCTCACCAATCCTGTGGATGCCACTGATCATGCCGCTTCCACTGACGCTGCTGACCATGCCAATCCTGCTGACCACTCCGATCCTGCTGACTATGCCAATCCTGCTAACCACCCCGTTCCTGCTGACCACCCCGATCCTACTGACCACCCTGTTCCTGCTGACCATGCCAATCCTGCTGACCACACAGATCCTGCAGACCATCCCGATCTTGCTGACCTCGCTGATCCTACTAACCAACCCGTTCCTACTGAACAATCCGATCCTGCTGACCATCCCAATCCTGCTGACCATCCTTATCCTACTGAACACACTGATCCTGCTGACCATCCCGATCCTGCTGACCACGCTGATCCTGCTGACCACGTTGATCCTGCTGACCATCCGGACCCTGCTGACCATGCCAATCCTGCTGACCAACCCGATCCTGCTGACCACCCCATTCGTGCTGACCAACCCAACCCTGCTGACTACCCTGTTCCTGCTGACCACCCAGTTCCTGCTGACCACATTGTACCTGCTGACCACCCTGATCCTGCTGACCATGCCAATCCTGCTGACTATCCCGATCCTGCTGACAATGCCAATCCCACTGACTATCCCAATCCTGCTGACCATGCCAATCCTGCTGACCACCATGATCCTGCTGGCCATGCCAATCCCACTGACCACCACGATCCTGCTGACCATCTCAATCCTGCTGACCATGCCAATCCTGCTGACCACCATGATCCTGCTGGCCATGCCAATCCCACTGACCATCCCGATCCTGCTGACCATGCCAATCCTGCTGACCACCCCGTTCCTGCTGACCATGCAAATCCTGCAGACCACCCCATTCCTGCTGACTACCCCGCTCCTGCTGACCACCCCGTTCCTGCTGACCATGCAAATCCTGCAGACCACCCCATTCCTGCTGACTACCTCGCTCCTGCTGACCACCCTGTTCCTGCTGACCGCATCATTGCTGCTGACCACTCTGATCCTGCTGACCATGCCAATCCCGCTGACCACCCCGTTCCTGCTGACCATGCCAATTCTGCAGACCATTCCAATCATGCAGACCACTCCGTTCCTACTGACCATGCCAATCCGGCTATCCATCCCAATCCTGCTGACCACACTGATCTTGCTGACCACCCCATTCCTACTGACCACCCCATTCCTGCTGACCACCCTGGTTCTACTGACCACCATGTTCCTGCTGACCACCATGATCCTACTGACCACCATGTTCCTGCTGACCACCATGATCCAACTGAGCAACAATTTCCTGCTGACCACCCTGATCCTACTGACCACCCCATTCCTGCTGATCACCCCGATCCTGCTGACCACCCCATTCCTGCTGACCATTCCGATCCTGCTGATCATCCTGAGCCTACTGACTACACCGATCCTGCTGACCATCCCGTTCGTGCTGACCATCCCGATCCTGCAGACCACCCTGATCCTGCTGACCACCCCGTTTCTGCTGACCACCCCGATCCTGCTGACCACCCTGTTCCTGCTGACCACCCCGTTCCTGCTGACCACCATAATCCTGCTCACCACCCTGATGCTGCTGACCACCCCGATCCTGCTGACCACCCCGTTCCAGCTGACCACGTTGATCCTGCTGACCACCCCAATCCTGCTGACCACCCTGATCCTGCTGACCACCCCGGTCCTGCTGCCCACCCCGGTCCTGCTGATTACCCTGATCCTGCTGACCACCCCGATCCTGCTGACCACGTTGATCCTACTGACCAACCTGTTCCTGCTGACCATCCCAATCCTGCTGACCACCCCGATCCTGCTGACCAACCTGTTCCTGCTGACCATCCCATTCCTGCTGACCACCCCGATCCTGCTGACCACCCTGACCCTGCTGACCACCCCGATCCTGCTGACCACCCCAATCCTGCCGACCGCCCCGTTCCTGAAGACCACGTTGATCCTGCTGACCACCCCATTCCTGCTGACCACGTTGATCCTACTGACCATCCCGATCCTGCTGACCATCCCAGCACTGCTGACCATGCCAATCCTGCTGACCACCCTGATCCTGCTGACCACCCCATTCCTACTGACCACCCCATTCCTGCTGACTATGCCAATCCTGCTGACCACGTTGATCCTGCTGACCACCCCGATCCCATGGATGCCACCATCCACGCCACTTCCGCTGGTACTGCTGACCTAGCTGCTTTTGCTTACAATGATTCCACTGACCATACAGACCACATCGCCTCCACTGATGACACTGACCACACCACTTCTGTTGATGCCGCCGATCATGTGACGATTACTACTGCCCACGTGACTAATTCTACACACATTCTCGCTCCAGAATCAGTCTCCACCCCCGACTCTCCCAGCTCCAGCTTATCACTCAACTTCAGTCTCAGGCCCTGCTGGATATTCACCATCCCCTCCCCGCCCCACCAGAACTCCCCCTCACTGAGGATGAACGGTCAATCCTGAGCAAAGGACTCACATTCACTCCCTTGCACATGCTCACTAATGAATTTTTCACGTGCCACGTGCTGAACTACTTTCCCAATGCCCCCACCTCTGTGCCTACTTCTTCTCACTTGAATCCCACCTACCCATCCCTCTATAGTTGCAGGAAGTGCAACACCTATCCTTACATCTCTCCACTCACCTCTGTTCAAGGCCCCAAACAACCATTACAAACCTGGCAGCGATTCACCTGCATCTCTTCTAACCTGGTCTACTGCATCCATTGCTCCCGATGTGGTCTCCTCTACATCAAAGAGACAAAGTGCAGATTCAGGGTCCAGTTCATGGAACATCTGCATTCTGTATGCTCCAGTCAACACCACCTTTGGGGTGCCAGCCATTTCAACTTCTCCTCCCACTCCCTTGGCAACATGTCCATCCTGGGCCTCCTCCGCTGCCAAAATAACACCACACCCAAACTGGAGGAACAAAAACTCATATCCCACCTTGGGAGAGTGCAGCACAAAGGCCTTAATATAGAGTTCAGTAGCTTCTAAATCTCCCCATCCCCAACCACATCCCATATCCAGCCTTCCCCCTCTTCTCACTGCCTCCCTGATTGGATGTAACCTGTCCATCTTCCTTCTCATGTATCTGCTCCACCCTTCCCACTGACCAATCACAATAACACCCCAGCTGCATCCATCTATCACCATCCAAACTACCTTTTGCCATCCCCAACTCACTCCCTCTATTTATCTCTCAGCACCCTTCCACCTCCCCAGTCCTATTGAAGTGTCCTGACCCGAAAAATGATTTTGACAGGATCCACACTTTCCTTTTCCTGCAGGTTTTCAAGAATGCTATATGAGAACTATTCCTAATGGAATTGTGGTTAAAAGTGTTATTCTTTGCAAATTTCTCTATAATGGATAGTTGAGACAAAATGATCCAACTACATGGAGTATTCTGCGGTGCCGAGGCCGGTCTCATCCTTTGCAACACTGGGGACAGATTGAGCCTAAGATTACACTTAGTTATACTTGGTGTTTGCGTACCAAGGGTCTGTACAAGCATGATACTGCTGCACATGAAAATGGCCATCTGGCGGCATTTGGTACGTCCTTGCATGCCTCCTTATGCAGAGATTTGTACATGGTGTCCCTGCAGACACGGTCCACCTTAGACCTCCAGAAGCAGTGGAAGGTGTCTCAGGTGACTTCAGCGTTGCAGGTTCTGGGAATAATCCAAATCTGCACTATGTACATTCAGGGGTTTCCTGTACTATCCTTAACATATCCAGATATAATCATTTATCTTGGTCAAAGAAATGGACAATTACTTTAAATGGTTTTACTGGACATTTACAAGAAGAATTTAAAATGGCACTGATTGAGTTGAAGTTGGCTGATGTGGTTTGTTATCATCTGGCAACATTAGTATAACTTTCCTGAACAGTTGAGCATATTTTAGGTTCCAATTTTATGAATAGATGCAAACTCTCTTCGACCTGCTGAATTGTTGCATATGGCAGATGGCTGATGTAAATGAAGTGTCAGTAGAGATATGCTCTGGAATCTATGCAATCTATGCATTCGGGGAATTCTGGCTGACACTGACAAATATGTTCAATGATTTAATCGTACAAGAATGCATTGCGAAACATACAGATGCACTTGCAACGTAAAAGCATGTTAAGATCAAATGTTAAGGGAAGTAATTATAGAATCATGGGGTGCAGAAAAGGCAGTTCAGCCCATCAAGTCTGCACTGACAATAACTACCACTAATCCCAATTTTCCTGCAGTTGGCCCACATTGTTGAATACTATAATATTTCAAGTACTTATCCAAACATTTTTAAGATTTCCAGCCTCCACTACCTTCCCAGGCAGAGCACTCACTGAATGAATTTTTGTTGCTCAAAGCTGCCCTGAATTTCCTGTTGCTTACCCTAAAACGTTACCTAGGGAAACAGATGCTGCCCATTCACCCTATCCATACTCCCCATAATCTTATACACGGCAATCATGTCTCCCCTCAGATATCTAGTGTCTCCTTATATCACAATTGCTCCATCCAGGCAACGACCTGGTGAACCTCCTCTGTATCTCCTTTAGTGTTATCACATCCCTCCCAGTGACCAGAACTGCACACATTACTCCAATTGCTTCATTCTCCACATAGCTCTCTGTTTCTCTGAGCTACCCAGTGTCCCTGCAGTTCACGAAATACTGCCTCACGTATTCACGAAATACTACCTCACTTTGTTTATTCTTCCACAGTGCATCAACTTGGCCTCAACATGATGAATTACCATCTGCCACATGCAGCTCTTCACACTTTCAAGAGCAAGAACATCCTTTCTCAGATAATGAGAACAAAACTGCAGACAATATTCCTGGTGTGGCCTCACTAATGCCTTATATAATTGCAGCAAGACATCCTTATGTTTGTACTCAAAAGCTCTCATTCTGAAGGCCAACTGATACTTTTCCTCCTTTACTGTCTACTGCACCTGTGGGCTTAATTTCAGTGACTGGTGCACAAGGGCACCCAGACCTCATTGAAAATTCCTCTCTCTCAATTTGCAGCTATCCAAACAGTAACCAGCTGGCTGACTTATTTTGTATCAAACTGGGTAACCTCAATATTTTAACATGATACTGTATCTGCTGTGCATTGACACACTCACCCAGCCTGTTCAAATCATACTACAATGTCTCTGTATCCTCCACACAGCTTACCCTTCCACCCAGGATTGTTTCATTTCTTCAAACTTTGAGATATTACATTTGGTTCCCTTGTCTTTCTCATTGACATGCATTGTCAATAACTGGGATGTTCGAACTGACCCCTGTGGTATCTCACTTATTACTGCATGCTGTTCATAAAGACCCATTTATTCCTAATTTTTTTTACCGGTCTGCTGATCAATTTTCCATCCATTACCCCCAATCCAAAGTACTTTAAACTTTACATATTAATCTTTAATGTGGGATTTTATCTAAAGCCTTTTGGAAGTCCAAAGAAACCAGATCAATTAGCTGCCCTGACCTACTCTGTTATTTATATTCTAGGAGAATTTTTGTAGGGTTATCAAGCACAATTTCCCTTTTGCAAATCCACGCTGACTGTCTCAGACTCTCCATTGTTTTCTAAGTACTCTGCTATGATATCCTTTACATTGGATCCAAGCATTTTCCCACTACCTGACGTCAGATTCACTTGCTTCATTTTCCCTGTTTTCTCTCTAATTCCCTTTTAAAACAATGGGATTACATTGATCACTTTCCAATCTGTAGGAACTTTTCCAGAATCTAAAGAATCTATCATATCTAGCATCACTTTCTTAAGTATCTAGGATGTAGATTACCAGATCCTGGCCCTTTTCCAGTCTTCAATCACATCAATTTCTCCAACACTATTTCTTTATGACTGTATATATGGTTCAGTTGCTGTCTCTCACTAAAGCCTGTGTTCCCTATCATTTCTGGAGACTTTCTCATGTTCTCCTTTGAAGCAAAATCATTCCTTTCTTCCACAGTATAAATTTCTAACTACGGACTAGTTGTACAGGACCTACATTAGTTTTGATCAGTCTTTGCCTCTTTACATACCCTTAGAAAGTTTCTTGTGTTCCGTACAGGCTTACTCTCATATTTTGTTTTCCCTTTCTTAAACGAGTCCTTGAACCTCCTTTGCTGACTTCGAAACTGTTCCCAATCTTCAGGTCTACTGCTTTTTCGACCTAATTTGTATGCTTCTTTTTGCATCTAAGACTCTCTAATTGCCATTGTCTATTGACTGTCATTCCTTTCAGCAATCTTTCCCAAACCATCACAGTTTTCCTGATTAAGATTAAAATGTTTCAGAATCAACTCCCTCAAATCTCCATCTTGATGAAGTGTACAATATTATGTGTATGTACCTGCACCAGATAGAAGGTAGTGGTACAAGACCATGACTCATCATCACATTCTTAAGGATACTTAGGAGTGGGCAGCAAATCCTGCCTTTGCCAAGGATCCCCACATGCCAGGAAAGAATGAAATGAATATACTGTGGCTACTTGTGAAATCAGCCTTGCATTCTTATGGAACATTCTACGGATATTCACACATGTGCTTTGCAGAATTTTTTTTTCAGATATGTTGTATTTCTGTGATCCTAGTCCACATTAGGTATTTCTACAATCTTTTGCAATACCATTTCCTTTCAGGTTTTACATCTGTTTGTTCATAACACTATGAGTAATATCAACCTAATTCTGTCCTTGGAGGATTTAATTGTTATGTATATAAACTCCCTGACTTGGTGATAGTTTCTAGTAAAGGTTGGATTATTTGTTGCAGAAAATGAAGTATCTTTTCAATGCTATACTAACACTTGCTGATGTTGAGTTAATTTACTGTCCTGTGCTTGTGGCTATTGGAGTGCCTGGTAAGTAATATCTGTTCACATTTGTATAATTGGTCAACCAGTTCTGTTTTGAGAAAGATCCATATTCTGGGCAAGAATGATGCTCAAAACAATTCCACTGAGAAGTGTTTCTCTTTCTAAACTGTTCATTCAATCTTACTTCAACATTTTTCAAAATTAGCTATGAATCAATTGGAAACTCTAGCCAAAAGTAGTTATTATTGAAATGCCTTCATGACATTCCTTCATTTTCTTAAGAGTGTTAAACTTATAATACAGTTTGATTAACGTAAGAAAACATAACTTGCTGATACCAACATCTCTAATGTATTCGCGATACGTAATCTCATTTTAGACAATTTACTCTATGTTCAAGTAATGGAAACAGCTGATGGTGATTGATAACATACAGAAACATGCAACTTTTGGAAGAAAGCCTTTCTGCAGGAAAAAAAGATTGGTGGTCTTGAATGATAAAGAAACAAGATTGAGCTTGTAAATCAGTGATCATTGGCAATTGTTACATTTTTATGCTGAAAAGCCACTAAAACTGCTTGGAAAATTCTTGCCTTTGGGTCACACAGGTTAGTGAAGTTAACACCACAACCTACTTAGTCATGATCCTATCCAAAGTCTCCAGACTTGAATGCTGAATAGCAACAGATGTTCTTCTGTTCTTTGATCTTAGGCAAAGTATTTACCATCTCTTCGTTCTCTCATGGGACATGGGTGTTGCTGGATGTTCAGCATTTATTGCCCATCTCTAGTTTGCCCTTGAGTAGGTGGTGGTGAGCCGCCTTCTTCAACCATTATAGTGCATGTGCTAGACCCACAACTTAGATTTGAAGGATTTCGGCCCATGAACAATGAAGGAATGGTAATATATTTTCAAGTCCAGATAGTGACTAGCTTGCTGCGAACTTGCAGAAGCTGGCATTCTCACGTATCTGCTAGATATTTCGAGATGGAAGTTGTCATGGGTTTGGAAGGTAATGTCTAAGGATCTTGAAGAATTTTCTGCAGTTCATCTTGTAGATAGTACACAGTAAAACTACGAAGCATTAGTGCTTCGAGGGAGTGCCAAAGAAGGAGGCTGCTTTGTCCTGGGTGGTGTCAACCTTCTTGAGTGATATTGGAACTGCACCCATCCAGGCTAGTAGACAGTATCCCATCACATGCCTGAATTATGCATTGGGAGTCAGGAAGTGAGGTAGACCCTGCAGTGTTCCCAGCTTCTTTGTGGCTCTTATAGCCATTGTCTGTGTACGGTGAGTTCAGTTGAGTTTCTGGTCAATAATAACTCTAAGCACATTGACAACAAGGAATTCAGTGATGGTTACACTATTGAATATCAAGGGCATTTATCAAATTATCTCTAATTAGAAAGTTTACCTTCCACTAGTCAGCCCAAGCCTGGTTACTATCCAAGGGTTATTGCAATTGAACATAGACTGCTTCAGTATCTGAGCAGTCATGAATCATATAGAAGAAAGTCAGCACTGCATCTGCTGTAGATTACGGAAGTTCATTTGTAGCTATGTAGCTAACTTAGTGTTGTAATGTATACACAAGATCATATTACAGAGCTGCAGTAACAGATAATGGTAGTGCACTGTGATAGGCTAGTTAAATCACTGATAGATGAGCTAATACTGAAGGCGATTGTGTTGTAATGTGACAGGTTAAATGTAATATAGTGAACCAGTGAGGCAGATGATGAATAGGTTAAGAAGACAGAGCAAGACAGTGTGATTGGGTATGCTAATACTATCAGATAAGCAGCGGGAACGTAAGACTATCTAAACTGCAGAGAAACAAAGGTCTCGTGGGCAGACAGGGAAGACATTTTCTGGCTGTCACAGCTTTGGTTTTGCAAGATTTTTTTAACAAAATATTGAGTGATTCTTTCACAACAAATTTGGCACCCCAGTTGGTACCAGGAAGAGATTATTCCAAAGGAGGCTGCTGTTGCAAGGCACTTCCCAGTTGAGCCGAAAGCTCTCCTGAGACAGACACAATAAAAGAGTTGGCCACTCACAAAAGGAAGGGTAAGTGATTTGCTGCTCATTTGAACTATGTTCTGTCAAGTAAGGGCAGAAATGCAAAGAAAGCTGCTGGTGGGTCTCTCCAATCCAAAGAACCATAAGGTGGATAGTAAATTGAAGTTTGAGAAGACACAGAGAATTGTTCGTGAAGGCTGCGCGGGGTGGGGGGATAAGTAGGTATAGAATAAAGCGATTGAGACAAAATTCCACCTGGTGTGTATAAGTTCTGTGAAT
The DNA here is from genome assembly GCF_037043375.1 of Chiloscyllium plagiosum. NCBI lineage: Eukaryota > Metazoa > Chordata > Chondrichthyes > Orectolobiformes > Hemiscylliidae > Chiloscyllium > Chiloscyllium plagiosum. The sequence continues at coordinate 78,016,589 of NW_028270155.1, forward strand.
ACCGTCCTGTTAGTAAAGGAAAATAAAGAAAAACAAAACAAAAAGGAAAATCGGGGACTGAACGGGCAGAACTGGTAAAGGTTGTTTTATTGTGAGTATTAGTGATTTTGGACGGAATTGAAAACTGGCAGATTGGTAGTAGATGATTAAAGGTACAATAATCGACAATAGCCAAGTTTTCTAAAGTGCTACTGGACTGTTGATTTTTAGTTTGAAAAAAAGACTGAATGATAATTAGAAAGACGTAACTTTACATATGAACAAAGAGTCTGTTTAGGCAGATAAGTTGTGTGTGTGAGTGTGAGAGAGAGAAAGGCTTTTTTTGTGTGTCTGTGCATGTGTGCCAGAGAGAGAGAGAGAGAGAGAGAGACTCCAGGGTTTAACCATTGTGATGTGGTTTGTACGCACAATTGCTTGTTGGTTGTTAATTGTTTGTGTATTGTTCCCAGGAGATCGAAATCAGGGATTTTATTTTATTTTGCACTATAGGAATTTAAGATAGTGTTTTTTTTAACAGGTTTTTCGAGGAACCATCAGTGATTAGTGCATTCTGCTGATGCAGTCTTAGAATAGTTTAGGAAGAATGAACAAGAATAGCTTGTCTATATTCATTAGTTGAAACTAAGGAATTTTAGGAACAGGTAGATTGATAAGGGACGATTGCAAGTTGTAGAGTTAGGGAATACTCACAATAATTGACGAGGTGCTACTGGACTTGTAAGGCATAAGGGAGTGAACTGTGAGAAGAGAGATGATAGATTAGCTGGACTGAAATATATGTCAAGCTGAACAAAGGGATAGCAGTTGAAATATTGAGTAAGAAATTTCCAGTAGCAAGAAATGATATTGCAAAAGATTCTGAAAAATGGGAAAGAAGAACTAAGGATTTATTAACTAAATTGTTAAGAGAGGGTAGCTTTGATATAAATATCTGCGATGAAATGAAAGGGTTAATTAACAATTACAGATCTATGGATAAATTGAAAAAGATAATATTGAATAGGGAATAGGGCACAGAAATTTTAAAGCTCTTTGGAATTTAGGGGAGAATTGAGAAAAATACATTCAGGCACCAGTCTATGGCAGACTCATAGACTGTTACCCAAATAAAATCGATCCCAAAGCATTTAGAGAGGATCCATTGGGAGACGCTGAAAACCCAGCAGCCTATCTAGAAAATTAGCGAAAAAGGTGGAGGTTTGAAACAGAACAAGATATTTCAACAATGTTCCGGACTGCTATTGTTGAAGGAATGCTTCCTCATTTCAAATTTAAGCTAGAGGAGATAGTGGCCCGCCAGGAATTCAGCGATCATGTAAGCCATGCAGTTGAAAGAAACCGGAAAGAACAAAAACTGTTGGTAGAATAATAGGAGGAGGTCCAAGGAAAGTTGACACAAAAGCAACTTGAGGAACTTAGAAAGACAAAGAGAGAGAAAAGCAAGATGATGTTGCTAGTGACAACTGGGTTGATCAGCGCTCATGAAATTCTTTATAATCGGAAGGATGTTGTCAAACTTGAAGGATTCAGAAAAGATTTACAAGGATGTTGCCAAGGTAGGAGGATTTGCCCTATAGGCAGAGGATGAATTGGTTGGGGCTGGTTTTTCTGGAGCATCGGAGCTGAGGGGTGATCTTCTAAAGGATCATAAAATCATGAGGGGCATGGATAGGATAAATAGACAAGGTCTTTTTCTCCGTGGTGGGGGCATCCAGAGCTAGAAGGCACAAGTACAGGGTGAGAGGGGGAAGATTTAAAAAGGAGCTGAGGGTCAACGTTTTTCACACAAATGGTGGTGTGCATAAGGAATGAGGAAGTGTTGGAGGCTGGTACAATTACAGCATCTGGATGGGCACATGAACATGAGGGTTTACAGGGATGTGGGCCAAGTGCTGACAAAAGGGTCTAGATTAATTTCGGACATCTGGTCAGCTTGGATAAGTTGCACTGACTGGCCTGTTTCTGTGCTATACATCTCTATGACTCCATCATTCTATGAGGTCCAGAGTCAATGTTGAGACTGTTGAGGGAAACCTCTGCTGGACTTATCACACTTTTGCCATCTCTACGGGTCTGTCTAGCCAGTGGGACAGGGATGGTGATGATGATATCTCTGACAGTGTTGGCAATTGAATTTTTGAGTATTCATGCATGTTTTTGAAGGTTGACATTAGTCCAATTTCTTACAATAGGCTAAGCATACTTTTTATTTAAAAAATGCCTGAGAATAGCGCCTGTAGAATCAGATCTAATTATCAAACTCAGCAGAAGATCTGGTCACACTCATGTATTAAAACTAACCATCTGTTTTATTTGAATACTATTTATTCATTGCAGTTAACATTTTGCCGAGTGTGATCCTTTCTCGGAGGAACTGTGTTCTGTCAAGATGCATCACACGGTACCTGGTAGCAATGGCAGCAGCTGATCCTGGTTGTCATCTGTGATGTGATGCTGAGGTGGCTTATTATGTATTTTCCAGTGTCTTTCCTGGATATTACTAACGTCTGTTGTTTAGTTACAGTACTCATTCGATTAGATTAGATTACATTACATTACAGAGTGGAAACAGGCCCTTCGGCCCAACAAGTCCACACCGACCCGCCGAAGCGCAACCCACCATACCCCTACATTTACCCCTTACCTAACACTACGGGTAATTTACCTGACCTGCAATTCACCTGACCTGTACATCTTTGGACTGTGGGAGGAAATCGGAGCACCTGGAGGAAACCCACGCAGACACGGGGAGAACGTGCAAACTCCACACAGTCAGTCGCCTGAGGCGGGAATTGAACCCAGGTCTCCGGCACTGTGAGGCAGCAGTGCTTACCACTGTGCCACCGTGCCGCCCTAACCTGCAACCACAATGAATTCTGTCTGGTTGACTGTTGCTTTCACCTTTGATCGATTTGTAGCTATTTGTTGCCAGAAGTTTAAAACAAAATACTACACTGAGAAAACTGTGGCCGTGATTATTGGAACGGTGAGTGTGCTGAGCTATTTGGAAAACATTCCCTGGTTTTTGAAATTAAAATAACCTGCCATGGTTTTGCTTCACAAAACTAGAGTATTATACTTCAATCTATTGGACGCTATATGGTGTATTCCATCGCCTTCTTTCACCTTTACTGGCATGCCTTATCATTCTTCTTTTGAATACTCTGACTGTCAGACATGTTTTAGTAGCAAGCAAAGCCCGCAGAAGACTCCAGAAGGACAGTGACAGAGAGAAAACCAGTGACCCAGAGATGGACAAATGTAGAAAATCCATTGTTTTACTTTTTGCTATCTCAGGCAGCTTCATTATTTTATGGTCCCCTTATATGTCATGTTTCTTGTTGAACGAATTGCAGTAATGCATGATTATTCTCCACTTTCCCCAACTGCAGGTACCATTGGATACATGCTCCAGATTCTCAGTACTTGCACAAACACTTGTAGGTACACAGTGACCCAGAGGCAATTCTGAGAGCAGCTGAAAACAGTTCTAAAGCTCCCTTTCACTCTGTTTCTCAGATCCATCAAACAGTTCGTGTAATAGTTTGCATGGAATGGAATTTGAATGCATCCCATAGATCTTTTTTAATGCTAAGCTGAACATCCCAGAGCCTACAAAACCATGCAGCAAAGTCTTGCCCACAGTAGAGACCAGAGAAAATCTTTATTCATTTTTCTTTTCAAAGACTTATCCATTTCACCTCTCAAAATTACTCTTGTGTTAGCTGCACTGTCCTATCAGGCAGGGTATTCCACATTGTAACAACTCAGTCAGTAAAGGTTTTTATTTCCAGCTCCCTTCTACTTCACCTTTCAATTACTTTCCACTTGGATTTTTTGCTCACAACAATGATGTCAGCATGAATTCTTCCTTTTCATCGATTGTATCATGGTTTTGCCTACTTCTATTCAATTCCTCTTGTGTGACTCTGTGAAGAACAGCCCCTTTTTTGCAGTCTCACCACTTAACTGCAATTTGTATCAGCAGGATATATACCCCAATCCCCAAACCCCCAACCTCACAAGCTCCTTCCATCTTATTCCTAATGTACATCAGAATACTGCATCCTTGGATACGAAAGAAAATAGCGATACAGATAGTAGAGGTCCCAGAGGGTTGGAAATTACCAATGGAGCACCTTCATCTAGATATGGAAAGAGACAAAGAACATACAACTACGAGCTAAATGTGCTTTGGTTTTTGCATCTACGGGAACTCAATTTCCTTTGTGACACATTGCTTCCTGTATCTTGTGCCTATAAAGCATCTTTTATGTGAATGCAGAGGTCTCTTCTCCATGTTGCTCTGTCTCTGCCGTCTGCATGCCTTTAAACCAAGTTCTATTTACTTTTCTGTTCTTACTCTTCAAATGATTTATTATTATCACATGTACCATGATACAGTAAAAAAAGTGTTGTGTTGCGTGCTATACAGAGAATTCATACCTGTCAATAAGGACATCAGGCTAACAGAAAGAATGCAGAACATAGTGTAACAGCTACAGAGAATATACAAGAAAGACTGATTCTAATATAGGAGAAGTCTGTTCCTAAGTCTGATAAGTGGGAAATAAGCTGTTATTAAGTCTGTTGGTACATGTTTTCAAACTTTCGTACCTTCTGTCCAATGGAAGAGGGTGGAAAAAAGTATAATAGGGGTGAGAGAATCTTTGATAATGTTGGCTGCTTTCCTGAGTCAGCAGTAAGTGTAGGCCATGATAATTGATGGAAGGCTGGTTTTTGTGATGGACTGGGCTGTGTTCACAACTCTATATTTACTTGTGGCCTTGGGCACAGTCGTTGCCATAAACAGTTGCCTGTGATACATCTAGATAGGATACTTTCTAATCAAATGATGGGCCACACTCAATGAAAGGAACTGCTTCCTCCTACTCACGTCTGCAGACATCCTTCCAATGAGGCTTTCCACCATTTGTTTATGTCATTAAATGGCAACTGTGAACCTGAGACAATAGCTGTTTACAGCATACTTTGACAGTGTTACACTGACACAATTGGTCTCACCACTTAATGCATTGATGCAACTATATTGTCCTGTTACAGTCTATTGAAATGTTTGCACCACATTTAGATTATGTTGCAAGGCAACCTTATTTCTACCAATGTGAGACAGTCGACCAAACGCTTCAAAGCACATACCTCACTGCTATGACACTGGGAGAATCTAGCCCACCTTTTATACAATTGACCCTCCACTGTTACACTGAGAATAGCTCACCCTAATCTGTTTGCACTACACAGATGGGATCCACTGCAACAGTCCATCTGGCGCACTGTTTCGGCCATTTATTTCTTAATGGTACATAGACTTTACTTACCCTGCTGTTTTAGCACAGAAAGAGTTAGATCAAGATTGGTGAATATCCAGACTTCATTTGGAAAATGTTAAGTAACATTCACACCACACAAATTGCTAGGCAATGACCATCTCCAATCATAAAATATCGATCACTGGCGCTTGACATTTAATGACATTACCTTCACTGAATCCTCAGTAATCAAAATCCTGGGGTTTACAACTGACCACAAACTGAACTGGACTAATCACAGAAATATAGTGGGAACAATAGCAGGTACGTATACTACAGTGAGCAACTCACCTCCTGATGCTGCAAAGCTGGGCCACCATGTACAAGGCATGAGTCTGGATTGAGATAGAATATTCGCTAGTTGTCTGGATGAATTCAGATGAAAATATAGTCAAGAAGCTTGACACCATTCTTGCTTGATTGACATTACATTCATAAGGAGACTTAACTTGGAGCAGCAGTGGGGGGAATCTTGCTGCAATGGCTGGGAGGTAGGGAGTGACACAGTAACTTATTTACAGGGCACTTACATCAGAGCAGCAGCAGTCAGATGCAGGGAGGGTTATCATAACTGATAACTTGCACGAGCACTGCAAGAATCTTAGAGCCTTAGAGGCCTGCGATCTTAGTTGGAGTTCATATTTTCATAACCCTCGTGGTAGAGATATACCAAGAGAGGCCAGCCAGGTGAAATGTGCAGATTGTCAAAAAATGGGTAGTGCTGGATACTGCCAGTGGCCTGGTTGACTACTTGCAGGAGGTGTTCTCAGCTGCAGACATTAAGAGCCCCAGGTCTCAAAGCTTGAGAAATGGTTGGAGACATTGTGGCACATCCATGAGACTGCGAGTTACATGAATGGCATGTTTAGAGAGGAAGTTATACCGCAGCTCAAAGGGCCAGAGGACAAATGTGACTAGGGACCTCCAAAAAGATCAGGTAGGCAGTGTAGGAATGTCTTACTCACTAACCAGTATTCCAGTTTGGATGACGATGTGAGTGTTGGTATCTCAGAGGAATACAGTCAGAGACAAGTTTCTGGCACTGGTTAGATTAGTTACAGTGTGGAAACAGGCCCTTTGGCCCAACAAGTCCACACCGAGCCGCCGAAACGCAAACCACCCAGACCCATTCCCCGACATTTACCCCTTCACCTAACACTCAGGGCAATTTAGATTAGATTAGATTAGATTACAGTGTGGAAACAGGCCCTTCGGCCCAACAAGTCCACACCGACCCGCCGAAGCGCAACCCACTCATACCCCTACATTTACCCCTTACCTAACATTACGGGCAATTTAGCATGGCCAATTCACCTGACCTGCACATCTTTGGACTGTGGGAGGAAACCGGAGCACCCGGAGGAAACCCACGCAGACACGGGGAGAATGTGCAAACTCTACACAGTCAGTCGCCTGAGGTGGGAATTGAACCCGGGTCTCTGGCACTTTGAGGTAGCAGTGCTAACCGTGCCACCGTGCCGCCCACTGGTACAGGTAGTTTGGCTGTACAGCAGGGGAGGAGAAGAAAGGAAGAACCACAGTGATAGGGGAATCTTTGTCAGGAGAGCAGACAGGTGATTCTGCAGCCGAAGATGTGACACCAAGATGGTGTGCTGCCTCTAAATGCCAGGATCAGAGATGTCACTGAACGGCTGCAATGCATCCTGAAAGGGGAGGGTGATGAGTTAAAAGTCTTCGCACATGTTGCTACCAATGATACGGGCAAAGCGAGGAACACGGTCTTGCATCAAGAATTCTGGAAGCAAGGCAGTAGAGTAAAAAGCAGTACCCCAATGATTGTCATCTCTAGATTACTGCTGGTGTCATGTGCTAACAAGGTTAGAAATAGACCGGATAATGCATGGCCCAAGAGTTGGTTTCAGAGAGAGGATTTCAGATTCCTGAATCAGTGGAACTATTTCTGGGGATTGTGAGACATGTACAAATGGGATGTTGTGCACTGGATCAACAATGCTACCAGCAACCATGCAAATAGGTTTACAAATGTTGTTGGGAGAAGCTTAAATGAGTTTGGCGGGGGCAGGGATACAGACTATCAATGAAACAGGGGCACATCATGCTACAGCAAAGGAAGCAAAGCCATGGTGAGTGTAAAGTGAGAAAGGCAAGGCTGAATGGTCTTTATTTTAATGATAGGAGTAATATAGGTATAACTGTTAAATCAGCAGTGCAGTTTGGCACATGGAAGAAAGATAATGTAGCTACAGAGAAAAATGGTTGACGAAAGGGCTAGATTGGCAATTCAATATTCTGATGGAAAGGATCAGTACACAAGATAAAGGAGAGTGTAAAAAGGATGCTGGTGCAGCAGTATTAACGAATGAGTCACTGACTGCAATGAGGTGAAATGGTATATTTAAAGTGTTGAAAAGTGTACAGCAGGTCAGGCCGCATCCAAGGGGCAGTCGACATTTCAGACATAAACCCGTCATCAGGAAGGGCTCCCATTCTTGATGATGGACTTATGCCCAAAAAGTAAATTCTCCTGCTCCTTGGATACTGCCTGACCTGCTGTGCTTTTCCATTTGATTCTGATTTTTTATTCTGATCTCCAGATAAATGTGAGGTGCTGCATTTTGGGAAAGCAAATCTTAGCAGGACTAATACCTTAATTTTAAGGTCCTAGCGAGTGTTGCTGAACAAAGAAACCTTGAAGTGCAGGTTCATAGCTCCTTGAAAGTTGAGTCGCAGATAGATAGGATAGTGAAGAAGGCGTTTGGTATGCTTTCCTTTATTGGTCAGAGTACTGAGTACATGAGTTGGGAGGTCATGTTGCGGCTGTACAGGACATTGGTTAGGCCACTGTTGGAATATTGCGTGCAATTCTGCTCTCCTTCCTATTGGAAAGATGTTGTGAAACTTGAAAGGGTTCAGAAAAGATTTACAAGGATATTGCCAGGGTTGGAGGATCTGAGCTACAGGGAGAGGCTGAACAGGCTGGGGCTGTTTTCCCTGGAGCGTCGAAGGCTGAAGGGTGACCTTATAGAGGTTTACAAAATTATGAGGGGCATGGATAGGGTAAACAGGCAAAGTCTTTTCCCTGGGGTCGGGGAGTCTAGAACAAGAGGGCATAGGTTTAGGGCGAGAGGGGAAAGATATAAAAGAGACCTAAGGGGCAACCTTTTCACACAGAGGGTGGTACGTGTATGGAATGAGTTGCCAGAGGAAGTGGTGGAGGCTGGTAAAATTGCAACATTTAAGAGGCATTTGGATGGGTATATGAATAAGAAGGGTTTGGAAGGATATGGGCCAGGTGCTGGCAGGTGGGACTAGATTGGGTTGGGATATCTGGTCGGCATTGATGGGTTGGACCGAAGGGTCTGTTTCCATGCTGTACATCTCTATGACTCTATGACTCTATCTCCAGTCCTCAGTTGCTCTCAATCTTTGCAGGATTTTCAGATGTGGGTAGAACTGAGGAATGATAAGGGGAGAGCTACTTTACTTGAATTATATGACAGGTCCCCAAAGGGTCAGTGGGAAATTGAGGAGCAAGTCGGTAGACAGTTCACAGAGTAATTATTGGATAATTATAGCAGGGAATTTCAATTTTCCTGCCATAAATTGGCACAGTCATTGTGTTACGTTTTTAAAGGTTGTGGATTTCTTGAAATGTATACAAGGGAGTTTATGGGCTCAATATGTCAAAGACCGAACAAGACATGGCAGAGTGCTGGAAGTAGTTCTGGAGATAAAAGCCGGACAAATGATCCATGAAGCAGGGGGGAGACATTTAGAGAACAATTTCAAATATGTTCTGGATAAGGATAAAGATGGCTTGCAAAAAATGGCTTTGGATTGGAGGAAGGCAGATTTTATGAAAAAAAAAGCAGAATTTGGTTACAGTGGACTGGGTGCAACTCTTGGCAAGTAAGTCTATGGCGGAGAAAAGGGGCCATTCAAAATGGAGCTGGTGAGAGAACAGGTTCAAATATGTCGAGGCAAATGTACGAGAAATAAATTCAGAGAACCCTGGATGACTAGGACAATTTGTGACTTGATCAGGAAGAAGAGAAATGTTAATAGCAAGTCCAAAGGGAGCAATTCAACTGTGGCCCTCAAAAAATACAGCAAGTAATTTAAGAAAGGAACTGGAAGAACAAAAGTGGGGCAGAAGAAAGGATTTGCAAAAAGAATTCAGGAGAATCTGAAGGCATTTTATACATACATTAAAGGGAAGATGTTAACCAGACAAAGAGTAGGGCCCATTAAGGACCAAGCATGTAATGGTTGTGTGAAGCCGCAGAATGTTGGAAGGGTGATGAATGAATACTTCTCTTTGGTCTTCATTCTGGAAAAGGAGACGTAGATATGGAATTCATTAAAAGCAGTTGTGAGGAACTTGTCAAGTTTGACATCAGGAATGGCGAGGCATTGGAGGCTCTATGAGGATTAAAAACTGACAAATTCCCCGGTCCAGATGAATTGCATCCTATGTTGTTGTATGTGGTGGGTTGGAAATTGCAGGGGCTCTGACACAAAATTTTAATTCCTCTCTGGACATGGGCTAATTTCCAGAAGTCTGGCTTATGGCTAATTTGGTATCACTTTTTAAGAGGTACAGTCAAGATTAACCAGGAAATTACAGACCAGTGAATCTCACGTCAGTGGTACAGAAACTACGGGAGAACATTCTGAACACGCGAATTAATACCTATTAGGAAAGGTATGTATTAGTTCGGGATAGGCAGCAAGGCTTTGTCAGAGGGAAGTCATGCCTCAGTAATTTGTTCGAGTTTTTTGAAAATATGATCAATGTGAGCACAAGGGAAGTTCAGTTGATGTATTAATATGGATTTTAACAAACCTTTGACGAGTCCCCACGTGGGGGATTGATTGAGAAAGTTAAACCACATGGAAATGAGGAAACTTGCTGAAATGTTATGCAAATTTAATGATGACACCAAAAATGGTAGAGTGGTTTATACCAAAGAAGATGGTTGTCTGTACAGGAAGATAGAGACGGGTTAGTCACATGGCTAGAGCAGCAACAAATGGTATTTAAACCTGATTAGTGTGAGGAGATGCACTTTGGAAGAAAAAAACAAGATAAGGGAGTATTTAGAGAATGACAGGAAACTGGGTAGCTCAAGAGCAGAGGGATCTTGGGGTGATTATTCACAGATATTGGAAGGCAGCAGGACATGTGAATAGAATAGTTAAGAAGGGATATGGATCACTTGCTTTCATTAATTGTGGTACATAGTATAAGAGGAAGGAGGTAAGGAGCTGAAGAAAGCATTGGTTACCCTGCATCTGGAGTGCTGTGTGCAGTCTGGTCACTTTAGTACAGGAAGGATTTAATGGCACTCGGGGGGGGGGGGGGGGGTACAGAGGAGGTACACCAAGATGTTGCCTGGGATGGAGAAATTGAGCTATTAGATGAGATAGGTTTGGTTTGTTTTCTAAAGAGTAGAGAAGACTCAGGGTGCCATGATTGTGATGCATAAGGTTAAGATGGGTATGAACCAGGTGTGTAGAGAGCAGCTGTTCCCTTTGATTGAGAGTTCAATTATGAGAGCAAATTGTTGTAGGATAAGGGGCATTTAATTGAGGGAGAATTTGCAAAAAAAACATTTTCACTCTGCAGGTGGTGGGAATCTAGAAAGCACTGACTTTAAAGGAAGTGGTGGCTGGAAATCATTAAAGGATATGTCGATGTGTTCTTCAAATGTCATTATTTGGAGGTGCCGATGTTGGACTGGGATATCCAACATTAAAAAGTTAAACAACACTAGGTTATCGTCCAACAGATTTATTTGGAAGCGTAGCATTCACAGCACTGCTCCTTCCTCAGGTGGTTATGGAGTATTAAGATCGCAAGACACAGAATTTCTAGCAAATTTAGGATCTTAATACTCCACGACCATCTGATGAAGGGGCAGCGTTTTGAAAGCTAAGGCTTCCAAATAAACATGTTGGATTATAACCTGGTGTGTGATTTTTAGCTTCAAACATCATAACATTGGAAGATATGTATCAAATGCAGGAAATTGGGATTGGCACACCTTTAGTGGTATTTATGTTGATGCAGACGCAATGGGCCTAAGGGTCTTTTCTGTGCTGTATGAACCTAAAATGAATGTAATGCAATGCTCCCCAATAACCTGTATAAGTGCAGTGCAACAAAACACATGAGGCTTCACACCATCCAGGACAAAGCAAATAGCTTAATTGGCATGATATCCACAAGCATTAACTGCCTTAACCGTCACTCAGTATGTGCAGCATGTACTATCTACAAGATGCACTGTAGAAATTCACAATCCAACGTGAGACAGAATCTTCCAAACATATGACCACTTCCATCTGGAAGGGCAAGGACAACATAGGCATGAGTACACCACAACCTGCTAGTTTTCTGCTGACTTGGAAATATATCACTGCTATTTCACTGTTGCCGGGTCGAGATCCTGGATTTCTCTGCATAACGGCAATGTGAGACTATCAAGGGCATATGGACTGCTACAGTTTAAGACGGTCCCTCCCCACAATCGCTCAAGGACAACCAGGGACAGGCAATAAATGCTGGCTAGCCAGCGATGTTCATAACCCGTGTGAAAAAAGTGTCTCTTTTTGAGATCCACATGTTCTACATATACTGGTACCCCTTTGTCAATCCTGTCTTTTTAAAACTGATTGCATTATGACTTTTCTAAATGTCCTGCCAATTCTTCCTAAATAATGGATTCAAGCATTTTCTGATATTGGAGTAACTTGCCGAAAGTTCCCAGCCTTCTGTCGCTCATGTCTTGAGCAGAATTGTTAAATTTGCAATTTTCCAATCTATTCAGACTTTTTAAGCATCTAGATAATTCTATATGATCGCAACAAATACAATATAGAGTAAGATCAGGCAAAGTCCAAGCCAGCAATAGTGGTAGCAAACGTGCCAGCTTGGGGCACAGGCAGGCCTTTCCGTGGCCTGGTTCAAGATGCCAGGATGGCGTGTTGACTCCCTGTGTCAAGGTCAAGGATTTCACTGTGTAGTTGCATGGAATGCTGAAGGGGTTGGATGAGCAGTCATTTTGCACATTGGAACCAACAAGGATGAGGTCCTGCGAGTGACTGCAGACATAGGAGAGAGGCTGAAAAGCAAGAGCTCCAGGTGGGTAATCTCTGGTGCCACATGGTAATAAAGCAACAAATATACAGTTAGGACTAACGAATACGTGGCTAAGGAGCTAGTGTGGGGGGGGGGGAAGGTTTCAGGTTCTTGGATCATTGGGATCTCTTCTGGGACAGTGTGACCTGTCGAAGTGGGATCGGTTGCACCTAAACTGGAAGGGAACCAATATCCTCTCAGGGAGATTCCCTAGTGCAACGCTAAAGGCTTAAACTGGAGAAGCAGCAGGCTGGAAACCAGAGCAAGACATCAACAAATGAATGGAGTGAGGGGAAGGTAGATGTTACGACCAGTGAATCAGAAAGGAATAATAGGTAGGGACAACTAAATGAGCACAATGGTACTGATGGGTTGAAATATGTTTATTTCAAAGCAAGGAGAATTATAGTTAAGGCAAATTAGCTTAGATCCTGGAATCATAAATGGGATTATAATGTTGTGACCATTACAGCGACTTGAATGAGTGAGAAACAGGATTGGCCATTGAATATTCCAGGGTTTTGTTGTTTTAATTATCATGCATCAAGTCCATAGCGCCCTGAAAGAGGCCACACAAATAGATCGGATGGAAAAGAAGGTGCATGGCATGTTTGCCTTTATCTGTTGGGGAACTCAGGACACTTGTTGCAACTTTATAAGATTTGGTTAGGCTATAATTTAGAGTATTATATTCAGCTCTGATCGGCACATTGCAGGAAAGAAGGGGGAGGCTTTGAAGAGGGTGCAGAAGAGATTTATGAGGTAGCTTTCTGGATTAGAGGGTATCAGCTATAAGGACAGGCTAGTAAAACTCATGTTCTTTTCTCTGAAGCGGCGGAGGCTGAAGGGAGACCTTCTTATATGTTTATAAAATTATGAGATGCGTAGATAGGGTTGGGAGTCACGATGTTTTCCCCAGAGTTAAGGTGTCTAGTAGTAGGACCTATGCATTTAAGGTGTGTGTGTTGGCGGTGGGGGGTTAAAGGGGAGGCGAGGGCAATCTTTTCCATCGAGAGTGGTCAGAGTCTGGAATGTACTGTCAGGGGTGGGGGAGACAAATACAACCTGCGCGTTTCAGGGACCATGGGCAGGCAGAAGGGATTGTTTTGGCCTCTTCTTCAGCACATCATGGGCCGAAGGATCAGTTCTTGTGCTGTATTCATGGAATCCCTACAATGTGGAAACAGGCCGTTTGGCCCAATAAGTCCAAATACTTCGAAGAGTAACCTAACCAGACCCATTCCTCAGGCAAAGTGGGTTCATACAAATCATAGAATGCTGACAGTGTGGAAAAAGGCCCTTCGCCCCAACAAGCCCACAATGACCCTCTCAAGAGTTACCCACCCACACCAATTCTCCCACCCTATTACTCTAACTAATACACCTAACCTAGACGGCCTGAACACTATGGGCAATTTAACATGGCCGATTCACCAGAGCTGCACATCTTTGGATTGTGGGAGGAAACCAGAGCACTCTGAGGAAACCCACACAGGGAGAACGTTCAAACTCTACACAGACAGTCGCCCGAGGAGGAATCGAACCTGGGACCCTGGTGTTTTGAGGCAGCAGTGCTAACCATTGAGCCATTGTGCCACCCGTGTACTGGGCTATGTTCTACAGAGAGGAAGGTAAAAGAGGCGGAGGATTTGCATTATTAATCAGGGAGAATGTCTGCACTTAGACAGAATATATTGAGGCACATCTCACCTCATTTGGGGGTTACTGAGGCAATATGGGTAGCGCTCAAAAATAAGATAGATGCATTCAAGAACAAATAAATAGCAGAATCTGGAATGATACAATAACAACAGCGTTGTGATATTGGGTGAAAATATTTAACTTCCTCAATGTTGACTGGGACTCCCTTAGAGGAAGAGGTTTAAGCTGGGCAGAATTTGTTCAGTGAATCCAAAATAGTTTATTGAAAAAATTATGTGGATAGTCCAACGAGAGGAAGGGCCATTCTGGACCTTGTATTGACTAATGAGCCTGGGCAGGTGACTGAGCTTTCAGTAGGACAGTATTTTAGAAACAGAGCTCACAACTCCTTAAGTTTTAAGATAGCTGTGAGTAAGGAGAAGTCAGGAACTTGCTGGAAGGTACTAAATTTGAGGAGGTCAAGTTATGTCAGTATTAGGTTGGAGCTAGGGTGTGTAAGTTGGGAGGAGCAGTTATCAGTCAAGTCCTCATTTGACATGTGGGAGGTCCATAAAGACCTACAGATCAGAATTCATGGAATGTCATGTTCCAGTACAGATAGACTTGAGAGTGAAGTAGGGAAATAGCAGATAGAACTTAATATGGACAAACGTGAGATAATGCTTTTTGGAAGATTTGATGCAGGAGGGAAATCTACATTAAATAACACAACACTTATAAAAATTAACACTGAGGGATTACAGTTCTGCAGATTAACTGTAATAGACCTACATTAGTTTTCGTCAGTCTTTTCCTCTTTACATACCCAGAGAAAGTTTTACAATCAGTTCTTATGCTCCCCCCACAAATTTACTCTCATCTCCTGCTTTTCATTTCTTAAGCAACTCCTTGAACCTTCTTTGCTGATTTCTAAACTGTTACCGATCCTCAGGTCTTTTGCTTTTGCCAGCTAATTTGTTTGCCTCTCAGTCACTAACTTCCCTCATAAGTTGGCTTGACCACTATTGCTTTGCACTCTTGCACCAGACTAGATTAAACAATTCTTTTAAGTTCAGTAATTTGCTCTTTGAATGTTTGCTATTGTCTGCTGACTGTTCTTCGTTTCAGTAACCTTTTCAATCCATTATATCTAACTCATACCTCATTCCTTCAGTTTCCCTTATTAAGATTCAGGTCACTGGTCTCAGAATCAACTACCTCAATCTCCATCTTGAAGATATGAGCACCTGAACAAGATGGATGGCAGTGCTACAAGAAGACAACTCACCACCACCTTCAATGATATCTAAGATTGGGCAGCAAATCTTGGCTTTGCCAAGGAAACCCACATACCAGGAAAGAATGGAATGAATACACTGCAGCTACTTGTCAAATCAATCCTGCATCCTTTTGGAACATTCTCCAGGTATTCACACATATGCTTTGCAGACATTTTTTCTGAGTGTATTGTGTGCGTGAGATCCCAGTCCTCATTAGGTATTTCTACATTTTTTCCAATACAATTTCTTTGCAGGTTTTACTTTTGTTTGTTCATAGGACTGTAAGTAATATCGATCTAATTATGTCCTTGGAGGATTTGGTTGATATATATTGAGTTGGTAGCAGTTTCAAGTAAAGATTGGATTATTTAACACAGAAAATGAAGTATCCTTTCAACTCGCTACCAACACTTGCTAATGTTGAGTTCATCTACTGTCCTGTGCTTGTGGTTGTTGGCATGTCTGGTAAGTAATATCTGTCCATGGTTGTGTACTTGGTCAACTATTTCTGTTTTCAGAGTGATCCATAATCTGGGTAAGAATAGTACTCGAACCAATGCCACTTATGAGAAGTGTTTCTCTTCCTAAACTGTTCATTCAGTCTTACTTCAGTATTTTGGAAAATCAGCTATGAATCAATTGGGAACATTGTAAAATATTATGTTATTTAAAAAAAAACTTCATAGTATTCATTCATTCTTTTAAGAGTGTTTGTGCAGTTTGATTAATTTAACAAAATTGAATTTGCTGATATCAAATTCTTTAATGTATGACCAAAGTTTAATCCAACTGAGAAAATTAATTCCATGTTCAAATAATTAAAACTACCAATGGCGATTGATTAGACATGGAGACATGCAACTTTGAGAAGACAGCCAATATTTAGCAAAACATTGGTGGACTTGAATGATAAACAGACATAATTGAGCGGTTAATTTAATGATCATTGGCAATTGTTTTGTTGTTTGCAGGTGAGTTATGCTGAAAAGCTACTTCCATTGATTGGAAATTCCTGCCTTTGGGTCTCACAGGTTAGTGAGCTCAAAGCAACAACCTTCTTAGCCATGATCTTCTCCAGATTTGAGTGCTGAAGAGCGACTCAAGTTAGAATGTACTTTGGTCTTGAACAAAGTATTTACCATTTCTTTATTCTCTTGTGGTACCTGGAGTTGTTGCTGACTGTCCAGCATTTATTGCCATTCCCTAGAATGTCCTCGAAAAGGTGATGGTGATCTTCCTTCTTCAACTACTGCAGTGCATGAGTTATAGATGGATCCAAAATTCAGAATTGAAGGATTTTGACTTATCAACACTGAAGAAATGCTGATATATTTTCAAGTCAAGATGGAGGCTGGCTTAGTAGGGAACTAGCAGGTACTGGTATTGCCATGCATCTGCAAGATGGAAATAGTCATAGGCTTGGAATGTGCAGCCTCAGGAATTTGGACAATCTTCTGCAGTGCACCTTGTAGACAATACACTACAACTACAAAACATTGGTGCTCGAGGGAGTGAAAGGTTGTGGATGTGGTAACAAACAAAATTGCTGCTTTGTCCTGGATGTGTCAAGCTTGAGGGTTGTTGGAATTGCAACTATCTCGGTAAGTGGAGAGAATTCCGTCACACTTCTGAATAGTGCATTATAGATGGTGGAAAGACTGTGGCAGTCAGGAGGTGAGTTATTCACTGCAGTATTCCTTTACTATTATTTCTCTTGTACCCATTGTATCTATTGTTCAGGAGATGTTGCATTTGAACTTAGATCATTGTAGTGTCTGAGGAGTCGTGAATGATGCTGAATATTGTGCAAACATCGCTAAGATTCCCACTTCTGACCTTAAAATGGAAGAAAGATCATTCATGAGGCAGCCACATACACTTGGGCTTGAACACCTTCAGAGCGGTCCTGGAGTTGAGATGACTGACTTCCAACAAAAACATTTTCCTATATACAAAATATAACTAATTTGCTTCCTAACGTCCACCGATTCCAATTTTGTTTGTATAGCGTCAAGGACTCTCAGTTAAATGTAGCCTTGATGTCAAACTGTGTCATTCTTACCTCACCTCTGGAATTCAACTCTTTCATCCAGTTTTGAAAGCAAGGCTGTAATGAGGTCAGAAGCTGAGTAGCCCTTGCAACATCCAAACTGGGTATCAGTGGGCAGATTATTGCTGAACAGATACTGTGTGACAGCACTGTTGATCCCAACTTGAGTCACTTTACTGATGATTGAGAGTAGACTGAGAGGGCAATGATTGGCCAGGTTGGATTTGTCCTGCTTTTTGCATACAGAGCTCACCTGGGAAATTATTCACATTGGATGGTAGATATCAGTGTTGCTACTGAAAAGGAGCAGCATGGCTGGGATGAAGTTTTGAAACAGAAGTATTTATTACTACTGCCAGAATGCTGTCAGGACCAATATCCTTTGCAGCATCCAGTGCCAAAAACTGTTTCTTGATATCACATGAAGTGAATCAAATTGGGTGAGGACTGCAGCAGGCCAAGATGGATCATCTGCTTGACATTTCTAGCTAAAGATAGTTATGAATGTTTCAGATTTAACTTTTGCACTGATGATCTGGGCTCTTCCATCATAAAATATGGGGATACTTATGTAGCTTCCTCTTCATCAAATGAGTTTATCTGTCCATCCGAATGTATTACTGGATATGGTAGATTTGAGTCATTGGTTGTGGGCTTATTTAGCTCTTTCTAACACTTCCTGCTTGTGTTGTTCGATATGCATGCAGTCTGGTTTGGCACTTAGTCGGTGGACAATTCATTTTCAGGAATGCCTGGTCTTGCTTTTTTCGTGCCCTCCTCCACTCTCCACTGAACTAAGTTTAATTCTCTGCCTTGATGGTAATGGAAGAATGGGGCTGAAGTTGGGCCATGAATTTGCAAGTTGCGTTAAGAGAACATATCTGCAGCTGCTGCCCACCCACAGTGCCTCATGGATGCCCAGTTTTGTCACGCGAATTGTTTGAAATCTGTCCCATTCAGCACGATGAGGGTGCCACACAATGTAACGCAGAGTGTTCTCAAGGCGAACATGGGACTTTGTTTCCACAAGGACTGTGTAGTCATCATTCTTAAAGGTACTGTCATGGATCAATGCATCTGCAGCCAGTAGATTGGTAAGGATGAAGCCAAGAAACTTTTCCTATTTTGTTCATTCCTTCATTAACCATGGCAGACATTGTGTGGCAGCAATGACCTTTTGGACCGAAACAGATTAGCTCAGCACTACTGATCACTCTTGATGGTGAACTTTTAAATTCCCCAGCCAGACTACAGTTTAAGAATTTGAAATCCTCAGTACTTCTCAAAATTTTATTCATTGTGGAGGTTTACTAATTCAGCAGCTGACTGACAACAGAACACAATAATCACTAGGCAGTTTCCTTGCCCATGTTTAACCTGATTCTGTGAGAGTTGATGACGTCCAGAGTCAATGTTTTGAACTTTCAGGGAAAGTCCCTCCTGACTGGCTTTGTGCATGGGAAATCATGTCTCACTAACTTGATTGAATTTATCAAAGAAGTAACAAAGAGGATTGATAATGGCAGAGTGGTGGATGTGATTTATATGGACTTGAATGAGGCATTCGACAAGGTTCCTCATGGGAGACAGGTTAGCAAGGTTAGATCGCATGGAATACAGGGATAACTAACCATTTGGATACAGAACTGGCTTGAAGGTAGAAGATGTGAAAAGATTGGTGGTGGGGAGGAGGTGTTGCTTTTCAGACTGGAGAACTATAACCAGTGGTGATATGCCACAAGGATCAGTGCTGGCTCCACAATCTTTAATCATTTACATAAATGATTTGGATGTGAACATAGGTGATATAGATTGATTAGACCTTGATTGGATAGGCCAATAGACTGAGGAGTGGCAGATGGCGTTAAATTTAAATAAACGTGAGGTGCTTCATTTTGAAAAAGCAAATTTACTAGGACTTCTACACAAAATGGTAAGGTCCTAAGGAGTGTTGCTGAACAAAGAGACCTTGAAGTGCAGGTTCATAGTTCCTTGAAAGTAGAATTGCAGGTAGGTAAGATAGTGAAGGAAGTATTTGGTATGTTTTCCTTTATTGGTCAGACCATTGAGTACAGGATTGGGGATGTTATGTTGCAGATGGACAGGACAATGGGTAGGCCAATTTTAGAATCCTGCATCCAATTCTGGTCTCCTCATTGGAATGATGTTGCAAAACTTGAAAGGATTTACGAGGATGATGCCAAGGTTGGAGGATTTGAACTACAGGGAGAAGCTGAATAAGCTGGGGCTATTTTCGCTGGAGTGTCGGAGGCTGAGGGGTGACTTTACTGACGTTTTTAAAATCATGACTGGCATGGATAGGATAAACAGACAATACCTTTTTCCTGGGCTTGGAGAGTCCAGAACTAGAGGGCATAGTTTCATGGTGAGAGGGGGAAGATATCAAAGGGACCTAAGGGGCAACATTTTCACGCAGAGATGGTGAGTGTATGGAATGAATGCCAGAGAAAGTGATGGAGGCTGGTACAATTGCAACATTTAAAATGCATCTGGATGGGTATATAAATAGGAAGGGTTTAGAGGAATATGGGCCAAGTGCTGGCAAATGGAACTAGATTAGTTTAGAATATCTGGTCGGCATGGACCAGTTGGACCGAATGGTCTGTTTCAGTGCTGTACATCGATATGACTCTAAACCAGTGTATCCATCTCTACTATGTCTGTTGCGAGTAGGACAGGGCATATTGAAGGTAGTGGTGGTTGTCTCTGCAACATTGCAATGCAACATTTGAGTATTCATGCATTTTTTAAGATTGATATTACTTCAATTCCTTACAATTGGGTTAATTTTTAAAAAACGTGTTTTCAAAACATTGTCTTGAAAAACATCTGTAGAATCAAATGTAATGATTAAATATTTGATGTAGCAAGTTCAACAGGTGATCTGGTCATACTCATATACTAAAGCTATCCACCTGATTTATTTATTGCAGTTAATGTGTTGGCGATTGTGATCCTCTCTCAGAGGAACTGTGGTCTCTCAAGATGTATCACACGGTACCTGATAGCAATGGCTGCCTCTGATTTTCTTGTTGTCATCTGTGATGTGCTGCTGAGGTGGCTTATTATGCATTTCCCAGTGTCTTTCCTGGATATTACTTATGTCTGTAGTTTGGTTACGGTGCTCATTCCTGCAACCACAATGAATTCTGTTTGGTTGACTGTTGCTTTCACCTTTGATCGATTTGTGGCTATTTGCTGCCAGAAGTTTAAAACCAAATATTGCACTGAGAAAACTGCAGCCGTGATTATTGGAACAGTGAGCATGATGAGTTATTTGGAAAGCATTCCCTGGTTTTTCATGTTCCAATCCAAGTACATCTTCAATAACCTGCCATGGTTTTGCATCACAAAACCAGAATATTACACTTCAGTCTTCTGGGCATTATATGGCATATTCCATCGCATCCTATCCCCTTTACTGCCATTTGTTATTATTCTTCTTTTGAACACTCTGACCGTCAGACATGTTTTAGTTGCAAGCAAAGCTCGCAGGAGACTCCAGAAGGACAGCGACAAGGATAAAGCCAGTGACCCAGAGATGGAAAAACGCAGAAAATCCATTGTTTTGCTCTTCGCCATCTCAGGCAGCTTCATTATTTTATGGACTCCTTATAACACATGTTTCCTTTATCAACGAATTGCATTCACACATGAGTATTCTCCACTACCCCCAGCTGTGGGTACTGTTGGATACCTCCTCCAGCTCCTCAGTACTTGCACAAACACTTGCATATACACAGTGACCCAGAGGCAATTCCGAGAGCATCTGAAAACAGTTGTGAAGCTCCCCTACACTCTGATTCTCAGATCAATAAAACAGTCAGTGTAATAGTTTACATGGAATAGATTTTGATTCCATCCCATAATTCTTCTTACATCTGAGTTGTGCATCTATGAATTACTGCGCAGTGCAGCAGCGTTTTGCCCACAGAACAGAGAAAATCTTTATTCATTTTTCACAGAATTATCCAGTTCCTCTCTGGAAGTGACTCTTGTATCAGCCTCCACTATTCAGTCAGGCATCTCTTCCAAACTGTAACAATTCAGTGAGTAAACATTTTTTCCTTCCAGCTCCCCTCGACTTCACCTTTCAACTATTTTCCAATTGGGTTTTCTGGCTACTACATTTATATCAGTGTGAACATTTTATTCTCATTAATTATATCATGGTCTTGACTACTTCTATTCAATTTCTCTTGACTGACCCTGTTTCTGCAGTCTTACCTATTTCACTGAAATTCCTCATTCCGAATATGAGCAATAAGTCCTGACCACACCCTCTCAAACTCCTTCAACATATGCCTTATGTACAACTGAATACTGCATCCTCAGATACTAAGAGAAGTAAATGAAGAGATAGTAGATGTATTGGTCGTAATCTTTAATGTAAGTTCCAGATGTTGGAAAACTACCAATGGAACACCTTCATTTGGACAAGGAAGAATGCAAAGAACATGGAACTATAGGCTAAATGTGCTTTGATTTATACAGGTACCCATTTCCTTTTGTATCAACTTGCTTCATGTGTTCTGTCTCCACAAAGCACCTTGTATGTGAATGCTCAGGTCTCTTTTCCATTTTCTATATCTCCACTATCTGCATAACTTTTAATGAGGTTTTACTTTACTTTTCTGCTCCTCCTCTTCTCATGACATCAAGGATACATGGATAGAACATGTTTTGGGCAATAATGTCAATCACCAGCCATGATCTGATTTAATTTGATTTATATTGCCACATGTACCAAGATACCATGAAAAGTATTGGAGTGTACGCTATCCAGACAAATCATACCTTACATTGGTACATCAGGCTAAGAGAACAGAATGCAGAATATAGTGTTACAGCTACAATGTGCAGAGAAAGTTTAATTCTAATGTAGGAGAGGTCCGTTCAAAAAGTCGAATAACAGTGGGGAAGAAGCTGCTCTTTGATTTCAAACCTTTGTATCTTCCTTCTAATGGAAGAGGGTTGGAGAGAATAACAGGGACTGGAGAGTCTTCGATTATGTTGGCTGCTTTCCCAAGGCACCAGGAAGTGTAGACCATGAGAATCGAAGGAAGACTTTTTTTTGTGATGGACTGGGCTGCATTCATAACTCTGAAATTACTTGTGGACTTGGGCAGAGCAATTGACCCATATGATGCATTTGGATAGATGCTTTTTAATCAAATGGTGGGGTACACTCAAATGGATGAAACAGTTTCCACACATTCAGATCTCCAGACATCCCTCCAATGAGACAGCCCATCCTGTTCCTTATACCATTAAATAGCAACTGTGAACGAGTTTGCACCACACAGATGGAATTCACCACAAGAGTTTACCTCACTGTTTAGGCCATTTATTTCTTGGTGATACATAGACTTTATTTACCCATCTCTTTTTAGTGCACAAGCACATGGGTTAAGATTAGTTAATATCGAGACTTCACATTAAAAGTGGCAAGTAACATTTGCACCACAAATGCTAGGCAATGACCATCCCCAGTAAGAGAAAATCTAATCACTGGCACTTGACATTAAATCATGAAATTCTCTGCAATCAACATCCAGTGGTTTACAACTGACCAGAAACCAAACCCACAAAAATAAATACCGTAGGAACAAAAGCAGATCACAAGCGAGGAATACTACATTGATTAACTCATTTTCTGAATCTCCAGAGCCTGTCCACCATCTACAATGCATGAGTCAGTATTGTGATAGAATGCTCCTTGCTTGGTGAGATGAGTGCAGCTCCAATAGTAGTTAAGAAACTTGACATCATCCAAAACAAAGCAAACACTTGATTGGCACTACGTCCATTAGCTTACAGTCGCAGTTGGAAAAACTCGCAGTCATAACTGGAAGGTGGAGAGGGACAGAGTAATTGATGAGTTGCAGGGACAGTACAACTCCTGTTAACACCATAAATTTAAAAGGTGAGAAAGGCTCTGGATTGCAGAGCACTAGTCTGTGGCTGATCATCCAAGTCAATAGCCTAATCCTGCTTTCTCCCCATAACCTTTGGCCCCATTTGTCCCAAGTGTTATATCTATCCTCTTCTTGAATGCATTCAATGTTTTGGCATCATCTGCTTCCTGTGGTAATGAATTGCACAGATTCATCACTCTTAGGATGAAGAAATGCATCCTCATCTCTGTTAGAAATGGCCCATCCCAAATCCTCAGACTGTGACCTCTGGTTCTGGACGCACCCTTTAGGGAAGCAAATCTGCCATTCTTACCTGGCTCTGCCTACATGTGACTCCAGACCCACAGCAATGTGGTTGACTCTCAACTGCCCTCTGGGCCATTAGGTATGGGCAATAAATTTTGCCTAGCCAGCAATGTCCTCATCCTGTAACAGAATAAACTTTTAAAAATCCACCATAGGGAACATCCTCCCAGCACCTACCCTGTCTAGTCCCGTTAGAATTTTATACGCCTCTATGAGATCACTCCACATTCATCTGAACTCCAGCAAAACAATCCTAATCTAGTCAATTTCTCCTCATATGTCAGTCCCACCGTCCCCAGAATCTGCCTGATAAATCTTTGCTGCACTTCCTCGAGAGTAAGAGCATCCTTCCGCAGAAAAGATGACCATAACTGCAAACAATATTCTCGGTGTGACTTCACCAAGGCCCTGTATAAATACAGCAACACATCTCTGCTCCTGTACTTGAAACCTCTTGCAATCAAGGCGAGCATACCATTTGCCTTCTTTACCACCTGCATGCTTACCTTCAACGACTGGTGCACGAAAACACTGCACAATCCCCTCTCCCATGTTGCAGTCAGTCAGGTAGTAATCTACCTGCTTACCTTTTCGACCTTTTGGTTTTGTCCTCGCTCCCTCCTTCTGACTCCTTACATCATTCCCATCCACCTGACGTATTAGTTTAAAGCCTCCCCAACTGTTCAAGCAAACAACCCCCAGGATATCAGTCCCAGTCTTTCCAAGTGTAACCCATACAATACATACAGCACCCACGTTCCCTAGAGCCTGTCCCAATGCCACAGGAATCTGAAATCTTCTTGTTGACACCATCTTTTCAGCCACAAGTTTATCCGATATATTCTGCCATTCCCACTCTGACTAGCACGTGGCATTGGTAGTAATCCTGAAACCACTACCTTTGAGGTCCGATTTCTAAACTTTCTTCCAAGCTCCCTGCATTCTGCTTTCAGGACCTCATCCATTTTTTTTTTACCTAGCTTCTTCAACAGCACCTTAAAAACCATGTGGCCTCTGTGAAGGATAGGGGCAGCAGATACATGAAAACATGGAACTAAGACACTGTTTCTTCAATGCCACTCTGTCCAATCCTGGACTTCACTAACTATCACTTCTGTGGTCTACACAGTGATAAATAAAGCCAGATCACCACTGACCTCTCCATAGCAATTAGGGAAGTCAATAATTACTGACCATGAGAATGATGCCCCATCTCATGGAAGAACTTTTCATTCTTTGTCCCTCATAAGACAATACATAAACTGTAAGAATCCGCTGACTGAATACTTTTTAAACTGATGGCTACACATGCATATCCCACTTTAAGTAAGGATGTCTAAACTCTTATTACATTAATTGATCTGTACATTTCTAGTAGATTCTCCCAAATTTTGCACCTTTCTCCTTCACAAACACATGAGAAATCACAACACACCAGGTTATAGTCTGAAAGGGTTATTTTGAAATCATCATCTTTCAACAAGTGAAGTGATGAAGGAACAATGGCTCATCTGATGAAGGAGCAGCGCTCCAAAAGCTTGTGATTTCAAATGAACCTGTTGGTCTTGATATGGATCAGGCCAGATCCCTCAAAATATTTTAAGATAGCCGAGACCCGAACCTTTGCTTATTTTAAAGGTAGATGTGAAATGGATGCTCAAGGTGAAACCACTCAACATTTAGCAATAAAATTTATTTAAACACTATAGTTAAAACACAAACAAAGAGGAATTTGGAATAACTTAACTATCGGAAAACTTAACCAAATACTAAATACAGTAATGGTTAATAATGAACTATTCCAAAACAGAAACATCCTATAAACACACCACTTGGCCAAAAGTTAAATCCAAACATTGATTCTGACAGGCAGGTTTCCAATCCAAGAGGGAACACCAAGAGAGATATCAGCGAAAATCCCAGTTCGGAATCATTTACTGAAGCTTGCAAACTTTCTGGGACTCAAACATCTTGTTATTGCCACAATTAAAAAAGACTAGGAAGCCTGATCAGGGAGAACTTGCCATTCCCCTTCCATTGTTCAACCTTTTAAAAATAGACCTGAAGGCCTCTTAACCCAGACACTGCATCACCTCTGCCTTTACAACCTCTCTTCAAAAAACCTAGGACAAAATAACCATTGTAAAGTGACAGTATCATCACACAGTATAACCTGGTGTCTTCTGACTTCTGTTACTCTTTTACCGTGCAATTAGGTCTCTCAATACAACAGCATTCTGTTAAAAGATGCTCCTTCATTTAAGGCTCTGTATTTTAATTCTTCCTACCCACGTGGACTACTACATATTTTTCCACATTGACAAGATTTGGGAGATAGTGTACAAACTACTTCACCTGTCTCAACCTCGAAGCAGACTCACAACAGGCTTTCTCAACAATTTGTATGTTCAGCAAATCTGATGAAAAAGTACTTGGCCACTTCATCTAAATCATTAAATATAAATCACAATTTGTTGAAGTCTAATGCCTATCATAAAGTCACAGAGATATATACCATGGAAACACCTTTCAGTCCAACCTGCCTATGCTGAACAGATATCCGAAATAAATTTAGTCCCATTTCCCAGCATGTGGCCCATATCCTTCTAAACCCTTCCTATTTTTATACCCATCCAGATGCCTTTTAAGTGTTGTAAGTGTACCAGTCTCTCCCATTTCCTCTGGCAATATACGGACCACCTCTTTGTGAAAACATTGCCCCTTGTGTCCCTTTTAATTCTTTCTGCTCTCACCTTAAACCTGTCCTCTCTAGCTTTGGGCTTATCACTCCAGGGAAAAGACCTGGTTTATTTGCTCTATCCATCCCCTCACGACTTTATAAATCTCTATTTGTAAAGTCACCCCTCCGCTTCTGATGCCACAGGGAAAACATCCTCTCCTATATTGAGTCTGTCCTATAGCTCAAACACTATATTGGCAACATCCTTGTCAATCTTTTCTTAAGTTTCACAATATCCTCCCTTTAGAAGGGAAATCAGAAATGAACACTGTATTCCTCAAGTAACCTAACCAACATCCTGTACAGCCACAACTTGACCTCCCAATTCCTATGAGGAAAGTGAGGACTGCAGATGCTAGAGATCAGAATCAATCAGTGTGGTGCTGGAAAAGCACAACCGGTCAGGCAGTATCCGATGAGCAGGAAAGTCGACGTTTCGACATATACTCTTCATCAGCAATGAGGCTTCTGGCCCAAAGGGACTGAGAGATAAATGGGAGGGAGTGGGGAAGTAGCTGGGAATACGATAGGTAGATGAAGATGGGGGTGAATGTGATAGGTCAGCGAAGAAGGTGGAGTGGATAGGTGGGAAGGAATATGGACAGGTAGGACAGGTCAAGGGAGCGGTACTAAGTTGGAAGGCAGGATCTGGGATAAATTAAGGGGAGGCGAAATGAGGAAACTGGTGAAATCACGTTGCTCCCATGTGGCTGGAAGGTCCCAAGGCAGAAGATGAAGCATTCTTCCTCCAGGTAACAGGTGGTTAGGGTTTAGTAGTGGAGGCAGTCCAGGATTTACATGTCCTTGGCGGAGTGGAGGGGGAGTTAAAGTGTTCAGCCACGGGGTTGTTGGGTGGTTTTGTGTGTGTGTCCTGGAGATATGCTCTGAAGCGTTCCACAAGTTGGCGTCCTGTCTCCCCAACATAGAGAAGACCACATCGAGAGCGACGGACACAATAGATGGCGTGTGTGGAAGGACAGGAACTACTCTGCTCAATGCACAGACCAACAACGGCAAGCATAACAAATGTCGTCTTCACTATCCTATCCAACTGGGACTCCACTTTCAAGGAACTATGAACCTGCACTCCAAGGTCTCTTTGTTCAGCAACACTCTCCAGGACCTTACTTTTAAGTATATAAGTCCTGCCAACATTTGCCTTTCCAAAATATAGCACCTCACATTTATCTGAATTAAATTCCCCTGACCACTTCTCAGCCCATTGGCCTATTTGGTCAATATCCTAGTGTACACTGAGGTACCCTTCTTCACTGTCCACTACACCTCAAATTTTGGTGTCACCTGGAACCTTTCCAACCATACCTCCTACGTTCACATTCAGATCTTTTACAGAAATGATGAAAAGCAGTGGACTCAGCACCAAGTGTTGTGGCAGACTGCTGTTCACCAGCCTCCAGTCTGAAAAGCAACCATCCATGCCCATCCTCTGTCTTCTACCTTTGACTGAGTTCTGTATCCATACAGCTGGTTTTCTCTGTATTCCATTTGATCTAACATTTTTAACTAGTCTACCATGAGGAAATTTGTTGAGCACCTTACTGAAGTCGATACAGCTGCTCTGCCCTCATTCAATATACTCAAATTAGCGAGACACCATTCTAATGCAAAAAGCCATGCTGACTATCTCTAATTAGTCCTTGACTTTCCAAATACATGTCATCTGGTCCTATGTTACAGCCTTGTCAACTTGAAAATGATCCATTTATCTCAAGTCTGAATATTCATTTGGCATCCTTGTCCCATGCCAAACCCTTATGTGGGATATAGGTAAAGCAGTGTTGCTTCTGCAGCCATAATTTAAGGTAATGAACTAACTTACACAATTATATAATTGTTTCATCAAAAAGATGAGTTAGCTAAAGCTTGCATACAAAGGTGAAACTGTATGAAGGAAATACATAATTTCTTCTGCAAAGTAATGAACTAACTTACACAATTGTATAATTATTTCAGCAAAGAGCTGAGTTAGCTAGAACGTGCATGCAAATAATCGAATATGATACAGACAAATAGATAAGGAGGGCAAAGAACATTAAGTTATGCCAGATTGGCATATTGACTCCACGTAGGCACCAGAACGAGCCAATTTAGCTGCAAACTAAAGGATAAAACAAATAAGAGTAAAGGTCGCCAGGCTAAGAGTAGTGGGAGAAGTAAACAAGGGTGGAGCGCAGCTCGGCAGGGGCAAAATACAATAAGGAATAGTCATAGTTTGACACGTAATATGCTAGGCCAATGAAGTAAACGGGGAAGTACCGAGAGAGACTCAGTTAAACTGTAAAAGTTTTGGAATAAGTTTGGGATCGCTGTGCCTACTTGTTAGACACACGTCTTGGAAGAATGTTTCAATAAAATTCGGATCAGGGAATTCATTTTACTTCCAGGGTAGATTAGATTAGATTACTTACAGTGTGGAAACAGGCCCTTCGGCCCAACAAGTCCACACCGACCCGCCGAAGCGTAACCCACCCATACCCCTACATTTACCCCTTTACCTAACACTACGGGCAATTTAGCATGGCCAATTCACCTGACTTGCACATCTTTGGACTGTGGGAGGAAACTGGAGCCCCCGGAGGAAACCCACGCAGACACAGGGAGAACGTGCAAACTCCACACAGTCAGTCGCCTGAGTCGGGAATTGAACCCGGGTCTCTGGCGCTGCGAGGCAGCAGTGCTAACCACTGTGCCACCCACAAGGGAGTGATGAAGGGGTTAGGAGTCTTCTGGGAGTTCCACACCCCTTGGCACCCACCTTCATGAGGAAAGGTTGAGAGAATGAACCAGACACTCAAGAAGCAGTTATCTAAATTAGTAACAGAAACCAGATTCCCTTGGACTAAGTGTTTACCTATAGCCCTTTTGCGAGTGCAAGTGGCCCCAAGGAAAGATATGGGGCTGTCCCTTTATGAGGTCTTGTTTGGCCTGCCCTATCTGGGAACGAAAGGGAAACTGCCAACCCTGGAGACTAAAGATCTGTTCTTAAAGAAGTATATACTGGGCTTGTCATCCTCTTTGTCTTTTCGCAGGAAACAGAGTTTGTTGGCACAGACTCCACCCTTTGAATTCACCGTCCATCCAATCCAACCGGGAGAATGGGTCCTACTCAAATCATGGACTGACACCAAATTGCAACCAGATTGGGAGGGGCCGTACCAGGCACTTTTAACTACTGAAACAGCGATATGGTCGGCAGAGAAAGGCTGGACTCACTACACCCGGATTAAGGGGCCAGTGGATTCTCCAGTTGGAAGAGATGTCTGAACAACCGAATCGACAAAATAATCCCTTAAACTCAAGCTAAAAATTCCTTAAATAACTGATTATAATGTAGCGGTGTGAGCGTGGGATAGTTTCTGGAGTATTGTATGCTAAGTTAACCATATTAAGAAATAGTGATAGGTTTGACATGCAACATGCTAGGCCAATGAATTAAACGCAGAAGTACCGAGAGAGACTCAATTAAACTGTATAAATTGTGGAGAAATTTTTGGATTGGTGCGCCTACTTGCTAGACACACGTCTTGCAAGAACGTTTCAATAAAATTCACTGCATCAGAATTTGATTCGGACTGAAGTTTATTGATACGTGAGCTTTGTTTCTCATACTTACCTTCTGTAGTAATCTTTCATGAAGGCCTTCATCATACGATGAGAAGTGGGGATGATTAAGAGACCTTGGAGTGCAGGTTCACACTTCCTAGAAAGCAGAGTTGCAGGTAGATAGGATATTGAAGGTGTCGTTTGTTATGTTTTCCTTTATTGGTCAGAGTTTTGAGTATAGGAGTTGGGAGGTCATGTTGCGGCTGTACAGGCCATTGTTTAGGCCACTTTTGGAATATTGTGTGCAGTTCTGATCTCCTTTCTATCGGAAGGATGTTGTGAAACTTGAAAGGGTTCAGAAAAGATTTACAAAGATGTTGCCAGGGTTGGAGGATTTGAGCTATAGGAAGAGGCTGTATAGACTGGGGCTGTTTGCCCTGGAGCATCAGAGCCTGAGGGATAACATTATAGAGGGTGATAAAATGAGGGGCATGGATGGGATAAACTTTTCCCTGGGGTGGGGGAGTCCAGAACAAAAAGGCATAGGTTGAGGGTGAGAGGGGAAAGATATAAAAGGGACCTAAGGGGTAACTTTCTCACGAAGAGAGTGGTGCATGTATGGGCTGAGCTGCCAGAGGAAGTGGAGGAGGCTGGTACAATTGCAGCATTTAAAAGGCACCAAGGATGGGTATATGAATAAGAAAAGTTTACAGGAATATGGGAGAAATGCTAAAAAATGGGACTAGATTAGGTTAGGATATCTTGGATGAGTTGGAGCAAAGGGTCTGTTTCCATGCAGTACATCTCTATGACTCTCATTGCACAATGTCCAATGCATTGGCACCTCCTCAGATACAGAAGCAGTTCATATTAAAATGCAACAATATACGGCAAATATTCAGGTTTCCGCTGACAAATGGCAATTAAAATTCACACCAAACAAATACCAGGCAACATCCATCTCCAATAAGAGACAATCTAACCACCGCCCCTTGATATTGAACAATGTGACCATCACTGGTTCCCCAACTATTAACATCCTGGGAGTTACCATTGATCAGAAACTCAGCGGAACTCACCATATAAATTCAGTGGCTGTAACAGCAGGTTGTGAGGTGAGGAATACTGCACAGAGTAACTCAACTGCTAGGTCTCCAAAGCCTGTCCACTGCTGACAGCCACAAGCCGGTCTTTACAGGACGCTTAGCTTGGGGCAGCAGTGGGGAACTGCCGCACCATCAGCCCAGGAGGCAGGGAGACAGTGACCATTAAAGTAACAACGTAACGTGGTGCGGATTTGGGCTGAGCCTTTCGAGAGCACTTTGTGTGGAGCAGCACCGGGGATGCGGGGACATAGTGGCCATTACAGGGATCAATCTCACGCGATGTAGTAAAGCACAAACACTGCGAGGACATCCCACTCCGTGTGGCTCCTACTGATGTCATAATGTGGGCGGGCCTCCAAGCAGCCACCACTGATCACATGACCATTTTCATATCCCAGGTAAAAACAATGACTGCAGATGCTGGAAACCAGATTCTGAACTAGAGTAGTGCTGGAAAAGCACAGCAGTTCAGGCAGCAGCCGAGGAGCAGGAAAATCGAGATACCGGGCAAAAGCCCTTCATCAGGAGTACAGGCAGAGTGCCTGTAGGGTGAAGAGATAAATGAGAGGAGGGTGGGGAGAAAGTGACGTAGAGTACAATAGGTGAATGGGAGTGGGGATGAAGGTGATAGGTCAGAGAGGAGGATGAGGGAAAATAACAAAGAGTTCAATGGTGAATGGGGGTGGGATGAAGGTGATAGGTCAGAGAGGAGGGTGGAGTGTATAGGTGGAAAAGAAGATAGGCTGGTAGGACAGGTCATGAGGACGGTGCTGAGCTGGAAGTTTGGAACTTTGGTTAGGTGGGGGAAGGGGAATTGAGGAAATGGGTGAAGTCCACGTTGATGCCCTGGGGTTGAAGTGTTCCGGGTGGAAGATGAGGCGTTCTTCCTCCAGGCGTCGGGTGGTGAGGGAGCGGCGGTGAAAGGAGGCCCAGGACTTCCATGTCCTCGACAGAGTGTGAGGGGGAGTTAAAACGTTGGGCCACAGGGCAGCCCTTCCTGATGAAGGGCTTTTGCCCAAAACATCGATTTCGAAGCTCCTTGGATGCTGCCTGAATTGCTGTGCTCTTCCAGCACCATTAATCCAGAATCTAGTTTCCAGCATCTGCAGTCATTGTTTTTACCACAGGGCAGTGTGGTTGATTGGTGCGGGTGTCCCAGAGCTGTTCCCTAAAGTGCTCTGCTAGGAGGCGTCCAGTCTCCCCAATGTAGAGGAGACTGCATCGTGAGCAACGGATACAATAAATGACATTGGTGGATGTGCAGTTAAAACTTTGATGGATGCGGAAGGCTCCTTTAGGGCCTTGGCTGGAGGTGAAGGAGGAGGTGTGGGCACAGGTTTTGCAATTCCTGCGGTGGCGGGGGAAGGTACTAGGACGGGAGGGTGGGTTGTTGGGGGGCGTGGACCTGACAAGGTAGTCACAGAGGGAACGTTGTTTGTGGAAGGTGGAAAGGGGTGGGGAGGGAAATATCTCCCTGGTGGTGGGGTCCGTTTAGAGGTGGCGGAAATGTCGTTGGATGATTTGGTTTATGGGAAGCTTGGTAGGGTGGAAAGTGAGCACCAAGGGGGTTCTGTTCTTGTTACGGTTGGAGGGGTGCGGTCTGAGGGAGGAGGTATGGGATGTGGACGAGATGTTTTGGAGGGCATCTTTAGCCACGTGGGAAGGGAAATTGCAGTCTCTAAAGAAGGAGACCATCTGGTGTGTTCTGTGGTGGAACTGGTCCTCCTGAGAGCAGATACAGCCGAGGTGGAGGAATTAGGAATACGGTATGTCATTTTGCAGGAGGTAGGGTGGAAAGACGTGTAATCCAGGTAGCTGTGAGCATCAGTGGGTTCAAAAAACATTTTGGTGTTAAGTCAGTCGTCATTAATGGAGATGGAGAAGTCCAGGAAGGGGAGGGAGGTGTCATACATGGTCCACGTAAATTTAAGGACAGGGTGGAATGTGTTGGTGAAGTTGAGCGGCACGGTGGCACAGTGGTTAGCACTGCTGCCTCGCAGCGCCAGAGACCCGGGTTCAATTCCCGACTCAGGCGACTGACTGTGTGGAGTTTGCACGTTCTCCCCGTGTCTGCGTGGGTTTCCTCCGGGTGCTCCGGTTTCCTCCCACAGTCCAAAGATGTGCAGGTTAGGTGAATTGGCCATACTAAATTGCCCGTAGTGTTAGGTAAGGGGTAAATGTAGGGGTATGGGTGGGTTTCGCTTCGGCGGGTCGGTGTGGACTTGTTGGGCCGAAGGGCCTGTTTCCACACTGTAATCTAATCTAATCTAATCTTGATGAATTGCTCAACCTCCTCGCGGGAGCACGAGGTGGCGCCAGTGCAGTCATCAATGTAGCGGAGGAAGAGATGGGGAGTAGTGCCGGTGTAATTATGGAAGGGGGACTGTTCTACGTAGCCAACAAAGAGACAGGCATAGCTGGGGCCCATATGGGTGTCCATGGCTACTCCTTTGGTCTGGAAGAAGTGGAAGAATTCGAAGGAGAAATTTTTAAGGGTGAGGACCAGTTTGGCCGAGTGTCGGTGGAAGGGTACTGTTGGGGTCGTCGGGAGAGGAAGAAACGGAAGGGTTGGAGGCCCTGCTCATGGCGGATGGAGGTGTAGAGGGATTGGATATTCATGGTGAAGAATCCCACACTGCCCGTTTCTACCTCCTTCCCAAGATTCACAAGCCTGAACACACTGGTCGGCAATTCTCTCATCATGCTCCTGCCCCACTGAACTCATCTCTCCCTACCTCGACACTGTCCTATCCCCCATGGTCCAGGAACTCCCCACATATGTACGAGACACCACCCATGCCCTCCACCTCCTCCAAGACTTCCGTTTCCCCGGCCCCCAATGCCTCATCTTCACCATGGATATCCAATCCCTCTACACCTCCATCCGCCATGACCAGGGCCTCCAAGCCCTCCGTTTCTTCCTCTCCCGACATCCCCAACAGTACCCTTTCACCGACACTCTCATTCGTTCGGCCGAACTGGTCCTCACCTTTGACAATTTCTCCTTCGAATCCTCCCATTTCTGCCAGACCAAAGGGGTAGCCATGGGCACCCGTTTGGGCCCCAGCTATGCCTGTCTCTTTGTTGGCTACGTAGAACAGTCCATCTTCCGTAATTACACCGACACCACTCCCCACCTCTTCCTCCGTTACATTGATGACTGCATTGGCGCCAACTCGTGCGCCTGTGAGGAGGTTGAGCAAATGAACAACTTCACGAACCCTCCACCCTGACCTTAAATTTACCTGGACCATGTATGACACCTCCCTCCCCTTCGTTGAGCTCTCCATCTCCATTAATGAAGACCGACTTGAGACTGACATTTTTTTCAAACCCACCAACTCCCCCAACTACCTGGATTACACCTCTTCCCATCCACCCTCCTGCAAAACTGAATTCCCGTATTCCCAATTCCTCTGCCTTGGCTGTATCTGCTCCCAGGAGGACCAGTTCCACCACAGAACACATCAGATGGCCTCCTTCTTTAGAGACTGCAATTTCCCTTTCCCACGTGGTTAAAGATGCCCTCCAACGCATCTCGCCCACATCCTGCACCTCCATTCTCAGACCCCACCCCTCCAACCGTAACAAGGACAGAACCCCCCTGGTGCTCATCTTCCAACCTACTAACCTTCGCATAAACCAAATCTTCAGTCAACATTTCCGTCACCTCCAAACGGAACCCACCACCAGGGAGATATTTCCCTCCCCACCCCTTTCCGCCTTCCGCAAATACCTATCCCTCTGTGACTACCTGGTCAGGTCCACGCCCCCCAACAACCCACCCTCCTGTCCTAGCACCTTCCCCTGTCACCACGGGAATTGCAAAACCTGCGCCCACACCTCCTCCCTCACCTCCATCCAAGGCCTTAAAGGAGCCTTCAACATCCATCAAAGTTTGAACTGCACATCCACCAATCTCATTAATTGTGTCTGTTGCTCCTGATGCGGTCTCCTCTTTATTGGGGAGACTTGACACTTCCTAGCAGAGCGCTTTAGGAAACATCTCTGGGACACCCGCACCAATCAACCACACCGCCCTGTGGACCAACATTTCAACTCCCCCTTCCACTCTGTCAAGGACATGGAGGTCCTGGGCATCCTTCACTGCCACTCCCTCACCACCCGACGCCTGGAGGAAGAACGCCTCATTTTCCGCCTAGGAACACTTCAACCCCAGGGTATCAACATGGACTTCACCAGTTTCATCACTTCCCCTTCCCCCCCCATCACCCCAGCTCCAAACGTCCAGCTCAGCACTGTCCCCATGACTTGTCCTACCGGCCTATTTTCTTTTCCACCTATCTACTCCACCCTCCTCTCTGACCTATTTCCTTCATCCCACCCCCATTCACCCATTGTACGCTTTGCTACCTTCCCCACCCTCCTCCCTGATCTATCACCTTCATCCTACCCCTATCCACCCATTGTACTCTTTGCTACCTTCCCCCACCCTCCTCTCTGACCTATCACATTCATCCCCACCCCATCCACCCATTGCTACTTTCTGCCCACCCCCACGCTCCTCTCATTTATCTCTCCACCCTGCAGGCACCCTGCCTCTATTCCTGATGAAGTGCTTTTGCCCAAAACGTTGATTTTCCTGTTCGTCGGATACTGCCTGAACTGCTATGCTTTTCCAGCACCACTCTGATCAAGAATCCCTGTTCATATCCCAACAGAGTAAGAGCAATGGGAACTTGATTACACCTTTTCATAAACTCATAGGAGAAAGTCTAACAAAAGAAGACTCATAATTCTAACCTCAGGCTTTAAAGGTAAATGTAAGAGCTGTCAGGAGGGTCAGCTGAGTGGAATGTGCAGCTTGTCACATGTGGCATCCCTGATGCTGGGCCTGTCTTGGAAGTGCTGGTGTTGGACTGGGGTGGAGAGTGTGGTGCTGGAAAAGCACAGCAGGTCAGGCAGCATCCGAGGTGCAGGAGAGTCGATTTTTCGAGCATACGCCCTTCAGGAGCAGCGCTTCAAAAGCTAGTGCTTTCAAATAAACTGTTCGGCTATAACCTGGTGTGTGATTTTTACCTTTGTCCCTGATGCGTGCCAGTGTCCCAGATGACCACAGGTACAGGAAGTGCTCCCAGCTGCAGAAGCTGGAGCTCTGGATCTCTGAACAGCGCTTGGAGACATAATGGTGTCTCCAAAAGACTGAGTTATGTATATAACATGTTTAGAGAGGTGGTCACACTATAGCTCAGGGGACCAGAGGAAATAAAGGAAATGGAAGCAGGTATATAGAGTGCAGGAGTTGCTTGGGGATCCATTCACTCACAGATATTCCATTTTGGAAGCTGATGTGGGTGCTGGTACCTCGGAGGAATGCAGTCAGAGACAAACATCTGGCACCACAAGCGGCTTGACTGAATGGGGCTGGGGTTTGACACCAGGATGGTATGTTACCTCCCTGGTCAAGGATGTCATGGAATGGCTACAGGGCATCCTAAAAGGGAGGATGATGAGTTAGAGGTTGTGTACGCGTCGGTGTGCATGATATGGCCAAAGTGATGAATGAGATCTTGCATCGAGAATTCAGGGAGCTAGGCAGTAGATTAAAAAGCGGGACCTCAATGGTTGTAATTACTGTATTACTCCAAATGCACATGCATGCAGTTATAGCGATAGAAAGATCGGGCAGATGAATGTGTGGCTCAAGAGGGGTTTTAGATTCGTGGATCACTGGAACCATTTTTGGACAAAGTGGGACATGTAGAAACCAATTAGTCTGCACCTGAACCACTCTGGGAAAAACATCCTTTCTGGAAGGGTTTGCTATTGCTGTTGGGAGGACTTTAATATAGTCTGGCAGTGGGACGGGACAAAGAATTTTGATAACACAGCCACATCATGCCATAACAAAGCAAGCAGGTCATAGCAAGTTCAACTATGTTTAAGAGTAAGTGGGGACTGTAGATGATGGAGGATCCTTCAAACACAGGACATCAGTGTCTATTTCACCAGGTTCCTCAGCTCCCCTCACTCACCCTATTCCAGATCCAACCCTCCAATTGGGTACCCATCTCTTGAACTTTCTTACCTGTCCATTTTCCTTCCCACCTATCCGCTCCACCCTCTGCTCCAAACTATCACTATCATCCTCCACCTTCATCTACATATTGACTTCAAAGCCATCTTCTCTCAGCCTCACCACCCTCCGATTTAACTATTGACCCTAAACATTACTGAGTAAAAAAGTGTGGCACTGACGAAGCACACAGGTCAGGAGCATCCGAGGAGCAGGAGAGTTGACGTTTCAGGCTTGAGATGTCCCTTGGGCATCCCCCCCCCCCACACACACACACATAACATAAGCCTGAAACGTCAACTCTCCTGCTCCTCGGATGCTCCTGACCTGTGTGCTTCGTCAGTGCCACACTTTTTTACTCAGTAATGTTTAGGGTCAATTGGGTGAGGCAAAGCTGGATGGTGTTTACCTTAATGCTGGAAGTGAAATAAGTGAGACTGATGAGTTACTGGCATGAATTGGCACATGGAAGTGGGATACTTTTGCCATCACAGAGACATGATCGAAGGAAGGACTTGACTAGCAACTCAGATTCCAGGATATCGGACCTTTCAATAGGTTGGAGGTGGGTTTTCAAATGTTGGTAGTGTAGCATTATTAATTAAGGAGTCAATTATTGCAATGAGGAGAGATGATATATTGGAAAGTTCCTCAACTTAGGTTTTGAGTTGAACATAGAAGGATTGAGCAGGAGCTACTTTGCAGGCAGCATATTATAGGCCCTAAAAGAGTCAGCGGGAAATCAAGGACCAAATATGTAGACAGTTCACAGGGATATGTAATAGTAATAATCAGGTCATCATAAGTGGGGATTTCAACTTTTTAAACATAAATTGGGATAGTCAATATGTTACACATTTAAAGGGCGTGGACTTCTTGAAATATACCCGGGGAGATTTTTGTATCAGGAAACATAAGGCCCAACTAGGAGTTGCACACTTTTGTTTCTGGAAGTAGAACCATAGAAACATAGAAGATAGGAGGAGGAGGAGGCCATTGAACCCTTCGATACTGCTCTGCCATTCAACCTGATCATGACTGATCATCCAACTCAATAGCTTAATACTGTTTTTCTCCCCATAACCTTTGATCCCATTTGCCCCAAGTGCTATATCTAGCTGCATATTGTATACATTCAATGTTTTGGCATCAACTATTTCGTATTGTAATGAATTCCAAGGCATGCCATTCGTTGAGTGAAGAAATGTTTCCTCACCTCCGTCCGAAATAGTCCATCCTGAATCCTCAGACTGTGACTCTTAGTTCTGGATGCACCTACCATTGGAAACATCCTCCCTGCATCTATCCTGTCTAGTCCTGTTAGGATTTTATAAGTCTCTATGAGATCCCCCCTTAGTCTTCTGAACACAAGCGAAAACAATCCTAATCTCGTCAATCTGTCCTCATACATCAGTTCCACCATCCCCGGAATCAGCCTGGGAAACCTTCGCTGCACTCAGTCAAGAGCAATTGCATCCTTCTGCTGAAAAGGAGATCAGAACTGTACACAATGTTCTAGGTGTGACCTCACCAAGGCCCTGTATAACTGTCATCGCACATCCCTGCTTCTGTACTCTAAACCTCTCACAATGAAGGCCAACATGCCATTTGCTTTCCTTACCGCCTGCTGTACCTGCATGCTTACCTTCAGCAACTGGTACACAAGGTCACCCAAGTCCCACTGCAACACTCCCCTCTTCCAAATTACTGGCACGTAAATAATGATCTGCCTTCTAAGAGTCATAGAGTCATAGAGATTTACAGCACAGAAACAGACCCTTTAGTCCAACTTGTCCATGCCGACCAGATATCCCAACCTAATCTAGTCCCGCCTGCCAGCACCCGGCCCATATGCCTCCAAACCCTTCCTATTCAAATACCCATTCAGATGCCTTTTAAATGTTGCAATTTTACTAGCCTTCACCACTTCCTCTGGCAGCTCATTCCATACACGTACCACCCTCTGAGTGAAAAAGGTTGTCCCTTAGGTCTCTTTTATATCTTTCCCCTCTCATCCTAAACCTATGCCTTCTAGTTCTGGACTCCCCCACCCCAGCGAAAAGACTTAGTCTATTTTTTCTATCCATGCCCCTCATGGTTTTATGAACCTCTATAAGGTCATCCCTCAGCCTCTGATGCTCCTTGTCTTTGCTTCCAAAGTAAATAACCTCACATTTATCCAAATTAATTTGCATCCGCCATTGATTTTCCCATTCACCCATCTGGCCAGATCATCTTGGAGGATCGTTGTCACAGTTCACCCTCCCACTCAACTTGGTATCGTCTGCAAACTTTGAGAAGTTACGTTTTGTTCCCTCATCCAAATCATTAAAAAATACCGTGAATAGCTGGAAAAGTGTTTGATGTGGCAGTGGAGAAACATTTAAGCAATAAGTTCAAATTTTGCTGTGGACAAAGTATGACCTGCAAAAACTGGATTAGGATGGTGGGAAAGCAGATTTTGAAAGAATACAGTAGTATCTGGCCACAGTAGACTGAGAAAAGCTCTTTACAAATAAGCAGATCAATGAGTGCATTCAAAAAGGAACTGGGGAGGGAGCAGGTTCAACATGTACCCTTGAGAGGGAAACGGGGAAGCAATCCGTTCAGAGAACCCTAGATGTCGATGACAATTCACAACTGGGTAAAGAAGAAGAAAACTGCTTTAATCAAATCCAAATTCAGCTGCAGCTCTAGAGGAAGCCAGCAGGTAAATTATGAAATGAATTAGAAGAGCAAGAAAGAGGCATGAGAGAGAATTTGTCAACAGGATTTGGGAGTATCTTAACGTGTTTTATAACTTTCTTAAAGGGAAGAGGTTAATCAAGGAAATTGTAGTGCCCATGACTAAATCACACTTTATTTACCTGTGCACAGTAAACTAGTTGTATCCAGCCAGCTCACAATCAATCTGCTTATTCTAAATCTCCTTGTTATGTTTTGTTTTCATGGCTTCTTACTGGTTCCTGATGGGTGTTTTAGTTTCCTGATGGTGGAATATTGAATAAAATTAGTTATACCAACAGAAATCTACTTTTTTTTCTACTTAAAGTCTTCTTAAAAAAATTATAAAAAGGTAAGTGCAAATAGTTAACAATAAACACAAATCACCTGTTCATAAAAAAAAAACACTATTTACGAGGGAAGGGGCAGCAAAGCTAAACCCCAAACTCCACTGTTCAACCAGCTTTCAGGGAAAAGAAGACAAACCTCAAATCCCACTTTCCCTCAAAGAGGTAACGGAAAAAACACAGACATGGTGGTCCAATCCAAGAAAAAAAGTGCATAGAACACAGATCTCCCAGCAAACTAGCAAGGCACCCTGTGAAATTCTATTAAAATGTGAAATTGGAGGATTTTTTTTCTGATTGGTTAAGGCTAAATGATCATTATCATGAATTTTTCACTATTTAACTGCACAGATGCTGCCTGATCAGCTGATTGTTTTCAGCGTTTCTGTTTTTTCAGTGACGTCTATAATTTTCATTCCATGTCTAACTTCTTGATTGTAGGTGGTGTAGTCACGAGTTATGCTGTATACCACTGTATTTCTAGAGTTTATCTTTTATACGGTTGGACTAGTCATGTTACTTGTCAATTATAAATCTAAGGGCCATGATAGTTTATGTTGTTGAAAGTCAAGGACAGAAACATGGATTCAGTTGCTTGAAAATCATCTGGGATCTATCCCAGAATGCGGAGGGAAATGAGGAAGGAAATTGTATGAAATCTTTACATCCTCTTCAGTCACAGAAAAGATTTGAGTGAACTGGAGAGTAGCCAACGTTATTCCTTTGTTTAAGAAGAGCAGTAGGAATAATCCAGCAATTTAAAGGCTGGTGATATTGTAGGGAAGTTATTAGAGAAGATTCTTGGGATTGGATTTCCACAGCTGTTGGGGAAAAAAAGGACTTGCCGGTGACAGGCAGCATGAAGGTGACTGGGGGTGATGGTGTCTCTCAACTTTGATTGAGTTTTTTGGGGAAGTGACAAAGGCAATTATTGAGGGCAGGGTGGTAGATGTTGTTTATATGGACTTCAGAAAGACCTTTGTCAAGGTTCGTCGTGGCAGGCTGATACAAAAGGTGAAGTCACATGAGATCTGTAAGTTGATAAGTTGGTGATCTCTGGTGATTGGAGGAGAATGTAAGGGTTATGTTTGGTAATTTTGTGGATGACACAAAGATTTTGAGAACTGCAGGTAGTGAGGAGGATGGCCAGAGGCGATGGCAGGATATAGATAGGCTAGGGATTGACAAAGAGAATTTAATCTGGACAAATGTGAGATAATGCATTTTGGAAGGTTTAACTCTGGCAGAAATCTGTAGTTAATGGCTGAACACTTAGAAGCATTAATATACGGAGGGATTAAGGCATAAAGGTCCATTCTTTTCTGAAAGTGGCAACAGAAGTGGATAAGGTGGTCAAGATGGCAGTTAGCATGTTTGCCTCCATTGGTTGGGGCATAGAGTTTAAAAATTGGTAAGTCATGTTGCAGCCATATAAAAATTTAGTGAGGTCACATTTGAAATATTGCAAACAGTTCTGATCACCACATTACCAGAAGGATTAATCATAGAATCATACAGAACGGAAACAGGCCCTTTGGTACAACTCACCCATGGCAGGCAAACTTTCCAAGCCAGGCTAACCGCAATTTCCTGCGTTTGGATCATATCCGTCCAAATCTTTCCTATTCATGTGTTTGTCAAAATGTCTTAAAAGCTGTTACTGTACCTGCATCTATCACTTCCTCTAGTTGTTCATTTGAACCACCAGCTATGTGAAGAGACTGCTTCTCAGGTTCCTTTTAAATCGTTCTCCTCTCACCTTCAAACATACCCTCTAGTTTTGAATTCCCCTACCCTAAGGCTTTGCTACTCTTTGCTAGTCACCTTTTCTGTGCCTCCCATGATTTAAAAATTTCGATAAAATCATCTGTCAACTTCTTGTGCTTCAGTGAAAAAAATATCCCAGCCTGTCTTTGGAGACAGAAAAGGTTTACGACCATATTGTTTGGTTGGGAGAATATTAGGTATGAAGAGAGATTAGACAAACTTGATTTGTTTTTGCTTGAACGTCGGAGGCAGAGGGGTGACCTGATGGAACTTTACAAAATTATGAGAGGCATTGAAAGAATTGACAGTTGAAGTCTTTCACCACAGTATAGAAATATATGTATATTACTCGGGGTCATGGATTTCAGGTAAAAAAGGAAAGGTACAATGGAACAGATCATGCACTCTTTATCAGAAGGTTTAAATACTGGGGTCCTACACTACTAAAGTATATAAATCACTGACTGTATATCTCAGTTTAGTTTCTGGATTCTGTGCTGAGACAACAGTTTGAGGTTTGATGAGTGTGTAAACCTTGTGATTGTTGAATTCACCAGATATTCGTCCATCTAAAAGAAGACCCAAGAGATTGTCCAGAGACAGGAACATGGACCATCATCTCTGAAGACAGAGTGTTCAGTCTTTTCTGGAAATTTGCTGATTTATATTCACTTTACTCCATTGGTTTATGCTCATTTAAGGTATGGCTTGTTAACCCCGATATGAGTTCCTTGTATTAATGAATACATTCCTTAAAACATTTCTTCCATTTATTTAACGGATCCAAAGTGTAAATGCTCAATATGTGAAGTCCTCCAAGAAATAGTGATAAATTAAATACGTAATCCATGGTAGGGGCATTCACTTATTCACATTCACTTAATTAAAAAAAAATTGTGCAAATAAATTTCAAGATCCATTAGACTGCAATAATTCAAATAAATATTGTCTCCAAAAGCCATTTTCAGCAAGAGTCTGGATCAAACTACATTCAATCTAAAAGATCTAATGGAAGCAGATAATGAGTGGGAAGCTGTAAAAGCAGCAGAAGAGGTATCGATAGTTGGTGAAAGAAATTTAGAACATAGAAAAATACAGCGCAGTACAGGCCCTTTGGTCCTCGATGTTGCGCCAATCCAAGCCCACCTAACCTACACCAGCCCACTATCCTCCATATGCCTATCCAATGGCCGCTTAAATGCCCATAAAGAGGGAAAGTCCACCACTACTACTGGCAGGGCATTCCATGAACTCACGACTCGCTGAGTAAAGAATGTGCTGATCTTTCTAGCAACTAGGTTTTGGTATTGAGACTGGCTCTAATGTACTGACGGGTCTGTCAGTTTCCAAGTGATTGATTGTGATAGGGGACCTGTTTAGTCAGAGGCACAGACTGGTGTGTTGCCTCCCTGGTGCCAGGAGCAAGAATATCTCGGAGAGAGTGCAGAATATTCTCAAAGGGGAGTGGCACCAGCCATTGTACACATTTGAACTAACGACATAGGAAGGGAGAAGGATGAGATTCAAAAGGGAGAGTACAGGAAGTTAGGCAGGAATTTAAAAAGGAGATTCTCAAGGTTAGTAATATCTGGCTTACCCCTGGTGCTATGAGCTAGTGAGGGGATGAAATAGGAGGATACAGCAGAAGAATGTGTGGCTGAGGAGCTGATGCAGAGGAGAGATGTTCACATTTTTGGATCATTGGAATATCTTCTGGGGTAGAAGTGAGGCAAGAGAGGAAGGAGAGTGGCATTTTGATAGGGATAATATTACAGCTATACTTAGGGAGGATATTCCTGGGAATATGTCCAGGGAAGCTATTAGGGTGGAACTGAGAAATGAGAAAGGGATGATTACCTTATTTGGATTGTACAATGGTTTCCCCAGTTGTCAGCAAGAAATTGAGAAACAAATTTATCAGTAGAGCTCCGTTATCTGTAAGAATAATAGGATGATGTTAGGGTATTTTAACTTTCCAAACATAGACTGGTACTGCCATAGTGCTAAGGGGATGGATGGAGAGCAATTTGTTCAGTCTGTACAAGAAAATGTTCTGATTCAGTATGTGGGTGTACCTGCGAGAGAAGATGCAAACCTTGACCTATCATGGGAAATAAGGGAGGGCAAGTGACTTAGGTGTCAGTGGGGAGCACTTTGGGGCCAGTGTACATAATTCTATTAATTTCAAAGTAGTGATGGAAAAGAATAGACAGGATCTAAAAGTTAAAGCTCTAAATTTGAGGAAGGCTAATTTTGACGGTATTAGGCAAGAACTTTAAAAAGTTGATTGGGTGCAGGTAAAGGGATGGCTGGAAAATGGGATGCCTTCAGAAGTGAGAAAATGAGAATCCAGAGACAGTATTTCCTGTTAGGGTGAAATAAAGGGCTGTTAGGTGTAGGGAATGCTGGATGACTGAAGAAATTGAGGGTTTGGTTAAGAAAATGAACGAAGCATACGTCAGGTATAGACAGCAGAGATAGAGTGAATGCTTAGAAGTGGCTAAAGACACTAGGAATATATTTTAGAGAGAAATAAGGAGGACAAAAAGGGATAAGTAGACAGTTTTGGCAAATAGGATTAAGGAGAATCCAACGGAATTTTATAAATCCATTAAGGACAAAAAGGTAACTAGGGAGAGAATATGACCCCTCAAAGATCAGCAAGGCAGCCTATGTGTAGAACTACAGGAGATAGGGTAGATACGAAATGAGTGTTATATATCAGTGTTTTCGATGGAGAAGGGCATGGAAAATACAGAAATAGATGGTGACATCTTGCCAAATGTCCATATTTAACAAACATAAAGGTGAATAAATTCCCAGGATCTGATTAGTTGTACCTTGGAACTCTGTGGGAAGCTAGGGAAGTGATTGCTGAGCCCCTTGTTGAGATATTTGTCTCATTGATAAACAAAGGTGAGATGCCAGAACCCTGGAAGTTGGATAATATGGTGACACTATTTAAGAAAGATGGTAAGGAAAAGCCAAGGAACTAT
Organism: Chiloscyllium plagiosum; assembly: GCF_037043375.1. Lineage (NCBI taxonomy): Eukaryota > Metazoa > Chordata > Chondrichthyes > Orectolobiformes > Hemiscylliidae > Chiloscyllium > Chiloscyllium plagiosum. The sequence continues at coordinate 78,061,542 of NW_028270155.1, forward strand.
AGACCGGTGAGCCTGACATCGGTGGTGGACATGTTGTTGGAGGGAATCCTGAGGGACAGGAATTACACACATTTGAAAAGGCAAGGACTGATTAGGGAAAGTCAACATGGCTTTGTGCATGGGAAATCATGTCTCACTAACTTAATTGAGGTTTTTGAAGGAGTAACAAAGATGTTTGTTGAGGACAGAGCGGTAGACGTGATCTATATGGAGTTCAATAAGGCATTCGACAAGGTTCCCCATGGGCGACTGGTTAGCAAGGTTAGATCTCACGGAATAAAGGGAGAACTATCCATTTGGATACAGAACTGGCTGGAAGGTAGAAGACAGAACGTGGTGATGGAGGGTTGCTTTTCAGACTGGAGCTATGTGATTTGGATGTGAACATTGGAGGTATAGTTAGTAAGGTTGCAGATGACACCAAAATTGGAGGTGCAGTGGACAGCAAAGAAGCTTACTTTAGACTCCAAATAGGATCTTGATCAGAAGGGCCAATGGGCCAAGGAGTGACAGATGGAGATTAATTCAGATAAATGTGAGGTGCAGGAAAGGCAAGTCCAGGCAGGACTTATGCACTTAATGGTAAGGTCCAGGGGAGTGTTGCTGAATAAATAGACCTTGAAAGTAGAGTCCAAGGTAGATGGGATAGTGAAGAAGGCATTTGGAATGCTTTCCTTTATTGTTCAGAGCAGCAAGTATGGGAGTTGGGAGGTCATATTGTGGCTATACAGGAAAGTGGACGGAGGTGTCTGCGATGGACCAAGAGAATTTGAGGGTGGGGTGGAAGTTGTGGATGAAGTCGATGAACTGCTCCTGTTCAGCCTGGGTGCAGGACAATGCACCAATGCAGTCATCGATGAAACAGCAGAAGAGTAGGGGTACAGGGCCGATGTAGGTATTGAAGGGATATTAGATTTTCTTAGATTAGATTACTTTACAGTGTGAAAACAGGCCCTTCGGCCCAACAAGTCCACACTGCCCCGCCGAAGTGCAAACCACCCATACTCCTACATTTACCCCTTACCTAACACTATGGGCAATTTAGCATGGCCAATTCACCTGACCTGCACATCTTTGGACTGTGGGAGGAAACCGGAGCACCCGGAGGAAACCCACGCAGATACGGGGAGAATGTGCAAACTCCACACAGTCAGTCGCCTGAGGCGGGAATTGAACCCAGGTCTCTGGTGCTGTGAGGCAGCAGTGCTAACCACTGTGCCACTGTGCCGCCCTAAACTGGCAGACTGTTTGATATAGCCGACAAAGAGGCATGCATATCTGGGGCCCATCTGGGTATCTGGAAGACAGGCCTCCATATCGCAGAGGCCGAACGCCAACTCTCCAAACCACATCCTTCCTCCCCTTGCCTACAAACCCATCACCATCCATCAGGCCCAAGTCCAAGACATCGTCAGTGCCCTCATTGTTTCTGGTGATCTCCCCTTCACTGCCTCCAAACTCATAGTCCCCCAGCCCCGTACTGCCTGGTTCTACCTGCTACCCTCGATCCACAATCCCAACTCCCTGGCCGACCTATTGCCTCGGCATGCTCATACCACCAAACTCATTTCATCCTACCTCATGCACTTCCCACCTACACCCGGGACACCAACCACGCCCTCCATCTCATCAGCAGTTTCCAGTTGTCCAGCGCACAGTGCTTTCTCTTCACTATGGACATGCAGTCGTTATACAGGTCTATACCCCACAAGGACGGTCTCCAGGCTCTCCCTGTCTTCCTCTTCAATAGACCCATCCAGTCCCCTTACACCAATATCCCCTCTGCCTCGCTTACTGAAGCGGCAGTTTCATAGCAATATTTCTGTTAATGTGACTACATGATACCTAGAAGTGCATTTTTAGTGTACTTGAATTCTTGATAGAAAAAATGAAAATGTTTATAGTTAATTATGAAAAACAAAAAAGTTAATTTTTAGAAATAGATGTCAGAGGAAGTGGTGGAGACTGGTACAATTCCAACAGTTAAAAGGCATCTGGGTAAGTACATGAGTAGGAAGGGTTTAGAGGGGTTTGTTGGCAAATAGGACTAGATTAATTTAGGATACCTGGTTGGCATGGACGGGTTGGACTGAAAGGTCTTTTTCCTTGTTGTACAACTCCATGACTATACTCTCCAATCTCTTTGTAGCAATGTAGCATGTGGGCTTCTTCATGGAGCAATGTTGGCTTTTATGGTTTTTTTTCTCTTCTATCATGTTTAGTTTTCTCACTTTAATCTACTTACCTTCTGATAAGATTGAGTTTGTGCAGCATGGAGGAGATCAGCATGGGGAAAGCGAACTCAGCATGCTGGAGTCAAGTCAATCCATCCTGGGTGATTTATCCATCTTCCTAAAGCACGTTCGCCTTAGTGATGGCCACTGCATTCACCTCTGCCCTCTGACTCTCTTGAAGTTCTGGCACAGTACTGGTGTATTCCACAATGAAAGCTGATGCAAAGTATCTATTCAGTTCTGCTGCCATTTCTTTGTTCCATTTATTACTCCTGCAGCTTGATTTTCCACATTCCAATTTCCACTCTCACCTCTCTCTTGAAGAGTGTAAAAATACAAGAGGGGCAGATAGTCGGAGTCGTTTTCCCAGGTTGGAATTTCAAATACTAGGAGCATAGGTTTACGGTGAGAGGGGAAGAGTTTAAAAGAGATGTGCTCAGAAAGCTTTTCATACACAGAGCAATGGGTACCTGGAACATGATATCTTGTCGGTGGCACAGACAAAGGGCAAGATTCTGTGCTATGTTCTATATCCTAAAATAAAACTGTTGCAATCTTCTAATTCCTCCCAAAAACTCCTGCCCTTGGTGCTCTACCCCCTTCCTTGCTGGGCTTCATTTCGTGTCGATTGGTGAGACTATTTTTGGAACACTGCATTCAATTCTGGTCTCCTTGCTATGGGAAGGATGTTATGAAATTTGAAAGGGTTCAAAAAAGATTTACAAGGCTGTTGCCAGGGTTAGAGGGAGAGGCTTAATAAGCTGAGTCTATTTTCCCTGGAGTTTCAGAGGCTGAAGAGTGACCTTATAGAGGTCTACACAATCACCAAGGACATACAGCTGGTGAATAACCAACATTTTTTTTCCTACAAGATAGCAGAGTCCAAAGCTAGAGGGCATACTTTCAAGGTAGGAGATAAAAGATTTAAAATGGACCGATTGAGCATTTTCTTCTCACAGGGGGTGGTGCGTATATGGAATGAGCTGCCAGAGGAAGTGTTGGAGGCTGGTACAATTACAGCATTGATGACGAGCTTTCAGGACCTTCTGGTGCCGGAGGACCAGAAAATGGTGAATTTAACACCCCAGTTAAGAAATAAGTGAGGCGGAAGATGGAAAATGAAATGGTTGTGTATATGGATGGGTACGTGAATCTGAACGTGTGGAGGGATATTGGTTAAATGCAGGCAAAAGGTACTAGATAAATGTCGGGTATCTGGTTGGCATGGACGGGTTGGACTGAAGGATTTGTTTCAATGCTGTACAGCTCAATGACTCTGACTCTTGCCAACTCCTCCCTCATGTCTTTGTACTTACCTTTAATCAAATGTGATATCTTGACATTTGGTTCAAGCTTCTCCCTCTTAAACTGCAGGGTAAATGATCTCATATTATGGAAATTACCCCAATGGGTTCCTTGACCATAAGCTTCCCAGTGAAGCCTGCCTCAGTATATGTCACCAAATCCAGAATTGCCTGCTGTCTAAAATGTGTAGCATTAAGTGGCAAGAACACGGAGTAACTAAACAGAAATCACTCTTATGCGCAAAGTACAAACGATATTATTGCACTCCACTAACACCGTTCAGCTACGAACATATGCTCATCCTTCTTGTATTTGAATAAAGTGCAGGCACTGTCTGCAAAAGCACGATCATTTCACAAATTATTTCACGTTAGAAAAAAATAGGATGAAGGTTGCCACAAATTCTGACAGTGTGTTTGAGATTGTAGTTCCAGGAGCAGGAAGTGTGGGAGAGTCGAGCAGGAGGCTTTCGGAAAGGTGAGGAAATAGGTTTCTGTGGGCGGCACGGTGGCACAGTGGTTAGCACTGCTGCTTCACAGCGCCGGAGACCCGGGTTCAATTCCCGCCTCAGGCGACTAACTGTGTGGAGTTTGCACGTTCTCCCCGTGTCTGCGTGGGTTTCCTCCGGGTGCTCTGGTTTCCTCCCACAGTCCAAAGATGTGCAGGTCAGGTGAATTGACCATGCTAAATTGCCCGTAGTGTTAGGTAAGGGGTAATGTATGGGTGGGTTTCGCTTCGGCGGGTCGGTGTGGACTTGTTGGGCCGAAGGGCCTGTTTCCACACTGTAATGTAATCTAATGTAATCTAATCTAATCTAGGTTTAAAAACTCATGTCTAGCATCGGGGCCTGCCATTGTTGTTCCAGCAGCAGGAAGTGCTGGATCGTCACGCAGGAAGCTGTCGGATAGGTCACACGCTTATTTGGGCGGTTTCTTTATCCAAAACACTACTCAGCTAGTGTCTCCCCCCCATCCTCCTCCTCGAACCAAAAGAAAAAGATCTGTGCGTCAGTTGGTAAGGTGGTAAACGTTTTCTTTTGTATTTAATATGTTAGCGTTCTATTTGGGAATTTAGAATAGTGGGAATGGAGTTAAGGATAGTTGAATGTTTCTCCTGCAGTATGTGGCAGGAAGAGGTGACTCTAGTGTCCCTGCTGACTGCATCTGTGGGAAAGGCATGAAACTCCAGCTCCTCAAGAACCGTGTTAGGGAATTATAGCTGGAGCTGGATGAACATCAGATCATTCAGGAGGTGTAGGAGGTTATTAGGAGGAGTTACAGGGAGGTATTATTCCACAGCCACGTGAAGAAGGTAGATGGGTTATTGTCAGTGGTCTTAAAGGGAACCAGCAGGCAGTACAGGGATCTCCTGTGGTGGTTCCCCTCTACAGCAAGTATACCATTTTGGATACTGTTGGGGGGAAACCTACCAGTGGTAAGCAATGGGTATAGGTCTCTGGCACAGAATCTGTCCCTTCTGCTCAGAAGGGAAGTGGGATGAGTCGCAGAGCTTTAGTCATTGGGGACTCCATAGTTAGGGGGACAGATAGGAGGTTCTGTGGGAAAGAGAGAAATTCTCGGTTGGTGCGTTGTCTGCCAGGTCCCAGGGTTCATAATGTCTTTGATTGTGTTTTCAGGATCCTTGACAGGGAGGGAGAGCAACCCCAAGTCGTGGTCCATATGGGCACCAATCACATAGATTGGAAGAAAGGTGGGGATTTAAGGCAGAAATTCAGGGAGCTTGGTTGGAAGCTCAGAACTAAAACAGATAGAGTTGTTATCTCTGGTTTGTTGCCCATGCTACGTGCTAGTGAAGTGAGGAACAGGGAGACAGCACAGCTGAACACATGGCTGCAGGGATGGTGCAGGAGAGAGGGTTTTGGATTCCTGGATACCATAGTTCTTTCTAGGGTAGGTGGAACCTCTACAAACAGGATGGTCATCACCTGAACCGGAGGGCTACCAATATCTTGTGGGGGATATTTGCTAATGCCTTCAGGGGAGTTTAAACTAATGCAGCAGGGGGATGAGAACCTGAATTGCAGTTCCAATGTACAGAAGGTTGAGGCTAGTGAGATCAGGAATAGGTTTACAAGGTCACGAGAGGCAATCAGGATGTTGGTTTGAAATGTGTGTACTTCAATGTCAGGTGCATCCGAATTAAGGTGGGTAAACTTGCAGCATGGGTTGGAACCTGGGATTTCGATGTCGTGACCATTTCAGAGACATGGATCAGTGGTGCTGGAAGAGCACAGCAATTCAGGCAGCATCCGAGGACTGGCAAAATCGACGTTTTGGGCAAAAGCCCTTCATCAGGAATAAAGGCAGAGAGCCTGAAGCGTGGAGAGATAAGCTGGAGGAGGGTGGGGGTGGGGATAGAGTAGCATAGAGTACAATGGAGGAGGAGATGAAGGTGATAGGTCAGGGAGGAGAGGGTGGAGTGGATAGGTGGAAAAGGAGCTGGGCAGGTCGGACAAGTCCGGACAAGTCAAGGGGACAGGTTAGAAACTAGGATGAGGTGGGGGAAGGGGAAATGAGGAAGCTGTTGAAGTCCACATTGATGCCCTGGGGTTGAAGTGTTCCGAGGCGGAAGATGAGGCGTTCTTCTTCCATGCGTCTGGTGGTGAGGGAGCGGCGGTGGAGGAGGCCCAGCACCTCCATATCCTCGGCAGAGTGGGAGGGGGAGTTGAAATGTTGGGCCACGGGGCGGTTTGGTTGATTGGTGCGTGTGTCTCGGAGATGTTCCCTAAAGCGCTCTGCTAGGAGGCGCCCAGTCTCCCCAATGTTGAGGAGACCGCATCGGGAGCAACGGATACAATAAATGATATTAGTGGATTTGCAGGTAAAACTTTAATGAATGTGGAAGGCTCCTTTAGGGCCTTGGATGGAGGTGAGGGAGGAGGTGTGGGCACAGGTTTTACAGTTCCTGCGGTGGCAGGGGAAAGTGCCAGGATGGGAGGGTGAGCTGTGGACTTCACAGCTTCCTCATTTCCCCTTCCCCCACCTCATCCTAGTTTCTAACCTCCAGCAACACTGTCCCCTTGACTTGTCCGGACTTGTCCGACCTGCCCAGCTCCTTTTCCACCTATCCACTCCACCCTCTCCTCCCTGACCTATCACCTTCATCTCCTCCCCCATTGTACTCTATGCTACTCTATCCCCACCCCCACCCTCCTCTAGCTTATCTCTCCACGCTTCAGGCTCTCTGCCTTTATTCCTGATGAAGGGCTTTTGCCCGAAACGTCGATTTTGCCTGTCCTCGGATGCTGCCTGAATTGCTGTGCTCTTCCAGCACCACTGATCCAGAATCTGGTTTCCAGCATCTGCAGTCATTGTTTTTACCTCATTTCAGAGACATGCCCAGAGAAGGGATATGAATGATTGTTCCAGATTACAAGATTTAGATGTTTCATCAAGAACAGAGATGATGGTAAAAGGGGGGTGGGGTGTGTGGGGCATGGGGAGTGGCATTGTTTGTCAAGGGTAGTATTACAGCAGCTGAGGACTCATCCACTGAGGTAGTTTGGGCTGAGGGTAGAAACAGGAAAGTGGAGGTCACCCTGTTGGGATTTTCTTTTGGCCTCTGAGTTGTTCCAGGCATATAGAGGAAATGATAGCAAAGATAATTCTCGATAGGAGTGAGAGTAACAGGATAGTTGTTATGGGGGACTTTAACTTCCCCAATATTGACTGGAAATACTATATTTCAAGCAGTTTAGATCGGGCAGTTTTTGTTCAATATGTGCAGGAGGGTTTTCTGACACAATATGTAGACAAGCCAACAAGGGGGTGATGCCATATTGGATTTGGTACTGGTTAATGAACCTGGCCAGGTATAGGATTGTCTTATAAGCAAATGTTAAACAGGCTGGGGTGTTACTCATTGGAATTTAGAAGACCTCATTGAATCATATATGATTCCTAATGGGCTTGACGGGGTAAAAGTTGAGAGGATGATTCCCCTGATAGAAGAATCTAGAAACCAGAGAACAGTCTCAAAATAAACAGCCACCAGTTTAAGACTGAGTTGCAGAGGAATTTCTTCTCTCAAAGGGTTGTTAGTCTTTGGAACTGCTGCCACGGAGAGATGTGGTGGGGAGAGTCCATGTGTATATTTAAGGCTAAGATAGATAGATTCTTGATTAGTCAGGAAATCAAGGGATATAAGGAAAGGGCAGCAAGTGAATGTGAGGAGGGTCAAATCGGCTAAAGATGACCAGAATCGAGGGCCCAAATGGCTGACTGCGGTTCTTATTTCTTTTGGTGTTTTTGGATATTAATGGAAGGGTTCACAATGATCACTGGCTCATAATTTAAGTAAGGAGTAGCCACTTTGCCTCGTAAGGGGCTGCATGGGCAAAGGTCTCAGCTCAATTTGATAACTGTCAAAAACATGGTGGTCAAAAAGAAATAGTTCTTCTTCAAGGTGATCTAAGACTTTAAGACCATATGACATAGGAGCAAAGATGAGGACATTCAACCCATCGAGTCTGCTCTGCCACTCAATCATGAATGATAACGTTTTCAGCCCCATTCTCCCACTTTCGCCCAGTATCCCTTGATCTCATTGATACTTATGAACCCATGTATCTCAGTCTTAAATATACTCAATGGCCTGGCCTCCTCAGCCTTCTGTGGCAACGAATTCCATAGATTCACTACTCTCTATCTGAATAAGTCTCTCCTTATATAAAAGTCTTCCCTTTACTCTAAGGCTGTGCCCTTGGGTCCTAGTTTCTCCTACCTGGAAACATCTTCCTAATATCTACTCCATACAGTATTCTTTATTTTACAATTATATCCCTCCTCAACTTTCTAAACTCCAAGTGTAGACCCAGTGCCCTCAAACGTTTCTCATATGTTAAGCTTTTCATTCCTTGGACTATCACTGTGTATCTTCTATGAACACACACCAAGGCCACTACATCCTTCCTGAGATATGTGGCCCAAAACTGTGCACAATACTCCAAATGTAGTCTGATTAGAGCCTTATAGAGCCTCAGAAGTACACCTCTGCTTTTGTATTCACACCTTCTCAAAATATATGCCATCATTGCATTTGCCTTTCTTAGTACTGACACAACGTGCAAGTTTACTTTGTGAGATTCCTGGACTAGAGCTCCCAAGTTGGGGATTTAAAAATGCGGGCATTTTGAACATTGGAAAGAGAGCAACTGCCATCGAGACAGATGCAAGAAATTAGGAAGCACTGTGTATCAAAGGTGCTTTTTCATATGAAAGATACTCGCAGTAAAAAAAAAGACGACCCAGGGAGGTCATTAGCCAGAAGAAGAAAGGCAAAGCAGAGGACAATCGCTGTGTGGTTTTGAAATGAAGTTGATGTAATGTTAATAAGTGTCTTAATCGAACAGCATATTGTTACATAGTTGGAGGCAGGTAATAAACAGTTAAGACAAAGGGAGCTTAGAGTTGTGAATAGTTACTGTTTAATGTTCACTTTTAGAGTTAAAAAATAAATTGATGTTATTTTATTTAAATAGTGGAAGTTGGGAATAATTGGAAGTTCTCTGTCACTCATATTTGAACAGATTACGAGGTGAGATGAGCTTTTCTGGGTGATTGGTTTATTTACCTAAGAGGTTCACCGCCGTGTCATAACACTGTCTAATCAACTTTAAAAATGCCTGCATTCTTATATCCCCTAACATCAAGGGTTCAATGTTGGCAAAGCAAGAAATTCAAATTCAATTGGATTTTTGTATCCTGGGTCAAAGTTCAAACAGATTGGTTAAATTCAAATTGTTGTCAAAACAGCAATCAACACTCAAGTATCCACTTCACAGCCAAACATTGCGTAATTTCAATTTTCCAGTACACTGTGGAACGGCCATCTAGTCATGGACACAAGTGTTTGTAATCTCTTTGTTCCGAACAGCTTTCTCTCTCTCTTAAAGTTGCAGCACACACCATCAACTTCGTAACAACAGAAATCTGGGTCTGTGTCTGCTGTTACCTGGGCTCTAAAGAACAGGGGAATTGATAATTTTAATATTGAACTTTTGTGGTAACTGCAAGAACACTGGGGCTTTCCTTCCAGTGTGCAATCTCAGTCTGGTGTAATACCAGACAGATTATGTTTCCAAACATATTGAGCTGATTTAACTAAAACAAACTCACAATGTTCTCTCCCTAAGGGAGTTGTGAGTCAATGTATAGTACTTGGGCCACAGCAATTCAAGAAGGCAGCTCACTAACTAAGTTCTCAAGGGCAACTAATTTTTGGCCAGCCTGCAATTCCCACATCCCACGTATGAATGGATAAAAAAGGGCAACAGCTTGTAAATGAGTATCAACTTGGAAACAAGAATCACCTTTTCTTATTATTATTCACTCACAAGATGTGGGCATCATTGACTGGGGAAGTCTTTATTGCCCATCTCGATTTGCCCTAGAGAAGATGGAGATGCATTGCCTTCTTTGAACTGCTGAAGTTCAAGTGCTGTCATTTGACCTCCCCCTGCAGGTTTTCCTCCAAGCCACTCACCATCTTAACTTGGAAATGTCTCACTGTTCCTTCAATGTCACGAGATCAAAATCCTGGAATTTCCCCCTCAAGGGCATTCTGAGTCAACCTCCAGCATGTGGACTGCAGCAGTTCATAACAACAACTCCCCACCACCTATCTAAAGGAAGCTGGGAATGGGCAACAAATGTTGGTTAGACAACAACACCCATGTCCCATGAATGAAGAAAACAAAGATTGAAAAGGAACAGTGTCACATTTGAGCAGTTTATTAGGGTTTGAGACATGCATTAGAGACAGATACAGTCTTAGCCTTCTTTGTTTGATTTCATTTGATTTATTGTTGTCATGTGTACATAAGTACAGTGAAAATCTTTGTTTGAGAGCAGTACATACAGATCACAGCAAACAAGGACATACATATATCATAGTGTGCTTAGGCAGCAAGGCGTACAAGGTTATGGCTTCACAGGAGGTTCACAATCAAGATCAACGTTAGCAAGATCAACAATTATTTGAAATTGGAGAGATCCATTCTGCAGTATAAAACAGCAGGGGAGAAGCTGTTCTGGAATCTTTTGGTGTGTGTGTTTAAGCGTCTGTATCTCTTGCCTGATGGAGGAGGTTGGAAGAGACCATTACCAGCGTGGGAGGGCTCTTTGATGATGTTGGCAGCCTTTTCGCAGCAAAGAGAAAGCCCATGGTTGGGAGATCAGCTTCCATGATCGTCTGGCAGATAACCAGGAGGCTGGAAGAACACATCAAGCCAGGCAGCATCAGAAGATGGAGTAGTCAACGTTTCAGATGTCACCCTTCTTCAGAATGGTTTGGGACATGTACACAACTTTCTGTAGTTTCTTATGCTCCTGGGCAAAGCAATTGCTGTACCAAGCCATTCTACACCCAGATAGAACGCTTTCTATTGTGCATATGTAAAAGTTGGTGAGGGGAGTTATGGATATGCTGAATTCCTTAAGCTGCCTGAGGAAGTATATACATTGCTATGCCTTCTTGACTGTCACGTCTACATGGGAAGTTCAGGACAGATTGTAGGTTATCATCACTTCTTGGAATTTGACACTCCCGACCCTCTCCACCTCAGCTGTGTTGATGTAGACAGGGTGTGTCCTCCTCCTTTCTACCTGAAGCCAGTGATCAGTTGTTTTGTTTTGCCGATATTGAGAGAGAGATTGTTATCATTGCACTATGACACCAAGCACACTATCTCCTTCCTTTACTCTAGGTCATCGTTGTTTGATATCCGCCCTACCACGGTGGCATCGTTAGCAAACCTGTAGATGGCATTGTTAAGGAACTATGTTATACAGTCATGGATTTACAGGGAGTACAGTAGGGGGATTCCTGAAGAAGGGCTAATGCCCGAAACGTCGATTCTCCTGTTCCCTAGATGCTGCCTGACCTGCTGCGCTTTTCCAGCAACACATTTCCATCATGGATGATAATCCATCCTTGTGAAGTATCAGTGTTGAGTATCATCGTAGAGGATGTACTGTTATCTATCTTCACTGATTGCAGTCTGTGGGTCAGGAAACTGAGGATCCAGTTGCAGAAGTCAGAGCCGAGACCTAGGTCCTAGAGTTTTGAGATTGGTCTGGTGGGGACTATGGTATTGAAGGCCGTGCCATAGTTGATGAGTGGGAGACTGAAATCAGTATCCTTGTTATCCAAATGTTGTGGGGATGAATGTAGGGCTAGGGAAATGGCATCTCCTGGGGAACTCTTTTGCAGATCGGTACATTGCAGGGGATCGAGGCAAGCTGGGAGGCTAGAGTTGATGTGGGCCATAACCAGCCTCTCGAAGCACTTCATTATTATGGAAGTCATATGGGCAGTAGTCATTAAGGCATATTGCATGTACTTTCTTAGATACTGGGGTAATTGCAGTCTTCTTATGACTTCAGCTTGTAGCAAGGACAGGTTGAAGATGTCAGTGAACGCCTCCGCCAGCTGGTCTGCACAAGAGCCAGCTGCACGGCCAAAGGACTTCATCTAGGCCCATCGCTTCCCTTAGGTTTACTCTCAGGAAGACTGGACTGACATCTGCAGCAATGACAGAGTCAACAGGTGCATTTGCGGCTGTTGGGGCAGATGACACAGTGCTACTGGCATTCTGCTTGAGCTGAGCATAGCAAGCATTGAGCGCATCAGGGGACCTCCTCCTTTCATTCCTCCTGCTCTTGTTAAATATTGACATTAAATCACTTGTATTAAACCTGGATTTGATCCATTTGCATCCCTCTGTTGGAGCACAGACACAACCTCTGGAATATAGATGGATAAAAGATTACCAATAAAGCAGAGAATTAGGGATGGAGAAGAATTAGTCCAGTCAGTCTCTTGTTCACGGTGAAATCAGATAAATTAAGTGTTTATTTTTCCAACTATATCATAAGAGCATGCAGCTCATTTTGTTTCTGTAACATTATTGCTCCATCTTTCTGCCCATGTACCTTCTCAACCCTTCTTTATTCTGTGTCACATATTGCTTCTCCATTCCTTAGCCTGGGGACTCCAAGTTCTGATGTAATATTTAATATAATATTGTGTGCCTCTGCGGGATCTGTTTGTTCAAATGTCTGTAAGTAATATCAGCACTCATCTCATCTCATTGTGTCTCTGGAGGAATTATCTAGGATGTATAATGCATGCATGTGACTAAATTTTCAGTTCGACTTGACATCCTTGATTAAACTGAAAATGAAATACCCATTTAACCTGCTGCCAACGCTCGCTGATGTTGAATTCATTTACTGCCCTTTACTTGGGGCCCTCGGTTTGCCAAGTAAGTTGTGAATATCATTCATTATTGTTTCGTTCACCAGGTACAGATATTTTTGACATATTCAGCAATATGAGCCCAAGTCCTGTTCAAAATCATGCTACTTTTGAGAGCACCTCAATGTTTTGTGTACCAACCCAATTGTATAGTAGTTTGACATGCAATAACATTACAATTTAAGAGGATATTGCTTCATAATTTAAGGGTAATCTGGTTTTAATATTACAAATGAAAATTGGTTTAGTAGAGAAAAAATAAGCAGTTGAACTCTGTGTTTTCCACCACCTGTATTTAATCCGATTGAAATAATGAAAGTAACTTCACAGAACTGCTCAGAGTAATTTATTAGTGGTGAAATGTGCAATATTGGGTTCTTGGTATTTATTCCCGAAGAAGAGTGCTGATTAGAGTATCACAGTATTATGGAATGTTGGAAAGGTGGCTGATGAAGTGCCACACCTCCTGAAGTCTTATTAGCACAACTAAGGTGGATGGAATCAAAAGGGACAATGGTTAAGAGGTAAAGAGCAGAGAGCTTTGTTGAACATTTGCTTGATGGTGATACACATGGGTGGTATATCCTATCGATGTTTGGACCATTTGTCTTTTTGATTCTTGGTGACACAAGACAATAGTTCATACCTTCCAGATTACATAAATCTGGAAATATAGTAAGTAATGGGAAAGATAACATTTAATCAGGAGAAGTTAGATATATTAAGTAAGTGGGAAGACTCAATGAAAATAATGGAATGAATAAGCAAGGATTTTTGTTGAACGTTTTAAAGTGCTGATGAGGTCCCAGTTGCAGAATTCTGCTTATTCTTGGCACCACACTTTATGTACGAGTTCAAGCCTAGGAAAGGGGGCAGAAGAGATTTATTGGAACTGTACAAATTAATACTCAGAGAATATGAATTATTTTCTCTGTGGAGCACCGAAATTTGAATTGGGATTTGCCAAATCATGCAATAAGATTTGATTGAATGTGAAGAATCAAATAACAAGGAGGCATCTTTTTAGCAAGAGGAAATAGATAAGTGGGAAATAGAACAAGAGACAAAATGAGGGCACTCCTTTTTTTATAATGATGCAACCTGTATTCTGCATCAATCGACAATGTAAACACATTGTACGCGGTATTGTTGGTCTGCGGGTATCTCACAGGTTCCTTGAGTTCTGATAAAAATTAAAAGAAGAAGGCACATGCACTTCAATATGGAGCACATTTATTGGCTTAATCCCCACATACATTTATATATATTATATACACACATGTACACTAACAAGTGAGTCTCACACTGCCTTCTCTCCACTGGGGAAATGGAAAGGGTTTCACTTGGAGTCATAGCAGGACTTATACACTTAATGGTAAGGTCCTGCGCAGTATCGCTGAACAAAGGAGCCTTGGAGTGCAGGTTCATAGTTCCTTGAAAGTGCAGTCATAGGTAGATAGAATAGTGAAGAAGGCTTTTGGTATGCTTTCCTTTATTGGTCAGAGCATTGAGTATAGGAGTTGGGAGGTCATGTTGCGGCTGTGCAGGACATTGCCCAGTCCACTTTTGGAATGTTGTGTGCAACTCTGTTCTCCCTCCAGTAGGAAGGATGTTGTGAAACTTGAAAGGGTTTAGAAAAGATTTTCCAGGTTGTTGCCAGGATTGGAGGTTTTGAGTTGCAGGGAGAGGCTGAATAGGCTGGCGATGTTTTCCCTTGAGCATCAGAGGCTGAGGGGTGACCTTATAAATGTTTTTAAAATCACTACGGACATGGATAGGGTAAGTAGACAAAATCCGTTCCCTGGGTTGGGGGAGTCCAGACTTAGGGGACATAGGTTTAGGGTGAGAGGGGAAAGATATAAAATTGACCTAAGAGGCAATGTTTTCACACAGTGTATGGTGCATGTATGGAATGAGCTGCCAGAGGAAGTGGTGGACGCGTGTGCAATAGCAACTTTTAAAAGGCATCTGGATGGATGTATGAATAGGAAAGGGAAAGAGGGATTTGGGCAAGAGTTGCAAATGAGACTAGATTAGGTTAGGATATCTGTTTGGCATGGAAATGTTGGACAAAGAGTTTGTTTCCATGCTGTAGACCTGTCAGGCTCTCTGACTAAAGTATTCCATCATGTTGTTTCTTCTTTTCCAATCCATTACCTCACACGTATCAGGTTTGATCAGCCCATCCATATCTTCCTGTAGCCTATGACTATCTTCTTCACTACTAATCACTCTGCCAATTTTGGTGTCATTTGACAATTTGCATAACCTATACACCACATTTCTTTCTGTATCATTTATAGATAGGGATAAACAATAAGGGCTCCTGTACTGGTCCTTATGATACCCACTGAACACCAGCTCCCAGTCACTAATACAATCTTCCACCAATACTTCTGTGTCTTATTACTAAGCCAGTTTCTAATCCATATCACAAAGTTTCCCTCAATTCTATGTTCTCTAACCTTGTCAATCAGTCTCCCACGTGGAACCTTGTCAAAAGTTTTGCTAAAATCCGTATAAACTACAACAAATGAGATTCCCTCATCCAAGCACTTGATCACATTTTCAAAAAATCTGTTAGGCTTTCAAAAAATTCTACACTCCACGTATTAAAATGAAATTAAATGAACAGTCAACGAGGAAAGGATTTCAGTATTTTTGAGTGGGTGTTGATGGAAGCAGGGACTGAATAACTCCACAAAAGCACTAGTATTGACATGATAGATTAACGATTATCCTCCTGTGCTTGTGTTTTAGTGCTACAATGGAAATGCAATTTTTAAAATGTTTGTCAAGGATATTTCCTGACTTGTAATGGTCCATGTTGTCAGTGAAAGGGAGAAGTGCTGAAACTGAACAGTAGCTATCATTTTGATAGTATTTAGAAAGCAGCCATTGCAGCAACCAATTTGGAGTGTGTTCAGCAGTCTGTAGACATTACACAGATGTTATATAAAACAACAAATATAAACGAGTTTTGTAGCTTTGACAGGATTGACAGGAAGATGCATTCACTGATGTATTTTTTTAAAAGATACAGTGACATTGGATGCTATTGCAGATAAATAATGAAGTAATTAGATGCAGACAAAACCTGGAGATCAAAAATTTACACCAGATTTCAGAACATTCTACCCACAGAATATCATTGTGGTATTGACTGAACTGTGTCCTGAACATTCAAACAGAATCTGTTGAATGCAATAGTATGTGGAGCCATTCTGAGCATTTCTGTATATTGTAATTGAATGTGGTTCTGCTGGTTTCTCTTGTGTTGATTTATTTCTGTTTTCTGGCTATCTGTAAGTTAACTAATTTCAATCACTCTAACCTGAAAGTTAATCACTTCATTTTGGTTTGCAAAAGTTTAACCAATTTTAAATTAGCAAATTTTAAAGACATTTGTTAAATGAATAAAAAGTATTCTTAAAAATGACATGTTCTTTTTAGAATATCTTACGACATTTGAAAGTAAACATTTCAGAATCACACACACACACACACACACACACACACACACACACACACACACACACACACACACACACACACACACACACACACACACACACACACACACACACACACACACACACACACACACACACACACACACACACACACACACACACACACACACACACACACACACACCTTTTTAACTCAAGATGCTCTTTTTGAAGTTTATCAGAACATCAAGATTTCATTCCCAGTACATTTCATCTGAACGCACATTATTTCCACAATTAATTAACAACTTCAGCAATCCTAGGAGAAATGGTAAGCAAAATATAATCTTTTGAATATATTTACAGAGTTAAGGCTTATTATGCATTCAGTCAACTGTTTCTGACTACCTCAGTATGGTAGGTTTGATCAAAACAATTGTTGATAGTAAAAATGGAATACAAAATGTAAATATCTTCTCTAACTCTGTGGATAACAAAATGACTTCCTCGACCTTGTTAGTTGCTACACATGTGCAATATGAAAATTATCGAGAAACTATCAAGTTTAAAATCTTACTACCCAGACCTAATTACAATTGTCTATATTTGCTTTATAATTTGATCCAAATGTGATCTGTGAAGCTGGAGCCATGAAAGCTATTAAACAAGTTCTTGCTGCTTCTTCTGCTTTTAATTTCCAATCATCCACTATTCTTAACACTTCTGAGATCATTGATTTGAAGTTCTTGTCGATGGTTCTAATTTCCTGAATCACACGTTTAATTTTGAACTTAAACTCACCAAGTGTTTGTCTGTCTTTTTCCAATTCTGCAAATTTCTTCTCTATTTTGTTGCAACTCCCTGTTGAATTGTTAAGGTCTTTCATGAATAATTTCTCTCCCACTTCAAGGAAATTTCCAAATATTTTACCGACAGCTTACATTTCAATAAAGTCAAAACATTTATCACGGGAACAGCTTAGTGTTTTCATTTGATAATTAAATGAAGAATTGTTATGAGACTAAAGAAACAGAAAAAATAAATTCATTGCTAATGCATGCTCTCCTCTCTCAAGTTATTGGACATTTATTAAAGTTGGTTTCTTGGCACTGGCTCTCCCAGCGCATCAGTTATTACTGATATATTGACTGGAAAAATGATGTTAATTCACTCCCACAATTTACTAGAATTTTCATCTGAAAATGTTCCTTCCCTTAATATTTGAATGTGTCCAACATATTCTTTGGTATTCAGTTCTCTGTCTGATATGAAAAAAAGTGTTCACTTCTGAAGACAAGTCTGATTGGACCCAAAACGCTTTATTTTGCCATAGATGCCTCTAACCAAGCTGTATTTCTCGAGCATTTTCTACTTTTGTTTTATTTATATTTAGTTTTGATACCTGAAAGACCCATCTCTACTCCCAATCACAATCTCTCTTTAAAAAACCTCACAGATCTCATGCTGACCTCTGACTAATGTCTAATGCTGAAACTAACTGGTCAAAACCTTTGTATCACACTTGATATTCAGGGAAGCTTTTGACACAGTATGAACTTGGTGTTGACTTGAAATCTGTACTGACCTCCACCATAACTCAAAAGTACGTTCTGCTGTAAAGCTCATCCACAAAGCTGTTGAAATCCTTCTTTAGCCTCTCTACCCATTTTGCTCCAAATTCCTTGGACCCTCACCCACACTCTTGACTTTCTTTTCCTCTAACTCTGTCCAATTGTTCACCATTTACTTTTCCCCACCCATCAGCGATCCCTTGTTTCAAATGGATGTCACACTCTTAAGGTTATGTGAACGTTCAGTGTTCGTAAATGATCAGGAAAGGGTGCTGTGACCGAAAGTGAGGGAGGAGTGTTATGATAGACTTTTTTTCACTAGGAGAAGAAGGACTTGTCACCTTTGTAAAGAAGGAAAAAGACATTGGGCTGGATTAATAAATGTGATGGTATGAAGGGGGAATATCACTCTAATTGGCAGGGGTTGATAAATAATCTTTTTTGTATTCATTCATGGGATGATGGCATCACTGGCTAGACCAGCATTTATTCACCATAGGCCTGTTACGAGTCAACCTGTGAGTCTGGAGTTAAATGTAGGCCAGACCAAGCAAGGATGGCAGTTTCTTTCCCTAGTGATTTGGATGGATTTTTCCTGAACTTTGAAAATGGTTTCATAGTCATAATTTGAGTCTTAATTCCAGATTTTTATTCAATTCAAATTCCACCATCTGCTGTGGCAGGATTCAAACCCAGGTCCCCACAACATTACCTGGGTCTCTGGAATAACATTCCAGTGTTAATACTGCTCGGCCATTACCTCCCTGATAGACAGTAACCTGGAAGGGGTGAAAACTGATCTTGGCATGTGACAATGGGCATTATGATGTTTGTGCTATGTGATCTGAATCCCAGTTAGAGATATCTCCTCAGAGAAAGAGATAAACCTGGAAAATAAGGCCAAAGATCCAAATAATGTGGACTAAGTGGAAACAACAGCATAGGAAGAAGGACATCTGATATCTGTTGAGAAATGTTGATGAGTAAAGGTCTAAATAAAAATGCAGAAACTCAAAGTCCATCACTGGAGCATCAGTTGTGACTGAGTCTGTCAGCAGAGCATCAAGCAGCTCAGAGAATGAAGCATATGCCTCAAAGAGGGCTGCAGATCTGAAAGGCTATTGGGACAATTGGCTCAGCCATCCAGCAGGATCATGCTGGAGTCTCTCAATCACCTTTCTTCCATTCGAGTTTACTTATTATCAGAGTCGCAACAAGATCAACAATATTTATGACTCCTCGGATACTAGACAGTTCATGTCCAAATGCCACAAAAGTTGGTCAACATCCATAAGACCATAAGACATAGGAGCACAAATTACACCATTCAGCCCATCGAGTCTGCTCTGCCATTCAATCATGACTGATAAGTTTCTTAACCCCATTCTCTCGCTTTCTCCCATTATCCTTGATCACCTTGATACTCGAGTCTATCTAAGTCAGTCGTAAATGTACTCAATGACCTGACCTCCACAACCTTTTGTGGAAATGAATTCCATAGATTTACCACTCTTTGGCTGAAGAACTTTCTCCATATCTCCATTCTAAAAGGTCTTCCCTATATTCTAAGTCTGTGCCCTCAGCAACTGATCTCACCTACTAATGGATACATCTTCCCAACATCCAACTCTGTCCAGGCCATTCAGTATCTTACATTTCAGTTAGACCGCCCCTCCCATCCTTCTAAACTCCTGGGACCATTCTTGTGAAGCTCCTCTGAACACGCTCCAGGTCCGGTGCATCCTTCCTGAGATATCTGGCTCCAAGTTGCGCACAATACTTCAAATGTGGCCTGACCAGAGCCTTATAGAGCGTCATAAGTAGAGCCCTGCTTTTATATTAATGTCCTCTCAAAGTAAATGGCATTATTGCATTTACATTCCTATCTACTAATTCAACCTGCAAGTTTACCTTGACAGAATCCTGGACGAGAACTCCCAAATCTCTTTGCACGTCAGACTTCTGAATTTTCTCCCCATTTAGAAAACAGTCCATGCCTCTATTCTTCCTACAAAAGTGCCTTACCTCACAATTTCCCACATTACATTCCATCTGCCATTTTTT
Source organism: Chiloscyllium plagiosum (assembly GCF_037043375.1). Classification (NCBI taxonomy): domain Eukaryota; kingdom Metazoa; phylum Chordata; class Chondrichthyes; order Orectolobiformes; family Hemiscylliidae; genus Chiloscyllium; species Chiloscyllium plagiosum. Next base: position 78,081,447 of record NW_028270155.1, read on the forward strand.
TGCTCACACTCCTAACCTGTCCAAAATCTTTGCAGCCTTCCTGCCTCCTCAATTCTATGTGTCCCTCTACCTATCTTTGTATCATCTACAAACCTAGAATGCCCTCAGTCCTATCCTCTAGAAGTGTTCGCAAGAAACGTTTCTAATTCAGTGTGTGCAATACTTGGCCTACTCTTGGGAAATGAGACGGGCAAGTGACTGAGGTGTCAGTGGGAAAGCATTTTGGGGCCAGTGCCCATAATTCTACGGTTCTAAAATACTGATGGAAAAGGATAGACAGGATCTAAAATTTAAAGTTCTAAATTGGGGCAGGTCACTTTTGATGGCATTAGGCAAGAACATTCAAAAGTTGATTGGAACGGGCAGATGTTCACAGGTAAAGGGACGACTCGAAAATAGGAAGCCTTCAAAAATGATATGAGAGTCAGGAGACATCATGTTCCTGTTAGGGTGAAAGACAAGGCTGCTAGGTGTAGGGAATGCTGGATGATGAGAGAAATGGAAGGTTTAGTCAAGAAAAAGAACAAAGCGTATGCCACGAATAGACAACAGAGATTGAGTAGAATCCTTAAATGAGTATGAAGGCAGGAGGAATATACTTAAGAGGGAAATCAGGTGGGGAAGAAAGGGACATGAGTTGACTTTGGCAAATAAGGTTAAGGAGAATCTAAAGGGATTTTATAAATACATTAAGGACAAAAGGGTAACTAGGGAGAGAATAGGACCACTCAAAGATCAGCAAGGCAGACTATGTGTGGAACCGCAGGAGATGAGGGAGATACTAAATGAGCATTTTGCATCAGTGTTTACTGTGGGGAAGACTAGAAGATATAGAATGTGGGGAAGTAGATGGTGACATCATGAAAATGTCCATATTACTGAGGAGGAGGTGCTGGATGTCTTAAAATGCAAAAAGGTGAATAAATCCCCAGGACCTGATCAGATACACTCGAGAACTTTGTGCATAGGTAGGGAAGTGACTGCTACGCCACTTGCTGAGATATTTGTATCATCGATAGTCACAGGTAAGGTTCCAGAAGACTGGAAGTTGGTTGACATGGTGCCATTACTTAAGAAAGGTCATAAGCACAAGCCAGGAATGCTAGACCTTTGAGCCAGACATTGGTGGTGGGAAAGTTGCTGGAGGGAACCTGAGAGAGAGGATTTAAATGTATTTGGAAAGGCAGGGACAGAGTAGGGATAGTCAAAATGGCTTTGTGTGTGGGAAATCATGATTTTGGAAGATGTAGCAAAGAGAATTGATGAGGGTCGAGCACTGGACGTGATCTATATGGACTTGAAGAAGACATTCGACAAGCTTCCTCATGGTAGACTTGTTAGCAAGGTTGAGCACCCTAGAATAGAGGGAGAACTAGCAATTTGGATACAGAACTGGTTTGAAGGTCGAAGACAGACCGTGATGATGCACAGTTGTTTTTCAGACTGGAGGCTTGTGACCAATGGTGTGCCACAAGGATCAGTGCTGGGTTCACTGCTTTTCATCATTTTTAAATGATTTGGATGTGAATATAGGAGGTATAGTTAATAAATTTGCAGATGACACCAACATTGGAGGTGTAGTGGAAAGTGAAGAAGATTACCTCAGAGTCCAACAGGATTTTGATTAGATGGGCCAACGAGCTGAGTTTAATTTAGATAAATGTGAGGTGCTGGTTTTTTGTAGGGTAAATCATGGCAGGACTTATACACTTAATGGTAAGGTCTTGGGAAGTGTTGCTGAACAAAGACACCTTAGAGTGCAGGTTCATAGCTCCTTGAAAGTGCAGTCTCAGTAAATAAGGTCGTGAAGAAGGTGTTTAGTCTGCTTTCCTTCATTGATCAGAGCATCACGCACAGGAGTTGAGAGGTCATGTTGCAACTGGAAAGGACATTGTTTCATCATTTTTAGAATGTTATGTGCAATTCTGGTCACCTCCAAAAGGGAGAATGTTGTGAAAGTTGAAAGGGTTCAGCGTAGATTTACAGAGATGTTGCCAGGATTGGGTGATTTGAGGAAATAGGCTGGGGCTGTTTTCCCTGGAGTGTCAGAGGCTGAGGGATGAGCTTACAGAGGTTTATAAAATCATGAGGGGCACGGATAGCATAAATTGACAGGTTATTTTTCCCTGGGTTGGAGAGTCCAGAACTAGAGGGCGTAGGGTTAGGGTGAGAAGGGAAAGATTTAAAAGGGACCTTAGGAGCAATTTTTTCTCGCAAAGTGTGGTGCATGCATGGAATGAGTTGTCAGGGGATGTGATAGTAGCTGATACAAAGCCAACATTTAAAAGACATCTAGTTTGACACATGAATAGGAAGGGTTTAGAGGGATATGGGCCAAGTGCTGGCAAATGGGACTAGATTAATTTAGGATATCTGGTCATCATGGACAATTTGGATTGAAGAGTCTGTTTCCATGCTGTACATCTCTATGACTATGGCTTTTTTGGCAAGGATCCAGTTTTAAGACAGCCAATGTTAATCCCTGTTTGTGGTTATCTTTTATCCGATTTCATTATCAACACAGATTAGATCGAATGTTTTTTCAAGTGTTGGATGCACCAAATTCACATAAAATCCTTCTCACCCACTTCTTCCCTTTCTTTTTTCAGTGAACCTGCTGACAATTCTGCTCCTCTCTCAGAGAAACTGTGGTCTCACCAAATGTGTCACTCATTACCTCGTGGCCATGGCCTCAGCTGATCTCCTGGTTGTTGTGACTGATGTGATCCTCAGGTGGTTTATCATTTATTTCCCTATTTCTTTCCTGGATATTACTCCGGTATGTAGCTTGATTACCGTTCTCATTTTTGCCTCCACAATGAGTTCAGTTTGGTTCACTGTTGTCTTCACCTTTGATCGATTTGCTGCCATTTGTTGCCAGAAGCTCAAAACAAGATACTGCACAGAAAAGACTGCAGTCATCATTATTGTGACAGTGAGTGTGCTTGCCTGCTTAGAAAGCACTCCATGGTTCTTCAGATTTAAATCTCAGTATATCGACAAAAATCAGGAATGGTTTTGCATCACCAAACAAGAGTATTACAGTTCAACATTCTGGGCAGCATTTGAGCTCCTTCATCGTCTCTTAAACCCTTTGCTCCCTTTTGTTTTGATTCTGATGCTCAATACTCTGACCATCAGACACATTTTAATAGCTAGTCTCGCTCGGAAGAGACTCCAGGAGGACAAGAACGGTGGGTCTCCCAATGACCCAGAGATAGATAAACGTAGAAAATCCATCATTTTACTCTTCACTATCTCAGGCAGTTTCATTGCTTTATGGACCCCTTACCTTATATGTTTCTTATATCAGCGAATTGCATTTTTGTATGACTTCTATCCACCTTCAGCCACTGCAGGTACCATTGGATACCTGCTTCAGCTCCTCAGTACCTGCTCAAACACTTGCATCTACACAGTAACCCAGAGTCAGTTCCGAGAGCAACTGAAAACAATTGGGAAATATCCATTTTCTATGCTTGTCAGATCCACCAAACAGTGAGCAGATTTGCTTTGGAATCCGAATTTACTCCCATCTCATAAATCATGTTATATCTTGAATAAGTTCAACTGATGCATTGAAGAGAGCTTTGAATTTTTTTAAACAATAATCGAAACTACTGGAAAAGATCTGCATGTCTGGCCACATCAGTGGAGAGAAATCATCGTTAACATTTCAGGTCGAGTGCAGGTCTGATGAAGGGTCACATGACCTGAAATGTTAACTCTGATTTGTGTGCACAGATGCTGCCAGGCAATTTTTATTTTTGTTTCTGATTTGCAGTATCTGCAATTATTCCTGTTTGTATTTGCACTGTTTTCGTTGCAACAGCATGCAGGGACATGACGCAAACACAAGAGAGTGGCAGTAGAAAATACAGCTGGTACAGGCAGAATGGGCTGAATGATCTCCTTCTACACCACAATAATTCCATGATTCTGAGTAGCACTCATATTCAAAGCTTGAAAGAACAGTGCTCTGCACAGAACTGAGAATAGCTCTACATTTTTCTGAACAAGAATGGATCCCACGTCTTTCCAACATTGTTATAGCAACTACTGTCATCATTCTATCAGACAGCGCATTTCTGACCAAAGCAAATCATGTGACTTCTGGTCCTCATTCAAATTTCCTCCAACCTGCGTCCTCTGCTTTCTGTTGTTACTGTTATTACTTTCATTTACGCTATTAACATTGTGATAATTTTAAACCGTTTTCTTCAATACCCTTTTGATTGCCTCCTTGAAGAATGATGATAGATTTTCACTCGATCCAAATGACTGATGTCCGTGATTGCGAGTATGATATTGATACATCTCCACAACCGCCCCCACAAAAGCAACAGAGTTTTTCATTGACTGTGATTTCTAGAATAGCACAGTACTGCAATTGAGATCCAATATTCATTTAGAACAGCTTACAAAACTGACTGGTATTGAAATTAGTGCCTCTTTCTGAAACCAAGGACTCTAAATAGCTTTAATGGCTTTCCCAATTTCGCCTGCAGTTCAAATATTTATGTTTGATGGAAATGTGTTGCTGGAAAAGCGCAGCAGGTCAGGCAGCATCTAGGGAACAGGAGAATCGACGTTTCGGGCATTAGCCCTTCTTCAGGAATGCCCGAAACGTCGATTCTCCTGTTCCCTAGATGCTGCGCTTTTCCAGCAACACATTTCCATCTCTGATCTCCAGCATCTGCAGACCTCACTTTCTCCTCAAATATTTATGTTTGCCAAAGTTTAAGCCTTATTTTTCTTTTGATCGATATTTCTGATCAATCGCCTGCTCCCTACTTTTATACCATTAATACATATTGTTTCTCCACAGGCTTTCTTTCAGCACATTAAAATTAACTCAACCAAAATGAATTTAATAGAATTCATGAACAGAATTGTAAAGTTTTAAGCTTGTATTGACTGTACAGTTAATATTAAACATTATAATAACCGATACAGGAACAGAAATTGCTGGAGAAAGCACAGTCAATATTTTGGGTCCAGTGACCCTTCATCAGAATTGGAAAGGTCCTAGAATCTGAAATATTAATTCAGTTTCACCTCCACAGATGTTGCCAGGCCTATTGAATTTCTCCAGTAAGGTTTGTTTGAGATTTCCAGCATCTGTATTTCTTTGTTTTTGTTATGATAACATATAATTATTGTTTTAAAACATTCTACTGTATAAATGTTATTCCATTGTTTAAAAAAGGTAGCAAAGACAAGCCAGGGAACCACAAACCAGTCAGTCTGACATCAATGGTAGGCACGTTGTTGGAGAGGATGCTGAGGGACTGGATTAACCAACTTTTGGGTAGTCAAGATATGATTAGAAATAGTCAGCATGGACTTGTGTGTGGGAATTCATGTCTGAGAAATCTTTTAGAGTTTCTTGAAGAGGTAACCAAAAGGATAGATGAGGGCAGAACAGTGGATGTTGTCTATGTGGACTTTCCTAGGATCTTTAACAAGGTCACACATGGTAGGTTACTAATGAAGCTGAGGTTGCATAGGATCCTGGGAGAGCTGACTAATTGGATTCAAAATTGGCATGATGGTCGGAAGCAGAGGGTGATGGTTAAGGTTGTTTCTTGCACTGGAGGCCGGTGACTAGTGGTGTGTCACAGGGGTCAGTGCTCTGACCTTTGCTATTTGTTATTTGCATAAATGATCTGAATGCAAATGTACAAGGCATGATTAGCAAGTTTGCAGATTATACAAAATTAGGAAATATCATTCATAGTGAGGCAGGTTATCAAAATTACAAAGGGATCTTGATCAGATGGTGAAGTGGGCTAAGGATTGACAAATGGAATTCAATGAAGAGTTACGTAAGGTGTGGCACATTGGAAAGTCAAACTAAGGTAGGACTGAAACAATAAATGGTAAGGTCCTGAGGAGTGTTGTGGAATAGAGGGACTGAGGAGTTCTTTGAAAGTGGCATCACAGGTAGACAGGGTGGTGAAGAAAGCATTTAGCATGCTGGCCTTCATTGGTCAAGACATTGAGTATAGGAGTTTGAACCTTTTGTTACAGTTGTACTATTCGTTGCTGAGGCCATACTTAAAGTATTGCGTGCAGTTTCGGCCACCCTGGAAAAAACGTGAAGAAGATATAAGGAGACGTTGCCAGGACTAGTAGGACTGAATTTTAGGGAGATATTGGTTAAGATAGGCTTATGTAAGGTGATGGGCTTAGATTAGTTCACAGGTCAACGCAACATTGAGGGTTGAAGGGCCTGTTCTGCGCTTTATTGTTTTATGTTCTAAGGTAGGATTTATTCCTTGGAACGCAGCAGAATGAGAGGTGTCCTTTTTGAGATGTATAAAAACATGAGGGGCATAGATGGGATCGTCATTTTCCCAGGGGTGGGGAATTGAAAACTAGAGGGCATAGGTTTAAGATGCGAGGGAAAAGATTTAAGGAAGGCCTGAGGAGTTACTTCTTCACACAGAGAGTGGGTTGTATATGGAATGGGTTGCCAAAGAAAATGGCTGAGGCAGATGCATTTAGACTCATAGAGTCATAGTGGTGTACAATAGCAAAACAGAACCTTCGGCCCAACTTGTCCATGCCACCAGATGTCCTAACCTAACCTAGTGCCATTTGTCAGCACTTGGCCCAAACCCTTCCAATTCGTATAACCATCTAGATGCCTTTTAAATGCTGGAATTGTATCAGCCTCCACCACTTCCTCTGGCAACTTCTTCCACACACACACACCACCCTCTGTGTGAAATTGTTGCCCCTTGGGTCCTATTACATTTTTCCACTTTCACTGTAAACCTATGCCCGCTAGTTCTGGACTCCCCCATCCAGGGATAAAACTTTGTCCATTTATCATATCCATGCTTCTCATAATTTTGTAAACCTCTGAAAAGTCACCCCTCAGCCTCTGAAGCTCCAGGGAAAACAGCCCCAACCTATTCGGCCTCCCTCTATACCTCAATTCCTGCAACCCTGGCAACATCCTTCTGAACCCTTTCAAGTTTCAGAACATCCTTCTGTTCATTCCTGATCATTCCGATCATTCATCATCATTCCTGATGAAGGCCTTATGCCTGAAACATTGATTCGCTTGCTTCTCAGATGCTGCCTGACTGGCTGTGTTTTTCCAACACCACACTCTCGACTCCCAACCCCTTTGTTCAATTTTCTGACCAATAAAGGAAAGCAGACCAAAATTACAGGTTCAAGGCAGGTTACACCGAATACAATGAGATCAGATAATCAGTTGCTATGGTGGCATGTACTTTAATACACGGCAGAAACCTGAAAAATCTGGTAAACACTTGTTCATTTTCTTGACAACAGGTACATATGCAGTTGCTGGCTTAGAGTGTTGGAACTAATATTCTCACCAATATTTGTAAATAGCACGGTGTGGGTTGACACATATAGCACAAATTTAGGAAGGATTCACAAACTGCAGACTGAACATGTACATCAATAAGATTTCAAAGATGGTAGCTCACATCAAGGAGACCATTAAAAATGTGCTTTGCTCCGTTTGTTTTGTTTGCAGTAACTACACAAATAAAGTTTCCTAATAAACAATAACAAATGAAAAATCACTGATTAAGTTTGTTAAATAGGCTACGCCCATGTAAAGCTCATAAACGCAAAGCCCAATCAGTACAGACTGGGGACAATATTTCATCCTCACTAACACTCAACTCTGGAGGACCCCAGGGGTGCATACTTAGCCCCCTCCTGTACTCACTGTATACCCATTACTGCGTCACCAAATACCAGACTAATGCCATTTATAAGTTCGCTGATGATATCACCATAGTCAGTTGAATCTCAGATGGCGATGAAACAGACTACAGATGGGAGATGGAAGACCTGGAAGAATGGTGGACTGCGAACAACCTACCTCAGAATGCCGGCAAAACCAAGGAACTCATTATTGACTCTCGGCAGGATGTTACTCATGCCCCCCTATGCTGTAACAGCACAGAGGTGAAACAAGTGGAGACTGTCAAGCTCTTGGGAGTGGTCATTCACAACAAGTTTTCTTGGACTCTTCATGTAGACACACTGGTTACAAAGGTCCAACAACATCTCTTCTTCCTTGGACAGCTGAGGAAATTTTGCATGACGGCAAATATCTTTGCCAAATACCTTTTTATATAGGTGCACCACACCTGATATGGCAACTGTACCATTCAAGATTGGAGACGGTTAGAGAGAGTGGTGAACTCGGCCCGGACAATCATAAAGGCCAACCTCCCATCTATAGAATTCTTCCACCAGGCCCGCTGTCAAGGAAAGGCCGCCAGCATTCTCAAAGATCCATCCCACCCTGGCAATGTTTTTCTATAACCTCTACCATCGGAGAAGCCTGAACACACACACCAGCCGGTTTCGTAATAGTTTCTACCCTACTGTTGTTAGAATACTAAATGGACTCACAAAACTCTTAATATTCGCCTGTTCCTGTGTTTTTGTTTTTGCCGATGTTTACCTATAATTTACTTATCTATGCTACTTAACTCTGTGATCTACCTGTATTGCTCACAAGACAAAGCTTTTCACTGTGCCTTGCTACACGTGACAATACATTTAATTCAATTCAATTCAATAAATGAAATGTGTCCAGCTGCATCAAGGAATTAAGGATGGGAATTAACAAACAACTGACAATAACTTTACAATCTTTCTTAAGTACGCAGATTTTTGTTTTGGTTACATGATTCAGGCGTCACTGGTTAGGCAGACATTTGTTGCCCATTCCACATAGCCCAGTAAAAAGTCAATGCATTGCTGTGGGTCACATTAAGGCCAGACCAGGAGAGCAGATGACAATTGCCAGTTGTTACAATGGTTACCCTTAGACTTTTTATTCCAGGTATTCCCCTGTATTAAATTCAAATTTCACTGTCTGACATAAAAGGATTTGAAATCATGTCCTTCGACTCCTGGGGTTCCAGTTTAATAGCCCAGTGATATTAACCACCAAATCATAGATTCCTCCAATTGGTGACAGAAGACTGAAAAATCACAGATGGTGGCTCAATTCCAGCCTCAGGTGACTGTCTGTGGAGTTTGCATATGATCCCTGTGGCTTTGCTCTGGTTTTGTCTCACAGTCGACAGATGTGCAGGCTAGATGGATTGACCATGCTAAATTGCTAATAGTATCCAGGGATGTATAGGTTAGGTGGATTACCCATGGGCAATGCAGGGTCAAAGGGATAGACTAGGGGAGTGAATCTGTGGGATGCTCTTCAGAGAATTAGTGTGGACAAGTTGGGCTAAATGACCTGATTGCACACTGTAAGGGTTCTATTTTATGTTTTAATTATATAGTGTTAATCTGAGCAAGTTCAATGTCAGTAGTGAGAGGGTCTTTAATGAAAATAATTCTGGACAATTCACAGTTACTTGGACAACTGTCAATTTAGTGATGGTTATAATAGCTAGATTGTCTTTTGTTGGAGATGGTCATTTTCTGGCAGTTGGATGGCATGGATGTCACTTTCCAATTGTCAGCCCAAGCCTGGATATTGTCCAGGTTTTGTTGCATTTGAACATAACTGCTTCAATATCTGAGGTGTCACGAATGCTGCTGAACATTGTGCAACCATTAGCGAACATCAGATATATTCTGATAGAGGCAATCTTATGGGGTTGAGGAATATCATTTTATCTGGATAAATTGGAAAAGCTGGGTTGTCTGCCAGAAGAAGAGAGATTAAAAATAGACTTGATACAGCGCTCATAATTATAGGGGACTTGAGAAACTGTGAGAAAGATGGAACTATTCCCTTGGCTAAAGGACCAAGAGCTGGAAAGTGTCAATTTGAGGGGAGATGAGGAAAGGTAGGATCGAGAATTCACAATATTACCGTAGGATGATGCCGAGTTTAATCAAGATTTGGAGACTTCTGCCAAAATGGACCCGTTAGTTCTGGCAGCAGACATGGAGGAGTTCCTCAGACGAATGAGACTCCGGGAAGTCTTTCAACTTCCAGCAGTGATCCCAATGAGCCCACTGATGAAATGGAACAGTCATCACAGGGATCTGTAGATGAGCGACCAATGAAGGTGTCAACTTGGACCCCACCGGACGGCCACTGCCCTGGGCTTGACATGTATGCTCAAACCATCAGAAAATATATAAATGCCAGATTCATCAGCCGTAGCGACAAGACAGTGTAAAACATCACCCGTTCACAATGCAATGCCATCCAGGCTCTCAAAACCAATCACAACATTGTCATCAAACCAGCAGATAAAGGAGGAACCATTGTCATTCAGAATAGAACAGAACTGTACCGATAACTGAACAACCAGGATCACTGCAGGCAACTACCAGCTGATCCGACCAAAGAACATGCCCGTGAATTAAATACACTGATCATAACTTTGGATCCAGTCCTTCAGAGTTCCCTATGTGCCCTCATCCCACGAACTTCTCATGTAGGCGACTTCTAGTGCCTTCCAATGGTACACAAAGCCAACACACCAGGACATCCCATTGTATTGGGCAATGGGACCCTATGTGAGAGACTCTCCGACTATGTGGAAGGCATCTTGAAACCTAGGAACGCGTTCCAGACTCCTACCAATTTCAGTGTGAAAAACTTACCCTCACACCACGTATGAACTTGCCCCCTCTCACCTTAGATGCACGCACATTAGTATGAGATATTGGAACTCTGGAAAAAAAGATTCTGACGGTCAACCCTATTTTTGCATCTTAATTTTATAATTTGGAGATGCCGGTGTTGGACTGGGGTTTTCAAAGTTAAAAATCACACAACACCAGGTTATAGTCCAACAGGTTTAATTGGAAGTACACGAGCTTTCGGAGCTGATGAAGGAGTGTCGCTCTGAAAGCTAGTGTGCTTCCAACTAAACCTGTTGGACTATAACCTGGTGTTGTGTGATTTTTAACTTAATTTTATAGACCTCTATAAAGTCCCCACTCAGCCTCCGCCATTCCAGAGAAAACAACCTGAGTTCTCCTGGCAGCTTATAATCTCTAATCCAGGCAGATTCCTGGTAAAACTCTTCTGCATCCTCTCCAAAGCTTCCGCATCCTTTCTGTAATGTGGCTACCAGAATTGAACCTACTACTCTACCTGTGACCTAACCAAAGTCTTAGAAAGCTACAACTTGACCTCCTGACACTTGTACTCAATTCCCTGACCAATAAAGGCAAACATGCCATACACTTTATTTACCACCCAATCGCTTTCAGGTAGTTATGGACTTGATCTCCAAGATACCTCTGTACCTCATCTAAAACAATGAAAGGCTGGAAGCTTGAGAAGCTAGTTCCATCACTCTTTCAACCAAATTTCTGTAATGGCCACCCCACACTGATGCATGCTCTAAGCTCATCTGCCTTACATACAATGCTCCTTGCGTTGAAATAAAAACACTTCAGCCCATTAGTACCATCATGTTCATTTACCTGTCTTTGCTTGTCATTCCCATCTGACACGCTGGTCCTATCGTTTACCCTTCCCTCAATCCCTACACCTGCTGATGTGTTGCTCTGGTCCCCAGTCCCCTTCCATTCTAGTTTAAACCTTCCCGAGTAGCAGTAATGAACCTTCTTACTACAAGACTATTGATTCCTATTCAATGTAAGTGCAATAGAGTCTGCTATTACAGGTCACCCCTGCCCCAGAAGTGGTCCTAATGACCCTGCTAATCCTCCCCCACATAAGATTTCATGCAGCCGCTTAGAGACACCCTGGGCCTTAGCACCAGAGAGGCAACATGCCAACGTGGCATCTCGAATGTGTCCTCAGAAACACCTGTCTGTGCCCCTAAGTAGCAAGTCTCCTACCACTATCTTTCACTTGGACTTTGCCCAACTTTCCTCCACATTGTCTTTTTTGCAACCATACAGAATTATTCAGATGTTTGAGAAGTACGAATGGATTGGAAAACTATAAATCTAACACTTCTGCTCCAGACATTGCAGCGACAGAAAGCAAGGAACTTTCAGCAAGTTAGTCGAAGATCAGCAAATGCTTGAATCCATTATTTAGGAGTTAGTAGCAAAACATTTAGAAAAATCATAATACAATCAGTTTAAACAAGCAGAATTGCCGAAGAGATACGAGTAAATGTAGAATTTGTGGTAGTGAAAAAGACACTCAATGTTTTATTTACTCATGGATTTTTGGACATTGCTGGCTGGCCAGCACTTATTGCATATTCCTCATTGTACTTGAATGATGGTGGGGAGCTGGCTTCTTGAACTACTGCAGTCCACAGTTGGTAGTCGCAAATACCCTTATGGAGGGAATTCCAGGGATTCAACCCAACAATAGCAGTGTAACGGTAATATATTTCCAAGTCAGGATGCTGATTGGCTTAGAAGTTATGGTGTTCCATCTATCTGCTGCCTTTGTACTTTTTAATCTCAACGGAGCCTCCAATAGCTCCCATTTTCCAATGTAAAATGTTGCCAGTTCCTCACAGTCTGTTTTCCTGAATTCCATACCTACTTCTCCTTCTGCAGAGTGAAGACTGAAGAGAAGTATTCATTTAACATCCTTCCAACATTCTGCTACTTCAGTCACAGATTGCCAGCTTGGTCCCATTGAGCCCTACATTTTTGTTGGTTAACCTCTTCCCTTTGATATATTATAAAATATCTTAGAATTCTCCTCAATCCTGTTGGGAAGTCCTCTCCCATGCCTCCTTTTAGCGCTTCTAATGCCTTTCCTAATTTACTTACAGTATTCCTCTCGGGCTGTCATTGAATTGCTCCCTTTGGACTTGCATTTCTCTTCTTCTTTACCCAGTCGTGAATTATTTTAGACATCCAGGGTTCTCTGAACTTATTTCTCCTACCTTTCCCTCTGAATGTTGCATGTTGAACCTGTGCTGTCCCCAGTTTCTTTGTGAATGCTCCTATTGCTTCGCAGTAGACTGACCCGCAAATAATTGAACCCAGTCTATATTGTTCATATCCTGCTTCATATCCTGGAGCTACCTTCCTCCAATCCAAAGCCATTTTCGCAGGGCATCCTTGTCCTTGTACAGAACAAATTTGAACAAATAGAATAGATGTTCACCTGCTGCTACATCGAACACTTGTCTGGCTTCGTTCCTCAGAACCAGATCCAAAACTGGGCCATCCCTTGTTCACCCTCTATGTTTTGATACAATTCCTTCCCTAGATATGTTTAAAGAAATGTGCCTCCTCTAAACCCTTAGCACAACAACTGTTCCAATTTATGTTTGGAAAGTTGAATTCCCTGAACATAATTATCCATTTATTACTCTTACATGCCTTTCAATTGTCTACATATTTGCTCCTCCATTTCCTGCTGTCCCTTTCAGGGGCTGATAATATGCTCCTTATAAAGTCTCTGCCCCCTTAACATTCTTACATTCTTCCCACAAACCCTCATTTGACGACCATTCCAAAGTATCATCTCTCCTCGTTCAGTAATTGAGTCTATAATTAATAGTGCTACACCTTTTCTACACCAGTGCAGCCCTTCCCTTAACCATATTTCTGTGATGGCAACAAGTTAATATTTCCTTGTGTCAATCAACACCATTAACTTGATCAATCTTATCTATTACTCTCCTAGTATTAAAGACCATCAGGCTTTGCCTTACTTTCTTGCCACTAAACGAGGCTGAACTGTCTGTGGCTTGCTTGTTTTGTTCTAGCATGTTGTGCTTGTGCCATCAATGTGCTGTGTCTCCTCCCTCTGCCAGACTAGTTTAAACTCCCCCCAACAGTACTAACAAATCAGCATGCAAGAATGTTTGCCCCAGTGTGGTTCAGATTGTCCTGTTTCTGCATGTCCAACCTTCCCCAAAAACAATTACAGTGATCCAGAAATCTAAAACCCTCCCTCTTGTACCAAATCTTAAGCTACATATTCTTCTGTCTTATTTTTCTACTTCTAAACTCACGTATATGGCACTGGGAGTAATTTAGAGATTACAATAATTGAGGTCCTGCTTTTTAGTCTACCGCCTAGCTCCCTGAATACTTGATGCAAGAACTCATTCCTTTTATTGGCCATGCCATTCGTACTGACATGTACACAACCTCTAACTCATCATCCTCCCCTTTTAGGATGCACTGTAGCCAGTCTATGACGTCCCTGACTGAGGAGACAATACACCATCCTGGAGTCAAACATTTGGCTGCAGAATCGCCTGTCTCCGCCACTATAGCTCTTCCTTTCTTCTTCCGCCTCCCCAGCACATACAGTTTAAGCTGCTTGTGGTGTCAGTGACTTGTCTCTGACTGCATTCCTCTGAGATACCAGCACCCACATCAGCTTTCAAATTGGACTCCTGCACTACCTGACTGTTTCCATCCCTGCTTTCCTCTAATCCCCTGGGCCATGGTGTGACCATCTCTCCAAACATATTATTTGTGTAACTGTCAGCTTCATGGATGCGCCACAAGATCTCCAACCGTTACTAAAGCTCTGAGACCCGGAGCTTTCGATAGCAGCTGATAGCACTTCCCGTACACGTCGTCATCTAGGACACTGGCAGCATCAGAGATTCCAGACATGCGGCAAGCTATGTATTCCACTCTGCTGGCCCTCATGACAGCTCTTAACTTTACCTTTAAGGCCTGAGATTGGAATTATCAGTCTTATTTTATTAGATTTTCTCCTGTAAATTTATGAAAAGGATAACTCTAATCAAATTCCTATTGATCTTCCTCTGTTGGGATATGAAAGGGTTAGCTAGTCATTGTCAAGTGATCAGTTCTCACCAGCCTGGAACCCCTCTCACATGATGACAGTATTAGAAACCACGCGGAAAATCCTTGTGGGGTTCCTGTTTTATCTACATCGTGCGAGATTTACTCGCCACAGTTTTCCTAACCCTTCACCTGCTATTGCAGCCATTGAATTTTGACCAGAGTCCATCTGGTTAATGGTAATCCTCAAGATGTTAAATGTCAGGGATTCAGTGATGATAACATCATTGAATGTCAAGGGGCAGTGGTTAGATTGTTCGTATGGGAGACGATCATTGTCTGTTGTGAATGTTACTTGTCAGCCCACCCAGATATTAGCCAGATCTTGCATTTCGATATGGCCTTTCTCGGTATCTGAGGAGCTACAAATGTAGTGAATACTGTACAGTCATCGGCAATTATCCCCACTTCTGACCTAATGATGGAGTCCTTCATGAAAGATTACCACAGAAGATAGCACTTGAGACAAATGGATGCTTTTCAAGTTGGCATGGCTGTAACGTATATAGGGTCTGATTAGCACTCGGGTTCAACAATTTCTGATCTATATTAATGACTTGGATGAAATCACCAAGAGCTTTGTCATCAGACTTACTGAAGATACAGATTGATGAGAATGCTTATTGTGAAGATACACTGAGGCTGCACTGAGGTAGAGATAGAGAAGTGGTTGGATAAAATCTGCAACATAGTCATAACATGGGAAAATGTGCAGCAGTCCACATTGGCATTAAGAATTGAAAAAGAAAGCATTAATTAAAAGAGCATTTTCCAACAGAATGCTGTATGTACAGAAGAACCTGATGCAGTGTAAAAGAGTAACAAAAATACCATTCAATTACAGCACGTATATCTTTCAGAAGGCAAATGATGTGATGGCTGTTTGACAAGGGAAAAAACGGTACAAAAATTAAAAGGTCTTGCTGTAACTGAACAGTGCATTGAGGGCATTCTATAATGTATTTATATAGTTTTGACTTCCTTATTGAAAGTGGAATAGGCTTCTATGGCAAGCAGTTTGAAAAATGTTTACTCGGATGATTCTTGCAGTTTATGGATTACCTTATGAGGGGAAAACATTTAAAAGTTCTTCCATGAAATTGTGGCATAACTCCAACGGCCAGTATTTATTACCTTCCCTAATTGCTGTGGGAAGGGTAGGAGTGGTCTGGCTTCATTAACCACTACATGGACCACAGAAGTGTCAGTCAGTTCCAGGATTTGACAGAGTGGCCTTGAACGAACGGTGACATAGTTCCATATTAGAGTGGTATTCTTCTGTACCTGCTGCCCTTATTCCTCATCGAGGTCATATGGTTTGAAGGTGCTACCATTGTAAGTTGCTGTAGCGCATCTTGTTGATGGCTTGCATTGCCGTTAATGCATTTCTCTGCAAGAGAGAGACTACTATTAGATTAGGCATTCATTGATTGGACTTCAGGAAAAAGAAACAAACAAGAATAAACTTGTTGAAACATAAACTTTTTTTAAAAAAATAATTAACTTGAGAGGTGTGGGGATCATTGGTCAGATCAGTAACTATTGACTGCCCTTAGTCACCTTTGAGAAGGTCATGGCGAATTGCCTGCTTAACCTACTGCAGTCCATGTTCTGCTGGTGGATTCACAATGTTAATAGGGACTATGACAACGACAGTGAAGGAACAGCTATATATTTTCAAGTCAGGATGATAAGTTACTTGAAGGGGCACTTGCAGGTAGTGATGTTCCCATGCATCTGTTTCCATCGTCTTTCCTAGAATACTAAGAAAAGTAACTCCAGAGATATTGGCTGTATTGTTGTAATCTTACACGAACCCTCAGATTCTTGAGAAGTCCCAGAGAATTGGAAGACTACCAATGCATCACCTTTATTCAGATCGGGAAGGACCCAAAAAAACTAGACGTAGGTTAAATGTGTTTCGATTTAAACATTTGCAGGTACTCAAATTTCCTTTTGTTTGCTTCATGTGTCCTTCCATAGAAATCACCTCATTTGAGCGGTCTTGTCCATCTCTGCAGTCTGCATGTCTTTAAATAAATTACTATTTTACTTAACTGTTCTTATTCTTATAATGATATCAAGGCATATGTGGGTCGAACAGGTTTTGGGAGATAATTCCAATGACCAGCCATGATCTGATTTGATTTAATTTGATTTCTTATTGCCACATATATCAAGATTCAGTGAAATGTATTGTATTGTATTATGTGCTATCCAGACAAATCATACCTTGCATAAGTACTGATTTGGTGATACCAGTGTTGGACCAGGCTATACCAAGTTAAAAATCACACAACACCTAATAGCTAATAAGATTGTATAAATTCTGTGTCTTACAATCTTATACTCCACAATCACCTGATGAGGGAGCAGCACTCCGAAAGCTAGTGCTTCCAAATAAACCTGTTGGACTATAACCTGGTGTTGTGTGTTTTTTTAACTTTAAATAAGTACATCAGACTAACAGAAAAGGGTGCAGAATATAATGTTACAGCTGCAGAGAATGTGCAGAGAAATATTGACTCTAAAATCAGAGAGGTCCAGTCCTAAATGTATGGTGCACAATTTACTTGCGAAAATTTAACCTAAGTCTGTGCTGAGACAACAGTTGGACGTTTGATGGTGGTATAAACGCTATGATAATGAAATTGACCTGATAATACTCTTACTGAAGGAAGACTCAGCTGTTTGTAAAGAGAGTGGAATATGGACCATTGTCATTGCAGACAGCATTCGCAAACATTTGTGGAATTTATAGTCACTTCAGTCCAGAGTTTCAAGATAGGTAAGTATAGGGGCAAGGTGTCAAATAAGTAGAGTGCAAGATGTGTACACGGCATGCTGCCAGGTAGGTAAATTTTCAGGTACATAGGGTTTAGGTTACCAGGTAGGGTGCAACATCGATAGTGTGCCAAGTACAGCAGGTGCCGAGAGCTTAGATGGAGAGGGTTATTACTGATAGCTTGGAAGAATTGCTTAAGATGGCGATGTAGGAGTTGTCAGCTGCTAATGGAGTGGTGAGATGATGTCGGGTCTGGAACATGGGCTTGTTGGCTCTGGTGGTCAGAGTAGGTTATTAACTCTCAAGTAGCTATGGGGATATAGGGACAAGGGGTGCCAATGCATGTCTGGTCCCAGAAAACTATGGGAGATATTGGAGAAGGCAGCAGGAGAGGATGGGAGTCGGATGTTGTGGCTTTGGGAGCAATGTTTTCAAGTGGTAGATGTGCTGAACGTAACAATTAGGTTTCTCTGGGGACATGGGGAGGGGATGTTTATGTGTGTCTGTGTGTGTGTACACATGTGTTTGTGTTGTGAGGGGACTATATTGTAATTTGTGAAATCGGATGATTAGTTTACTCAGGATTCAGATTCGGTGTTCAATAGTCGAATGTTTCCTGAGTTAATATTTAGTTGAAACTTTATTGCTGGAACAGCACAGCAGGTCAGGCAGCATCCAGGGAACAGGAGATTCGACGTTTCGGGCACAGGCCCTTCTTCAGGAATGAGCAGAGAGTGTTCAGCAGGAGAAGATAAAAGGTAGGGAGGAGGGACTTGGAGGAGGGGCGTTGGAAATGTGATAGGTGGAAAGAGGTCAAGGTGAGGGTGATAGGTCAGAGTAGGATGGAGACGGAGAGGTCAAGAAGAAGACTGCAGGTCAGGAAGGCGGTGCCGGGCTGGAGGGATTCGGCTGAGACAAGGTGGGGGGAAAGGGGATGAAGAAACTGGTGAAGTCCAAGTTCATCCCCTGTGGTTGGAGGGTTCCCAGTCGGAAGATAAGACGCTCCTCCTCCGACCGTCGCGTTGTTGTGGTTTGGCGGTCGATGAGTCCAATGACCTGCATATCCTCGATGGAGTGGGAGGGGGAGTTGAAATGCTGTGCTACAGGGTGGTTGGGTTGGTTCGTCCGGGTGGCCCAGAGGTGCTCTCTGAATCGCTCCGCAAGTAGGCGGCCTGTCTCCCCAATATAGAGGAGGCCACACCGGCTGCAGTGGATCCAGTAGATGATGTGGGTGGAGGTGCAGGTGAATCTGTGGTGGATATGGAAGTTTCCTTTGGGGCCTTGGAGAAAAGTGAGGGGGGAGGTGTGGGCGCAAGTGTTGCACCTCCTGCGGTTGCAAGGGAAGGTGCCGGGAGTGGAGGTTGGGTCGGTGGGGGGTGTGGATCTGACAAGGGAGTCGCGGAGGGAGTGGTCTCTACGGAAAGCTGATAGGGGAGGGGAGGGAAATATATCCTTGGTGCTAGGGTCTGTTTGGAGGTGGCGGAAGTGACGGCGGATGATGCGCTGTACATGGAGATTGGTGGGGTGGTAGGTGAGGACCAGTGGGGTTCTGTCCTGGTGGCGGTTGGAGGGGCGGGGCTCAAGGGCGGAGGAGCGGGAAGTGGAGGAGATGCGGTGGAGGGCACCGTCGACCACGTCGGGGGGGAAATTGCGGTCCTTGAAGAAGGAGGCCATCTGTGTTGTACGTATTTTGAACTGGTCCTCCTGGGAGCAGATGCGGCGGAGACAAA
The DNA here is from genome assembly GCF_037043375.1 of Chiloscyllium plagiosum. NCBI lineage: Eukaryota > Metazoa > Chordata > Chondrichthyes > Orectolobiformes > Hemiscylliidae > Chiloscyllium > Chiloscyllium plagiosum. The sequence goes on from NW_028270155.1 coordinate 78,100,674, forward strand.
GGATTTGGGAGAATGGGATGGTGTTTTTACAGGGGGCAGGATGGAAGTGGTGTAGTCCAGGTAGCTGTGGGAGTCGGTTGGTTTGTAGTAGATGTCCGTGTTGATTCGGTCGCCTGAGATAGAAATAGAAAGGTCTAGGAAGGGGAGGGAGGAGTCCGAGACTGTCCAGGTGAATTTGAGGTCGGGGTGGAAGGTGTTAGTGTAGTGGATGAACTGTTCAACCTCCTCGTGGGAGCACGAGGTAGCGCCGATACAGTCATCTATGTAGCGAAGGAAAAGATGGGGTGTGGGGCCAGTGTAGTTGCGGAAGATGGATTGTTCCACATACCCTACGAAGAGGCAGGCATAGCTGGGGCCCATGCGGGTGCCCATGGCTACTCCTTTTGTTTGGAGAAAGTGGGAGGATTGGAAAGAAAAGTTGTTCAGGGTGAGGACCAGTTCGGTCAGTCGAAGGAGGGTGTCGGTGGAAGGGTACTGGGTGGTACGGCGGGAAAGGAAGAAGCGGAGTGCTTTGAGTCCTTCGTGATGGGGGATGGAGGTGTACAGGGACTGGATGTCCATGGTGAAGATGAGGCGTTGGGGACCGGGGAAGCGGAAATCCTGGAGGAGGTGGAGGGCGTGGGTGGTGTCACGAACGTAGGTGGGGAGTTCTTGGACTAATGGGGACAGGACCGTGTCGAGGTATGCCGAGATGAGTTCGGTTGGGCAGGAGCAGGCTGAGACGATGGGTCGTCCGGGGCAGTCAGGTTTGTGGATTTTGGGCAGGAGGTAGAAACGGGCGGTGCGGGGTTGTGGGACTATGAGGTTGGAGGCGGTGGATGGGAGGTCCCCTGAGGTGATGAGGTTATGGATGGTCTGGGAGATGATGGTTTGGTGGTGGGGGGTGGGGTCATGGTCAAGGGGACGGTAGGAGGAGGTATCTGCGAGCTGGCGTTTGGTCTCAGCGGTGTAAAGGTCAGTGCGCCAAACTACTACTGCGCCTCCCTTGTCAGCTGGTTTGATGGTGAGGTTGGGGTTGGAACGGAGGGAGTGGAGGGCTGCGCGTTCCGAGGGTGAGAGGTTGGAGTGGGTGGGAGGGGTGTGAGAGGTCAGGTAGCGGTTAATATCGCGGCGGCAGTTTGCTATGAAGAGGTCGAGGGCAGGTAGGAGGCCAGCACGGGGTGTCCAGGTGGACGGGGTGTGTTGGAGGTGGGAGAAGGGGTCGTCAGAGGGTGGGCGAGAGTCTTGATTGAAGAAGAAGGCACGGAGGCGAAGGCGGCGGAAGAATTGTTCGATGTCACTCCGTGTATTGAATTCATTGACCCTCCCACTCCCTCCGCGACTCCCTTGTCAGATCCACACCCCCCACCGACCCAACCTCCACTCCCGGCACCTTCCCTTGCAACCGCAGGAGGTGCAACACTTGCGCCCACACCTCCCCCCTCACTTCTCTCCAAGGCCCCAAAGGAAACTTCCATATCCGCCACAGATTCACCTGCACCTCCACCCACATCATCTACTGCATCCGCTGCAGCCGGTGTGGCCTCCTCTATATTGGGGAGACAGGCCGCCTACTTGCGGAGCGATTCAGAGAGCACCTCTGGGCCACCCGGACGAACCAACCCAACCACCCTGTAGCACAGCATTTCAACTCCCCCTCCCACTCCACCGAGGATATGCAGGTCATTGGACTCATCGACCGCCAAACCACAACAACGCGACGGTCGGAGGAGGAGCGTCTTATCTTCCGACTGGGAACCCTCCAACCACAGGGGATGAACTTGGACTTCACCAGTTTCTTCATCCCCCCTCCCCCCACCTTGTCTCAGCCGAATCCCTCCAGCCCGGCACCGCCTTCCTGACCTGCAGTCTTCTTCTTGACCTCTCCGCCTCCATCCTACTCCGACCTATCACCCTCACCTTGACCTCTTTCCACCTATCACATTTCCAACGCCCCTCCTCCAAGTCCCTCCTCCCTACCTTTTATCTTCTCCTGCTGAACACTCTCTGCTCATTCCTGAAGAAGGGCCTGTGCCCGAAACGTCGAATCTCCTGTTCCCTGGATGCTGCCTGACCTGCTGTGCTGTTCCAGCAATAAAGTTTCAACTTTGATCTCCAGCATCTGCAGACCTCACTTTCTCCTCTGAGTTAATATTTACTCAACTGCAGCAGAGCCCCCTAAATTCTCCAAGAAAAACTGACACTTTTCGAGGGTTACATGGATCTGGGCCTTTCTAGTGGAATGTTCAATCACTACGTCTGCTATTCTGGGGACCATACAAAGACCCAAACTGCAACTCCCATCTACAATTCAGAAACAATCATCTGGCAAGCAGAAAATTCAGGACAAAATGTGGTATTTCTGGATAATTGAATTAAATTGGATCAAATGGACATTCATATCTTCATCTTTTTGATGTTTGAAACACTATGAAATGTATATTTATTTCTAAAGAGTTACTTCTTTGTTTTTTTTGTTCCAATTAACTATAAGCATTTTCATTTTTCCTGTCAAGAATGTAAGTATAATAAAAATGCATTTTCAGGTATCATGTGGACAATATGAACAGAAAAACTGTATAGAACTGATGCATTGTATCTATTCAGTAATTTTAGCCTTTTATTTAATGGTTAACTTGTTGGCAATTGGAATCCTATCTCAGAAACTGTGGACTCTTCAAAAATGTCAGTCATTGCCTGGTGGCCGTGGCTGCAGCAGATCTTCCGATTGTCATCACCGACATAATGTTGAGATTGTTTATCATTTATTTTCCAGTTTCCTTCCTGGATATTACTCCAATCTGTGGTTTGGTTGCAGTATGTATTATTGGCACCACAGTCTGTTCAGTTTGGCTCACAGTTGCTGTTACCTTTGATCGATTTGTGGCTATTTGTTGTAAGAAGCTAAGAACAAAATGCTGCACTGAGAAAATGGCAGTTGTGGTTATTGGAGCAGTGAGTGTACTGGGCTGTTTGGAAAGCATTCCCTTGTTCTTCAAATACACACCTAAATACACCTTTAATAACCTGGGATGGTTTAGCATCACAAAACCAGAACATTACACTTCAATCTTCTAGACTGCGAATGTACTTCTCCATCACTTTCTAACTCCTTTAGTGCCGTTCCTCTAGTTCTCTTTAACATTCTTACAGTCAGACACCTCTTCATGGCAAGCAAAGCCTGCAGGAGACTCCGGGTGGAAACAGAGAGAGGGTCCCTGTGACCGAGAGATGGAAAGGTGCAGAAAGTCCATCATTTTACTCTTTGCTATTTCAGACAGTTTCATCCTGTTATGGCCTACCTATATTACATGTTTCATCCGTCAGCGAATTGCATTCATGTACAATTCATTACCATCTTCACCCATGAAAGATACCATTGGATACCTGCTCCAGCAACTCAGTACCTGCACAAATACTTGCATATACATAGTGACACAAAGTCATTTCCGAGAGCAGTTAAAAACAATTGTGAAGTATCTTTTCGGTTTGATTTTCAGAGCTAGCAAACTGTGAAGGCTTTTAAGAAATTGTGATTATCAAAATTCATTTTGACCTTAATAGGAATTTGTCTATTAAACGTTTTTGCAAGAAGGAAAAACACAATGGAGTAAGGCAGGAAGACCCTGAGGCATTCAGCATCACTTAGAGGGACAAGAGAGATCAGGACCTGAAGAAAATTAATATCAGGTAGAAGAGTGTCCAAAAGCAAGATCAAGACCCGGGCTGCATTTGTTAGAGCAGCGCATGGATGGAATACCAAGAAGCAATCACCATCAGTTATGAGACCGAGCAAAAAGAGGATCCATAGAGATTTACAGCACAGGGAAAAGCCCTTCAGCCCATTGCATCTGGGCCAGTCAAAAAAAGATCCACCTCTCCTATACCTATTTTCCAGCACTTTGTACATAGCTTTATTTGCCTTGGCTTCGTAATTGCACATCTGATTACTTTTCAAATATTATGAAGATTTCTGCCTCTATCACTCTAACGTATAGTCAGTTAATGTCAGAATATCAAGTGAATGGAAAACCAGAGACAGTCAGCATCATTTAATAGAGCTGTCCAGTCCAGTCTTGTCCAATCCAGTCCAGTGTCACCAAGAGCACATCGGACATGATCGGAGAGAAATCAAAGTCTGACACTATAGGAAAGCAAAGCGGTGGTTTGTTGGTGGATATTTTGTTCATTGATCTTCAAATCCTTTGTAAAATATGAATAAAAGTGGTACAAACTAAGCTTTGCTAGCAATAACATTGTCTATTGTTCATAGTGTTTGCTCATGATAAATGGTAAACTGAATGCTTATCATGTTTAGTGATACCCCACTAGTCACTGCATCCATTCATAAATCAATACATTTATTCCTAGTCTTTGTTTTCTGTCTGGTAATCAATGCTCAATCCAACTCAATATACTATCCCAATCCCACACACTATAATTTTACATATTAATCTTTTATGTGGGACTTTATCAAGAGCCTTTTGAATGTCCACCTAAACCAGATTCATTGGCCACCCCACATAAGTCTATTAGTCACATTCCCAACGAATTTCAGTAGATTTTTCAAACATGATTTCCCTTTTGCAAATACATTCTGACGATCTCATATTCCACACTGTTTTCTAAGTGCTCCTTTTAGAATCTTGGAAAATGACCACCAATGCATCTGATATTTCTAGGGTCACATTCTTCAGTATTTGGCATGTAGATTATCAGACCATTGTTGCTTTTCAGGCTTCAGTCCCATTAATTTCTTAAACAGGATTTCTCGACAAATGCATATTTGTTTCAGATCCTCCATCTCACTAAATCCTGTGTTTCCAAAAATTTCTGTTATCTTATTCATGTCCTCCTTTGTGAAGACAGAAACGAAGTATGAATTTAGTTCCTCAGCCATTTCTTTGTTCCACAGGATAAATTCCCAACTGTAGACTATCTGTAAGGGGCCTACATGAGTTCTCATCAGTCTTTTCCTCCTTTCATACTTATAGAAAGATTTTGCCGTCTGTTCTTCTGTTCCTCCAAAAGCTTACTCTCCTGTTCTGTTTTCCACTTCTTAAGCAAGTTCTTAAGCAGAAACCTCATTTGCTGACTTCTACACTGGTCCCAATCCCCAGGTCTGTTGCTTTTTCTCACTAAATTGTGTGCCTCTCTTTGCATCTAAAACTCTAACTTTTCTCACAACCTTTGGTTTGACAACTATTCACTTTGCACTCTTGCACCAGACGGGAATAACATTTTTTCGGAGTTCACCCACTCACTCTTTGAATGTTTGCCATTGCCTATCAACTATCATTCCGTTCAGTAACCTTTCCCAATCCAGTCTAGCTAACTCATGCCTCATTCCATCATAGTTTTCACTAATAAGAATTAAGGACCCTAGCCTCGGAATCAACAACCTTAGTTTCCACCTTGGTGAATTGTGAATCTGTATGTGTGTCCACCTACATCAGACAGACAGCAGTGTACAAGACTACCACTCACCTCCACCATCTCAAAGAGTTGGCAGTAAATCGTGGCTTTGCCAAGAATGTCCACAACCCAGCAAAGGATGGAATGAACATACTGCGGCTACTTGTGAAAACAGCTCTGCATCCTAATGGAACATTCGCCATATATTCAAGCACATGCTTTGTAGAATTGTTTTCTGGATGCCTGGTATTTCTCCAATCAATTCCAACACCATTGGCTGAAGACTGGCAGGTGTGACAGTACCAATGGAGCAAACCAAGATGGATCATCCACTTGGCATTTCTGGTGAAAGATTATTGTGAATCCTTCAAACCAATCTTTTGCACTGATAAGCTGGGCTCTTGCATCACAGATGTTGCGGATATTTGTATAGTCTCCAACTCCTCCAGTGTTTTTTTTTAAACTTGTCCATCACAATGCATTACTGGATATGATAAATTTGAGTCATTGCTTGTGGGATCATTTGCTGCTTATGCTGTTTGGTACGCATGTACTCCTGTTTGGTAGCTTCACCAGGTTGACAACACATTTTCACGTCAGCCTGGTGCTTCTGCTGGCATGCCTTCCTGCATTCTCCATTGAGCTAGCGTTGATCCTTTGGTTTGATGGTAATGGTAGACTGGGGGATATGCTCGGCCATGAGGTTGTAAATTGTGTTAGACTGTGATTGTGCTATTGCTGATGGCTCACAGTGCCTCATGGATGCCCGGTCTTGAGTTCCTAGAACTGTTTGATATCTGTCCCATTTAGCACTGTGATAGTGTCACACTAAATGATGAGGGTATTCTCAATGTGTTGTTGGGACTTCCTTTCCCCAAGGACTGTGCAGTGGTCATGCTGACAGAGACCATCATGGACCGGTGTGTCTGCAGGCAGCAGATTGGTGAGAATGAGGTTATATATACTTTTCCCTTTTACTTTGTTCATTCACCACCCACCCCAGAAATAGTCTAGCAGAAATGTCTTTTTGACCGGAAGAGCTCGACCACTAGTGTTGAGCCACTGTTGTTGGTGAACGTTGAAGTTCCCCAGCCAGAGAACATTTTGTGCACTTGGCACCCCCAGTGCTTCCTCTGTGTGCTATTACGTGTGGAGGGATGCTAATTCATCAGCTGAGTGAGAACAGTACATTGTAAACAACATGAGGTTTACTTGCCCATGTTTAATCAGAGTCCATGGGACATCATGAGATCCAGAGTTAATGTTGAAGACTTCCAGCGAAACTCGCTCCTGCCTTTATACCACTGTGTCACCATCTCTGCTGGGTCTGTCCTGCTAATTGGAGATGGCATATCCAGGGATGGTGATGGTATTGTCTGTGACATTGTATGCAATAGAATATTTCAGGCATTTTATTAGTTCAATTACTTATAACTGAATAAAATAATGTTTTTTTAAAAAAAAAACATTACCTGTGAAAAGCACATATGCAATCAGATGTAATTATCAAATATTTGATGCAGCAATCTTCCAAGAATTCTTAGATTCATGAGAAGTCCCAAGCTACCAATGTAACACCTTTATTTCGATAGGGCAGGAGACAAAAACCATGGAACTATTCGCTAAATTGTGCTTTGATTTTCCATCTACAGGTACTCAAATTTCCTTTTGTAACAGCCGTTCATGTGCCCTGTACCTACAAAACACCTTCTGTGTAAATACACAGGTCTCTTCTACATTTCCCTCTGACTCTGGAGTCTGCATACTTTTATGTTAAGTTCTGTCTTACTTTTCTATTCTTACGCTTCAAATGACATCACGGAGAGAACAGATTTTGGGCAATAAAGTAATGACCAGCCATGATCTGATTTGATTTAATTTGATTTCTTACTTCATTGTATCTTGGTACATGTGACAAAGTATTGTATTGCATGCTATTCAGACAAATCATTCCTTACATAAGTACATCATGCTAATAGAACAGAAAGCAGCAGATGGTGTAGCAGTTACAGGGAATGTGCAGAGAAAGCTAATTTCTAATACAGGAGAGGTCTGTTTCTCAGTCTGATTACAGCGTGGAGGAAGCTGCTCTGAAATCTGTTGGTCTGCGTTTTGAAACTTCTGTATCTTTTGTCTGATGGAAGAGAGTGTAACAGAGTCTTTTTGATTATGTTGGCTGCTTTCCCCAGGCAGCAGGAAGTGTAGACCATGTCAATTAAAGGGAGCATAGTTTTCATGATGGACTGTGTTACATTCACAACTCTCTGTAATTTCTTGCAGTCTTGGGCAGACTACAATGCATCTGGATAGCATGGTTTCGAATCAAATGATGAGCTATTCTCAATGGATGGAAGATTTCTAGATATCCCTTCAATGAAACGGTCCTTCCCACTGTTTATACCATTAATTAGCAACCATGAACCTGAGACATTCTAACTGTTTGCAATACAGTCTGATGGTGTTATACTGACACAACTGACCTCACCACTTCTTGCATTGATCCAACAATGTTATACTGTTAGAATCTACTGAAATGTTTACACCACATTCGCATTATGTTACATGGCCACAGAATACAACCTTGTTTCTACCATAGATCTGAATGTGAAACTGTCTACCTCTTTAAATCTCAGACTTCACTGCTGTTACATTGAGACAGACCATCCTACTGTTTATACCATTGACCTACCACTCTCACACTGAGAATAGCTCCTGAAACAGTTTGCATCACACAGATGGAATCCACCGCTGGCCCACTGTTCAAACCATTTATTTCCTGGTAATACATCGACTTTATTTCCCCGCTGTTCATAGCATAAAAAGACAGGGATTAAAATTGTTCAGCCTCCAGACTTCACCTGAAAGGTGACAAGTAACATTCTTGTCACATAAATATGAGGAACACAGCAATTGGTAAACTGCAGGAAACAATTCGAGAATCTTCAGTGCAGCTCCTGCTGAGTTCTTGACTTTGAAAGGGTCTGAATGGGTGAATGCTGGTCATTTGACAATTATCGGGTAACCCTTTCTTAGCCTGTAGTTTTAGAGGTGTGAAAACCTAGTTGTAGTTAACCTTCTTAGATCCCTCGTGTCAGAGTGTGATGTCTAACAAAATAAGAGATGTCAGGAGAGCACAGTAAAACAGCATGTGCAGCTTGTCATATGTAAGGAGTGCTAGATTCTGCCAGAGTCCAGGATAAGCACATGTGCAGGAAGTGTTCCCAACTGCCGGAGCTGGAGCTCGGGGTCTTGAAGCTTGAGAAGTGGTTGGAACCATTCTGGAATATCCGCGGGGCTGAGATTTATATTGATATTATGTTTAGAGAGGCGAACACACCATAGCTCAGGGGCTACAGCAAAGAAAAGCATAGGTGTCCATTGTATGGTACAGAAAGGACAAGCAGGTAGTGTGGGAACACCTGGGGACCTGCTCACTAACCAGGATTCTATTTTGGAAGCTGAAGAGGGAGCTGGTATCCCAGAGGAATGTCGTCAAATAGAAGGTTTTGGCACCACATGCAGCTTCACTGTACAGAGGTGGGTGAAGAAGAAAGGAAGAGAAACAGTGATAGGGGATTCTTTAGTCAGGCGAGCAGACAGGAGATTCTGCAGCTGAAGGCATAAAACTAGGCTTGTGCGTTACCTCCTCTGGGCCAGGGTCACGGATATCACTGAATGGCTGCAGGACATTCTGAAAGGGGAGTGTGGTGGATTAGAGATAGCTGGACATGTTAGTACCAATAATATGAGCAAAGTGAGGAATGAGGTTTTCATGACTTTACTATAGTCATGGAGAGGGTTAGGAGCAGAAGGATGTTCTCAGGGAAATACACAACAGAAATGTCAAGATTGTTTCGGGAGCACTTGCTGATAGTGCTGGACAGGTTTGTCCCATTGAGGTAAGGAAGGGATTGTAGGGTAAAGGAACCTTGGGTGACAAGGGATGTGGAAAATCTGACTCAAGAGGAAGAAGGAAGCTCACTTAAGGTTGAAGAGGCAAGGATCAGACAGGGCTGGAGAGGGTTATAAGGTAGTCAGGAAGGTACTGAAGAATGGACTTAGGAGAAGGGGGCATGAAAAAGCATTGGCTGGTAAGACTAAGGAAAACCCTGAGGCATTCTACATTTATGTGGGAACAAGAGGATGCCCAGAGTGAGGAAACCGCTGATCATGGACAGTGGAGGAACTTGTGCCTGGTGTGAGAGGAGCTAGGGTAGGTCCTTAAACGGTGGCGCAGTGATTAGCACTGCTGCCTCACAGGACCAGGGTCCCAGGTTTGATTCCAGCACATCCTCCCCGTGTCTGTGTGGGTTTCCTCAGGGTATTCCAGTTTCCTCCCACAGTTCAAAGATGTGCAAGTCAAGTGAATTGGTCATGTTAAATTGTCCATAGTGATAGGTGGGAAATTGGTCTGGGTGGTTACTCTTCGGAGGATCGGTATGGACTTGTTGGGCCAAAGGGCCTGTTTCCACACTAAAGGGAATCTAATATAATTCACCAGTGAGAGGAGCCTTGCCCTTTGTGAAGACAGCGTGAAACAGGTTGATATGCTCGAACAGGTTAATGTTAAGAAGAAGGTTATGCTTTAACTTTTGAAAAATATGAAGTTAGTAAGTCCCCTGGGCCAGACGGGACATACCGAAGGTTAATACAGGATGCTAGGGAAGAGATTGCGCTGATCTTTGCATCCTCTTGGCCACTGGAGTAGTGCCAGTTATTCCTTTGTTCAAGAAATGGAATAGGGATAACCCTGAGAATTACAGACCAGTCAGTCTTATGTTGGTGGTGGGCAAATCATTGTATTCTGAGTTACAGGATTTATGATGATTTGAAAAAAGCATTGTCTGATTAGAGAGAGTCGGCATCACTTTCTGAGGGGCTGGTCATGTCTCATAAACCTTACCGAGTTCTTTGAGGATGTGACAAAACGCATTGATGAAGGTAGAGCAGTGGATGTGGTGTGCATGGATTTTATCAAGACAGGTTCCCCGCGGTAGGCTCATTCAGAAAGTAAGGAGGCATGGGATTCAGGTAAATCTGGCTGTCTGGATACAGAATTGGCTGCATCATAGAAGACAGAGGGTGATGGTACATAGAAAGTATTCAACCTGGAGCGCAGTGATCAGTGGTGTTTCACAGTGATATGCTCTGGGACCTTTGCTCTTTGTGATTTATATAAAAGACTTGGATGAGGAAGTGGAAAGGTGAGTTAATAACTTTGCTAATGGTACTAAGATTGGTGGAGTTGTGGATAGTGTGGAGGGTTTTTGTAGGTTGTAATGGGACATTGACAGGATGCAGAGCTGGGCTGAAAAATGTCAGATGGAGGTTAACCTAAAAAGTGTGAAGTGATTCACTTTAGAAGATCGAATTTGAATACAGAATACAGGGTTAAAGGCAGGATTCTTGGCAGTGTGAAGGAACAGTGGGATCTTGGGGTCCATGTCCATAGATCCCTCAAAGCTGCCACTCAGGTTGATAGGACTGGTACGAAGGTGTATGGTGTATTGGCTATCATTAACAGGGGGGTTGAGTTTAAGAGCCACAAGGTTATGCTGCAGCTGTACAGACCCCTGGTTAGACCACACTTGGAATATTGTGTTCAGTTCTGGTCACCTCATTATTGGAAAGTTGAGGAAGCTTTAGAGAGGATGCAAAGGAGATTTACAAGGATGATGCCTGGACTGGAGGGCACTTCTTATGAGGAAACATTGACGTAGCTAAGGATTTTCTCATTGGAGCGAAGAAGGATGAGAGGTGACGAGATAGAGATGTACAATATGTTGAGAGGTATAGATAGAGTGGATAGCCAGAGACTTTCTCCCAAGGTGGAAAAGTCTATCACGAGAGAGCATAATTTTAGCATAATTGGTGGAAGGTTAAGGGGAGAGAGTGATGGGTACGTGGAATGCACTGCCAACAGTGGTAGTGGAGTCAGTGGTAGGGACATTTAAGTGACTCTTGGATAGACACATGGAAGTTAGTACAATGGAGGATTTGAAGGTTAGTCTGATCATAGAGTAGGATTAAAGGACGACACAACATGGAGGGCTGAAGGGCCTGTACTGTGCTGTACTATTCTACCTTCTAGGTAGGGGGTATTCAGCTAATGCCTAACATGTGTATATAAAAGTTAGGCATTGACTAAATTCCCCTTACCTTGATGGTTGTCAATCAAACTCTCCCTCTGCTGTAGCTGTATATGACTACATGTAGTCACATTCCAGGTTGAACAATATGAATGGTTTGCATTGTCCATTTATTTATCAGCTCAGTGACTGAGCAGGATTCACATTTCCTACAAGTACGATCGATCAGAACACTGTCATTACCCAAACACTGTATTCTGTTCTCCTGACATATTGTCTATGTTACCATTCTTTACTAATTTTTTACTGTGTTTATTTATAAAATGTTTATGCTATACCTTTTTTTTTATTTCTTCAGCGAAATTTATGTCCAAAGATTTTCACTGAGTTTCTTGGGTAGTTTACCCAGATAACCCTGATGTGATTTTTACTCTTGCATCCAATACGTTAGTGTAATTTGTCCCGTATTTAATGAGAGCCAAAAGCATGTAATAGTTTATTTCCACTTTTGCTTCTATTTCTGTTATCCCTTGGTTTAAATAAATTGGGAAGGTTCACAACTATATCTGACACGAGAACCACTGCTCATATCTGGAACTTGCATTTTCACGACAAGAATTGGTTTCCCTAATTTGAAACAGGAGCTTATTCCTATTTCCTTTCAGTTCTGGTCTATTTTGGGGATGTGTGAAGTGGGAATACTCATGACTGTACTGTCTACTGGAATTGAAGATCATTGTCAGGTTTGTTTGTCTCTTTTGGTTCTCTGTCTGTGTATTTACCTGAATCACTCATCCCCTTAGGCTGTGTTTCTTTCCCTTTATGCTGTCTCGGAGGAAAGTACTCCTTGTTTGGGGGAAACCCATTGCAGTGCAGCAATTTTCACAACTTTGACTGATTTCCTTGGAGATTCCACAGACAAGGCTTCTGTCAACAGTCTTTCTCTTCTTCATATACTGAAAACTGTCTGTTCCATCAATCATATGCCTAATTCCACAAGTGCAAATTTGTCTCAGCCGAAGAATGACATGACCACAGCAACTCGAATCTTCAAATGGATTTCCAATCTGCAACCAGAAAATCTTCAGGAATCCTTACCCCATTCAATAGAATCCTGATGGACCAAGTCCCTTCATAATCATTATTCTACTTCATGGAATCTCAATATATTTGGATCCCTTTTTCTGATGATTTTGATTTAAGCCATTTCAAAGAAACAATTCACTTATTTGAATAATTACTTATGTGGCCTAGTTTCAGACTTGGTTTCGTATTGTACAGTATATTGAGAAGTTTTTATAAATAAATGAAATTTTGTATTATTACTATTTTAATTTGACTAGACCCATGTAATGTAAACATTTTATGCAAATACATAAAGTAATTCACATTTTCTTTGTTGAATCATTCCAGATATTTCTGTCAATAGCATGGTGCTGGAAAAGCACAGCAGGTCAGGCAGCATCCAAGGAACAGGAGAATCAATGTTTTGGACAAAAACCCTTCACCAGAAAAGTTTCCTGATGAAGGGCTTTGGCCCAAAGCATTAATTCTCCTGCTCCTCGGATGCTGCCTGACCTGCTGTGCTTTCCAGCACCACATACTGGACTCTAATCTCCAGCACCTGCAGTCCTCACTTGCGCTCAGATATGTCAGTGTCCACTCTGCTACCTTTACAACCTTTTACATCCTCTTCAACTCATACTTCGAGATGTGGTAGGTGTTATATATGCGATGAATGGGTTTATTCTGAAGAAGTGTCATAATGGAAGTAAAATATGAACTCTGTTCCCTCATCACAGGTGTTGCCAAACCTGCTGTGTTTCTCCAGGTCTTTGCTTTTAATTTCACATTTCCAGCATTCACAATATTTTTTTTTATTTGCAGAGCACTGGAGCTGTAATGTTCACTTGACATGTAAACAGACTTAAAATATCAACGGGGAGGCAATGGCTTTGTGGTGTTGTACTTGAATATTTAATCCAAAGACCCAGGTAATGTTTTGGGGGCCTGCATTTGAACCCTGCCATGGCAGATGGTGGAATTTGAATTAAATAAATATCTGGAATAAAGAGTCTTATGACAACCATTAATCCATTGTTGACTGGTTCACTAATGTCCTTTAGAGAAGGAATCTGCCATCCTTACCTTGTCTGACCTACATGTGACTCCAGAGCCACAGCAATCTGGTTAACTCTTCGCTGCCCTCTGGATAGTTAGGGATTGGCGATAAGTGCTGGACTAGCCAGTGACGTCCTCATCCTGTGAATGAATTAAAAAATAAACAATAAGACATTGCACTGTACCAGACAAGTTGAGCGGTTAGACAGACAATATGACAGTTCTCTCGGAAGTCCATAAACATTGTCAGATTCTTCGGCTAAGATGCTACACTGGTTCCATTTGGAACTTGAATCACAGGTGACCAGTCTTTTAGAAAACTTTCTTGGAGGTGGATGACACGACAGGCAGTTGCTCTCCAGAGCATCCAGAAGATTGTATAATCCACTCAGAGGTAATTGAGAGTATTTTCAAGATTGCGAAAGGGGGTGTTTGGTGGGGGAAGTATCAGCTGGTTACTGATGTGGGCTGTTCTGAACATTTTCTAAGTGTGAAGTGTTTACTGATGTGTGCTGACCCTTTTTTTCTCAGCGTTGACTCGTTACTTCTGTGTGATGCACAGATTATTTTCTAAGTGTAAGTCAGTTACTGATATAAAACCAGTTTTGTTCTGAGTGAATGCAGTAACCTTGAGGCTTCGAAAGGCAGAGAGGGAAAACAGAAAACGAGTGAGTGAGCAACCACTGTTTTGCAGGCACCCACACTCCTCCGACTGCCTGCCATACTCCCATGACCAGTGGGTGGCATGACCCACACTTTACGTGCTGATCTGGCACCTCTCATTACTCTCCTGACCAGGGAGCAGCATGGAGAACTGGCAGGCGCTGACGTGCTGAGGTGGCACAGTAAGGCTGAGTGTTGGAATACCTCCAACCTCCGTGCTTTTCTGTCACTCTCCACTAACTCTCCACCCACGCACACGCAGAGCCACCGACCTCATCTCGGCCTTGACCCTAGCTTGACTACCATTGCTACCATCCCGGGCAGGCACACGGGTTGAGGTGGTGCACCTGTGGGCATGGAACAGTCAGCAGGGCGTCGGGTTCCAGGTAAGGTCGGAGCAAGAGCGAAGGAAATGGATGGGTGCGTGCAAACGTGTATGGGAGTATCGTTCATGCACATGGGACCGACAAAAGTTTGGCTCGAGGGATGACTTTCTATTGATCACAGTGAGGTAGTTGCTCTGCTACTTACGAAACTCTGAGATAGAATCAGATCATCTACAGATGATTTAGCACCAAGTTTCCCAAGAACATGAGGTGTGATTAAAGGAGAGACGCAGTGCTATGCACTTACCGAAGTTGGTTATCCCAGACCAACCAGTGATTCGTTGTACTAGGATATCATTACATTGAGGTGGGATTCTGACTCAGAGGCGTTCAGCCATAATCCCACAAATGGTAGCTTCACATCATTGGCTACTCAGCCAAGCACATACACCAAATGTCTGAATCTGTGGTTCCTCTCGTACTGAGCAGGATTACTATTGCAACAACACTTCCTCATTAGGGTAAAACTAACCTGTCTCACAATGATCTAAACCCAGCTCATGTACCCAATTAGTGAGTGAATCTTAGTGCCATTTGCAAACTTGCTAATCACACCTTCCTCCAAATCATTTATGTATACCACAAACAACAGTGGTTCCAACATGGATCCCTGTGGGACACCACTGGTCACAATTCTCTACTTTGAGAAACACACTTTCTCTACTACTCTGACTCCTGCTGCCCAGCCATGGGGAACCTTATCAAATGCCTTACTGATGTCCTCATATATGACATCTACAGACCTTCCCTCATCAATCAACCTTGTTACTTCCTCAAAGAAGTTTACTAAATTGGTAAGAAATGACCTTCCCTGCACAAAACCATGTTGCCTATCCCTGATAAGCCCATTTCCTTCAAATGGGAATTGATCCTGCCCCTCAGTATCTTCACAAGCAGCTTCCCTACCAAATGCTATCTCATCATTATTCTTTTCCATTCATTTCCCTCTAGCTCCCATAACAAAGGTGTGGAAAGAATCTCATCTTAATTTCATCCAAAAGATGTCAATATTTATTTGCTTTTTCATCCCCTTCTCTGGAGAATCACTTCAATTTCAAAGCATCCAGCAAAATCCACCATTACTGCTTCTTGATCCTTCTGAAAAATTGAATCTGTTATCCATACATTTCCGTCCTTGTCCTGTAGTCAGAGTTCTAAATAAATTTTAATTTTAATAAAAATTAAAAGTTTTTATAATTCTATTATGTCTTTTAATACTTGCCTGTTTTACCAACAGGCACCAGCCAGAGATATGGGGTAGAGTCTCCAAAGAAACTGCACATTTTGACAGTTGTTTGCCCACAAGAGATCCAAAAGAAGGGCCCGGTGCATGTCCAGGGTCACCACCAGACCCCAGGAGATGGCAACACCTCGTCCAGCCGTAGCACGTGTCCAGCCCAACTTCACACCCCAGTTTTTAGAGCTAATCCTTATCCAGAAACTATGAATCTGACTTGCCAACTTTCCACACGTGAATTGTTCTAACATGCCAGAGGCTGTTCAACTTGGAGACCTGCTGCGGATATGGATACGGCCCAGCGCGAGATTTACACCATCTCCCCAGGATTTTCCAGAACCGTAACTCTTTCTAAGGCACAGGGCCCTCTCTCGTGTTGAACCCATTCCAGGGTGCCCTGCCCTTGACAAAGAAAAAAGAATTCTCCCTAGGGCTTCCACTGGCTTCTCTGGGATCGTTTGCATTACCGCACTGAACGCCATGAGGCACCAGTCTCTGCCACTCTGGATTCAGGGATCTGAACCCGACTCCCTTTTGATCGGCCAAGGCCAGTGGAGGCCATTGCTCGTCACTTCGGAACGGCAGTGACCTATCTCTTAGGACTGACTGACAAGTGTTCAACTGCTGTTCACATGGAGCCCTTCTCTATTTCAAAGTTCTTGTAAGAATATTTGCTCCTAACACCAAGATCTGCACCAGCAGCAGCTCTACTGAGTTCCATGCCCTAGGCTTCCATGCTCAATGTAGTGGTATTCCAACTCGTCGCAGCATAGCCCCATGGGCTCTGCATTGCCAGCGACAGCAAGGTATGGATCTGACACTCCAGCACCATACATTGTCAGGACTAGTTTAATGATTAGATTACTTACAGTGTGGAAGCAGGCCTTTCGGCCCAACAAGTCCACACCGACCATCCAAAGAGCAACCCACCCAGACTCATCCCCCTACACCTAACAGTAGAGGCAATTTAGCATGGTCAATTCACCTAACCTGCACATCTTTTGGACTGTGGGAGGAAACCGGAGCACCCGGAGGAAACCCACGCAGACACGGGGAGAATGTGCAAACTCCACACAGACAGTCGCCCAAGGTGGGAATTGAACCTGTGTCATCTGGCGCTGTGAGGCAGCAGTGCTAACCACGATTTAGCAGGTTGAGTTGTTACAGACTTCTTGGCAGGTTGAGTTGTTACAGAATTCGGATTCCGAATTCATGGCCGCCGTCCTGCTGTCTATATCAACCAACACATTTTGTGGGGTCTGATGAGCATCAGCACCTGGCGCGTTAACCCAGCGTTCAGTTCATCCCGCAGTACCAATTCTGCTGACCTAAAGTGGCCCACTGGGCACTCTCATTCCACACCCGTTTCCACGCTAGTGAGTCGGGCTTCTTACCCATTAAAAGTTTGAGAATAGATTGAGATTCTTTTGGCTCCAATGCATCTAATAATTCGCTTTAAAAAGCAGCACTGCATAACAGTTGAGCACCAGCTATCCTGAGGGAATTTTCCGAGGGAATCAGCTACTAGATGATTTTATTAGTCTTTCCCAAGGGTGGGACGACAAATTTGCACATCAGGACAGCTACGGACCTCCACCAGAATGTCTTCTGGCTTTGCCCTGCCCAGGCATAGTTCACCATCTTTCGGGTCCTAACGTATACGCTCGTGATTCACCTCCCCAACTGTGCAGGTGAGACAGGCCGGTGGTGCGCCTGCCGCGGGGGGTGGGAGGATCCGCTGACCTTCCCCTTCATTTGGCCATGTGGTGTCCTGAGCGCCCTTTGACCCGTGCACGTGTTAGACTCCTTCGTCTGAGTTTCAAGACGGTTCGAGTGGGTCACCGACATCATCACAGACCTCTGGCACCACGCCACGCCACGCCCGTTTACCTTTGGGTGGACTGGGCAGACAGGGGTTTCAGTCCTTTTGTATGAAATGACCTCCCGTCCAAGCAGTAGGCACCGGCTGGGGGTCAGGACCATGGCTGCAGGGCCTGCTACGCTGCCAGTGCTCCTGCTGGCCACCCTATGCACCGAGGCGTAAGAGACAGATTGGAACTGGCTTTCCTCCCATCCGATGATGATCCTTCCGCAGTTTCACCAACAGAAACTTATTACAAGTTTTATCTCCTCTAGATAGTCAGGTTTGATCGTGTTCCCGGCACTCCCCAGGCAAGTGTCCGACTCCAGCAGATCCAATCCAAGAACCTCACTAAACCATCCAATCAGTAGGAGGGAAGGGCATGGATTATTCAACATGATCTTATGACCCACACCTACTGGGAATTCTTCATTGGTGGGAAATAATTTGCAACTCCCAATCCCCATCATGGGTTCACTGGGTTACCCACACCAGGCAGCGTAGGGTAGACATATGCTGATGTATTCAGTGTAATACGCGTGCAGCCCGGACATCTAAGGGCATCGCGGACCTGTTATTGCTCAAAGTTAAAACTCACACAACGCCAGGTTGTAGTCCAGTAGGTTTTATTGGAACCACTAGCTTTTGGAGCACTGCTCCGAAAGCTAGTGCTTCCAATTAAACCTGTTGGACTATAACCTGGTGTTTAGATTAGAGTAGTGCTGGAAAAGCACAGCAGGTCAGGCAGCATATGAGGAGCAGGAAAATCGACGTTTTGGGCAAAAGCCCTTCCTGATGAAAGCAAATTACTGCAAATGCTGGAATCTGAAACTAAAAGTGAAAGTGCAAGAAAATCACAGTAGGTCTGGCAGCATCTGTAAGGAGAGAAAAGAGCTGGCGTTTCGACTCTAACTGACCCTTTGTCAAAGATTTCCAGTATTTTCTCTTTTAGCCCTTCCTGATGAAGGGCTTTTTCTCGAATCGTCGATTTTCCTGCTCTTAGGATGCTGCATAACCTGCTGTGCTTTTCCAGCACTACTCTAATTTAGTCTCTGATCTCCAGCATCTGCAATTCTCACTTTTACCTATAACCCGGTGTTGTGTGATCTTTAACTGTGTACACCCCAGTCCAACACCAGCATCTCCATATCATGACTGTTATTGCTTAATCTCATGTTGAATTTTTTGAGGATGTGACAAAAAATGTTGATGAAGATAGAGTCGTGGATATGGTGTATATGGATTTTAGTAAGATATTTCATAAGGTTCCCATTGTAGCCTCATTCAGGAAGTAAGAAGGGATAAGAACAAGGAACTTTGGCTGTCTGCTCACATAACTGCCCATAAAAGATAGAGGATGGTTGTGGATGGAAAGTATTCAGCCTGGAGCTCGGTGACTAGTGGTGTTCCACAAGGATCTGTTCTGGGACTTCTGTTGTTTGTAATATTTATAAATGACTTGGATAAGGAAGTAGAGTTGTGGATAGTGTGGAGCGCTGTTGTAGTTTACAACAGAACATTGACAGGATGCAGAACTGGACTGAGAAGTGGCATATCAAGTTCAACCTGGAAAAGTGTGAAGTGATTCATTTTAGAAAGTTGAATGCAGATTATAGGTTTAAAGGCAGGATTCTTGTCAGTGTGGAGGAACGGAGGGATCTTGGGTTTAATGTCCATAGATCCATGAAAGTTCCCATCTAAGTTGATAGGTTTGTTAAGAAGATGCATGGTGTGCTGGCTTTAATTAGCGGGGAATTAAGTTTATGAGCCACGAGGTTATGTTGCCGCTCTATAAAGTCCTGGTTAGGCCACACTTGGAAGAGTGTGTTCAGTTCTGGTTCCCTCATTATCGGAAGGATGTCAAAGCTTTAGAGAAGGTGAAGAGGCGATTTACCAGGGTGCTGCCTGGACCAGACAGCATGACGTATGAAGAAAGGTTGAGGGTGCTAAGGCTTTTCTCATTGGAGTGAAAAAAGACGAGGGACTTGATAGAGGTGTACAAGATGATGAGAGGCATAGATAGAGTGAATGGCCAAAGATTTTTTTCCCAGGGCAGAATTGGCTATCATGAGGGGGCATAATTTTAGTAATTGGAGGAACGTTTAGGGGACATGTCAGAGGTAGGTTCTTTACACAGAGAGTGGTGGATACTTGGAATGCACTGCGAGAGATGGTAGTAGAGTCAGAGACACTAGGAACATTTAAGTGACTCTTGAACAGACACATGAAAGATAGTAAATTGAAGGGTATGTAGGTTAGTTTGATCTTCGAGTAGAATAAAAGATCGGCCAAAGGGCCGATACTCTGCTATACCATTCTATGTTCTATGAAACATGGCAGAATCATCTAATTGGGCTAACAGACAAAGGTGGGAGATAACATGTATTGTGATGAATGAGCAGGAGCTTGTACGGGAGTAGTCCATCATTCAAGAGTTATACACGTGTTAGTAGTGACAAAGAAACTAGCCCTGATGACAAGTAGGATAGAGTCCGTGAATGGAAAGGTCAAGTTTAGTCACCAGAACAGACAGGCAGGAGGCTGGAAGAGCACAAACAGGCCAGGCAGCATCAGGAGGTGGAGGAGTTGATGTTTCAGGTGTAACCCTTCTTCAGGATGGAGGGTGGGTGTGGGGGGAGCTGCAGATAAAGGGGATGACGGGGGCAGGGTGGTGAGGTGGGAATAGGTGAAGACAGGTAGTGGGTACCACCTGGTTGGTCAATGAGAGGAATGAATCTGTTTGAAGGCAGAGAGGAGTGGAAAGAAGGGGAGGGATTGGGAAGGGAGTCGGGGGATAGGAGGGATGCATTTGAAATGTTGAGTCCTCCGGGCTGTAGGAAGATGAGGTTCCTCCAATTTGTGGTGTGGTTCGTTGTGGCAATGGAGGAGGCCAAGGATGGTCATGTAGGAAAGGGGGAATTGAAATGGGCAGTGACTGGGAGGTCCTGCGGGCCCGGCTGCAAGACTTGGTGAATCGGGTTTAGTGACCAGGGCAACATGATGAAATCAACACCACTTAAGAATGCTGGAGTTATGAAGCTGAGACCATTCTGCAGGTGGTTGTGTGTCACTCGTACTGTGCCCATACGGTCAGGATAGTACCTTAGTTTATTCTTATCTGTTGGACATTACATCTCAACAGCCAGACCATTAAAAAAAAATGTACTGAGCAGGATCAAAAGCTGGATAATAATGTTCACTGTTTTATTTTCTAACATGCATGAGTAACAATGAATTTGTGCTTTGTGTCCTGCTCCATTTGCTCCACCTTCCCTTTTTAGCCTCAACACCAGTTGTACATCCACATCAGTCCATGTCAAATGAAGAAACAATCACAAAAATGGTGTACCTTTACTTTTTGAAATGACTTGTGGTTCTCTGGAGACCTCAGCAGTTAGCCGGGCAATGTTCAAAGTGGAATGACTGAGAAGCAGAGCTTGTCAGGTCAGTAAAAGGCCAGTTTGAACCAACTCTCATACAACTTTATTAAACATTGTGGAGGTGCTAAGAAACAGAGTCTAAGAAGGAAAAGCGTTTGTTTGTTTGACACCCTGTACACCACCTTAAACATTCATTCTTTGTACCACCAACATACAGTAACATTGGCGTGGACAATGAGGAAGAGTCAATTCTGCCTCCTAACAAGCATTCTTCAAAGAACATATCAAACTCACGTTATCTACCACCACAAATATAAGGACCGCAATTACATGGAAATACAAGCACCTCCAAGTTATCTTGAAATCACACATCATTCTAATTTTGAATGATATAACATTCCTTCATTATCACTTGATCAAAATTCTGCAATATCAGTTCTTATGATACTATAGAACATAGAAGATTGGAGCAGGAGGAACCTGCTTTCAAGTCAGCTCTACCATTTATTACGATCATGGATGATCATCGAGCACCTTGCCCCAGTCCTGCCCTCCACCCCCCCCCCCCCCCCCCCCATCCCACTTAAACTCTTTCACCACAAGAGCTGTATCAACTCACTTCTTCAACCAGTTTCTTTGGTACTGAATTCCACAGATTCAATCTCTGGCAGGTGACAAAATTTCTCATCTGAGTCCTAAACATTTATGCCTTATCAATAATCTCCCTATACTGCCCCACCATTGAAAATATCCTTCCTGTATCTAACTTGTCTCGTCCTGTTATAATTTCATAGGATTTAATAAGGTCATCCTCATTCTTCGAAACTCCACTGAATACAATCTTATCCAACTCAATATCTTCTTGAACATCTGTCCGACTATCACAGGAATCAATTACATAAAACTTCATAACATTTCACTGTGCCCCTCAATAGCCAGATCATCCTATCTCACCGAAGGAGACCAAAATGGCAGACAATATCCCAAGGTTCTATATAATTGCCACACAACACCAGGTCATCATCCAACAGATTTATTTGAAAACACCAGCTTGTGCTTTCAAATGAATCTCTTGGACAGTAACCTAGTGTTATGTGATTTTTAACTATGTCCACCCAGTCCAACCCGGCAGGTCCACATCATGGTTATGTAATTACAGTAAGATATCCTTATTAGTGTACTCAAATCTTCTCACTTTGAAGTCTCCTTTACTACTTTCTGCACCTGTGTGCTTCATTTCAGTGACTGTTGCACAAGGACACCCAGGTCACGCTGAAAATTCCTTTCCCTCAATTTGCAGCCATTCAAATAACAATCTACCAGCATATTTTCACTAATAAAACCTTATAGTGTCCACATTATCTGCCATGCATTGGCCCACTTACAAGCCTATCCAAAGCACACTGCAACATCTCTGAATCCTTCCCACAGATCACTCTGATACCCAGTTTTGTACCATCTGTAAATTTTGAGCTATTACATTTAGCTCCCTCATCGAACTCTGACATTTATTTGGTGTCACATTACTAATAGAACATAGAACATAGAAGAATACAGCGCAGTACAGGCCCTTCGGCCCTCGATGTTGTGCCGATCCAAGCCCACCTAACCTACACTAGCCCACTATCCTCCATATGCCTATCCAATGCCCGCTTAAATGCCCATAATGAGGGAGAGTCCACCACTGCTACTGGCAGGGCATTCCATGAACTCACGACTCGCTGAGTAAAGAACCTACCCCTAACATCAGTCCTATACCTACCACCCCTTAATTTAAAGCTATGCCCCCTTGTAATAGCTGACTCCATACGTGGAAAAAGATTCTCACTGTCGACCCTATCTAAACCCCTAATCATCTTATACACCTCTATCAAGTCACCCCTAAACCTTCTTTTCTCCAATGAAAACAACCCCAAGTGCCTCAGCCTTTCCTCATACGATCTTTCTACCATACCAGGCAACATCCTGGTAAACCTCCTCTGCACCCGTTCCAGTGCCTCCACATCCTTCCTATAGTATGGCGACCAAAATTGCACACAATACTCCAGATGCGGCCGCACCAGAGTCTTATACAACTGCAACATGACCTCAGTACTCCGGAACTCAATTCCTCTACCAATAAAAGCCAGTACGCCATATGCCTTCTTCACCGCACTATTTACCTGGGTGGCAACTTTCAAAGATTTGTGTACATGGACACCAAGATCCCTCTGCTCATCCACACTACCAAGTATCCGACCGTTAGCCCAGTACCCCATCTTTTTATTACTCTTACCAAAGTGAATCACCTCACACTTAGCTACATTGAACTCCATTTGCCACCTTTCTGCCCAGTTCTGCAGCTTATCTATATCCCGCTGTAACCTGCCACATCCTTCCTCACTGTCTACAACTCCTCCGACTTTCGTATCATCCGCAAACTTGCTCACCCAACCTTCTAACCCCTCCTCCAGGTCATTTATAAAAATGACAAACAGCAATGGTCCCAAAACAGATCCTTGCGGAACACCGCTAGTGACGGCACTCCAAGATGAACCTTTGCCATTAACTACTACCCTCTGTCTTCTTCCAGCCAGCCAACTCCTAATCCAAACCTCCAACTCACCCTCAATGCCATACCTCCGTATTTTTTGCAGTAGTCTACCATGGGGAACCTTATCAAACGCCTTACTAAAATCCATATACACCACATCTACTGCTTTCCCCTCGTCCACCTCCTTAATCTCTGCAGTAACCCACTAGTCACTGTATGCTATTCAGAAAAAAAAGAACATTTATTCGTATTCTTTAGTTCCTGTCTGCTAATCAACTTTCTATCCAACTCAATACACTATCCCCAATCATATGCACTTTAATTTTACACATTAATCGTGTATGTGTGACACTATGTAAAGTCTTTTGAAAATCCAAATACAAAGCCTGTTTGACTGACTGCCTGGATTAACTCGATTAGTTACATTCCAGAAGAATTTCTATATCTTTGTCAAGCGTGATTTCCCTTTTGTTAGTATCAGCATTCTGTACTCTACATTGTTTTCTAAATACTCTGTTATAATAGCCTTCACATCGGATTTTAGCATTTTCCCACTACCGACAAAATGATTCTGATCAGGAGTGAAATGGACAGGGTGGTCATTATGGGGTCTTTACCTTCCCTAACATTCATGGAAATGCTATAACTCTAGTACATTGGATGGAATGATTTTTGTCCAATGTGTTCAGGAGAGTTTCTTGACTCAGTATGTCGAAGGGCCAAGAAGAGAGGAGGCCACACTGGACCTGGTACTTGGTAATGAACCAGGCCAGGTGTTTGATCTAGTGATAGGTCAGCACTTTGGAGAGAGTGACCATAATTCAGTTATGTTCAGTTTAGCGATGGAAAAGGTTACGTACATGCTACAGGGCAAGGTTATCAATGGGGCAAAGGCAATTATAATGCGATTAGGCAAGACTTAGGATGCAGATAATTGGGTAGCAAAATACAAGGGATGGGAACAATTGAAATGTGGAGCTGGTATAAGGAACATGTATTGTGTCCTTGATAGGCATGTCCCTGTCAGGTGGGGAGGAAGTGATAAGGTAAGGGAACCATAGTTTAATATCGAAATTACATCTCTGTTAAGCAGAGGAAGGAGGCTTACTTGATGGTGAGACACGATGGTTCAGATGAGGCGATAGAGAGATACAGATTATCTCGGAAGAATTTAAAGAAAGAGTTAAGCAGAAAAAAGAGAGGTCATGAACAGACTTTAGCAGGTTGAATAAAGGACAACCCTAAAGATTTGTACAGATTCTAGAGGAATAAAAGGATGACTAGCGTTGAATAGTGCCAGTCAAAGACCGAAGTAGGAAGTTGTGTGTGGACCCTGTGGAGGTCGGAGGAGTACTAAATAAATATTTCTCATTGGCATTCACTCAAGAAAAGGGGAATATCGTAGAGGAGAAGAATGTGATACAAGCTATTAGGCTAGAAACGATCGAGGTTAGTCAGGAACAGGTGTTATCAATTCTAGAAGGAGTGCAAGTAGACACGTCCCCTGGACCGGATGGGATTTATCCGAAGATCCTCTGGGAAGTTAGGCAAAAAGTGTTGGAGCTATTGGCTTTGATCTTTCAGTCATCATTGTTTACAAGTTTAATACCAGAGGATAGGACGATTGCAAATGTTTTGCCCTTGTTCAAGAAAGGCAGTAGAGATGACTCTGGTAATTATAGACAAGTAAGCCTTTCATCTGTTGTAGGAAACGTTTTGGAAAGAATTATAAGAGATAGGATTTATAATCATCTAGCACGCAACTATCTGATTGCAGATAGTCAACACGGTTTCGTCAAGAGCAGATCATGTCTCACATACCTCATTGAGTTTTTTGAGAAGTTGACCAAGCATGTAGATGTGTTGATGAGGGTAGGGCAGTTGTCGTGGTATACATGAACTTTAGTAAAGCCTTTGATCAGGTTCCATGTGGTAGGCTGTTGCAAAAAATACAGAGGGATGGGATTGAGGGTGATTTAGCAGTTTGGATTAGAAACTGGCTTTCTGTAAGAAGGCAGCAAGTGGTGGTTGATGGAAAATGTTCAGCCTGGGGTCCAGTTACTAGTGGTGTGCCATAAGGATC
The DNA here is from genome assembly GCF_037043375.1 of Chiloscyllium plagiosum. Classification (NCBI taxonomy): domain Eukaryota; kingdom Metazoa; phylum Chordata; class Chondrichthyes; order Orectolobiformes; family Hemiscylliidae; genus Chiloscyllium; species Chiloscyllium plagiosum. The sequence goes on from NW_028270155.1 coordinate 78,126,421, forward strand.
TGTTTTGGGACCTCTGCTGTTTGTCATTTTCATAAATGTAGGCAGAGGTGGATGGTTTTGTAAGTTTGCAGATGGCACTAAAGTCGGTGGAAGAATGTTGCAGATTGCAGGGGGACTTGCACAAACTGCAGAATTGGGCTGAGAGGTGGCAAATGGAGCTCAATGCAACTAAATGTGACGTGATTCACTTTGGGAAGAATAACAGGAAGGTTGAATACTGGGTCAATGAAAAGATTATTGGTAGTGTGGATGTGCAGAGGGCTCTTGGAGTCCATGTACATAGATGCCTGAAAGTTGTCACCCAGGTTGATAGTGCTGTTAAGAAAGCATACGGTGTGTTAGGTTTCATTGGTAGAGGGATTGCGTTCCAGAGACATAATGTCATGCTGCAACTAGACAAAACTCTATTGTGGCCGCACTTGTAATATTGTGTACAGTTCTGGTCGCGCCATGACAGAAAGGGTGTGGAATGATTGGAAAAGGTGAAGAGGAGATTTACCAGGATGTTGCCTGGTCTGGAGCGAAGGTCTTATGAGGAAATGCTGAGAGACATGGATCTGTTCTTATTGGAAAGAAGAAGGCTAAGAGGGGATTTGATAGAGACATACAAAATGATTAGATAAGGTAGACACTGAAAGTTTTTTTCCTAGGATGATGATGTCAGCTTGTATGAGAGGGCATAATTACAAATTAAGGGGTGATAAATTTAAGACAGATGTCAGAGGCAAGTTCTTTACTCAGAGAGTGATAAGGGCGTGGAATTCCCTGCCTGCCAATGTAGCTAACTCAGCCACAATAGGGAGATTTAACCTCTCCTTGGACAAGCACATAGCTGATGATGGGATAGTGTAAGGGGATGGGCTTAGATTAGTTCACAGGTCGGCGCAACATCAAGGACCAATGTTCTACTCTATATTCTTCTATGTTCTATGTTCTATGACATCATATTCACTAGTCTATGATTTGCTGTTTCCTCTGTAGCTCCATTTCTAAACAGTAGGTTTATCAAAGCTACCCTCTAACCTGTAACATATGTTCCAGAGTCTAAAGAATCTTTGAAAATGACCACCAATGCATCTATTATTTCTGGGGTCACTAATCTAAATCCTCAGGATGTCGATTATCAGATGTGATTTTATTCAGCATTCAATCCTATCAATTTCTCTCACACAACTTCTCTGCTAATACATATTTCATTCAATGTTCGCTCTAATTTCTGGTGCATTAAGTGTATCCTTTTTTGTGAAGACAGAAGTAAGGGCTGAATTTCTTTGTTCCAAATTATAAACTCACTTGATTCTGACTGTATGGGAATGACTGAAGTATTCATTGTTTTTTTTTCACTTTACGTGCCCATAGAAACTTTTCCATTCAGTTCTAATGTTCCCCACAAGCCCTTGATCATCACTTACTGACTTCCGGCCTACTGTTTTCTCTTGCCAATTGGCATGCTTCTCTTTTGCACTTATGACACTGTCACTTCCTTCATGAGCCATAGGTTTGACCACTGTTCTCCTTGCACTCTTGCACCAAACAGGAATAAACAATTTTTGTAGTTCACCCATTCTCTCTTTAAAGGTCTGCCGTTTCCTATCAAATGTCACTCCTTTTAATAACTTTTCCCAATTCCCAATACCTCATTCCACTGTAGTTTCACTTATTGAGATCCAGGGCCTAAGTCTCAAAATCAACTAACTCACTTTCCATCTTTATGAAATGTGGACCTGCATGTGTGTGCACCTGCACCAGATGGATGGCAGTGCTACAAGGAGACCTACTTCTCAAGCATAATTGGGAGTAGGTAACAAATCCTGGCTTTTCCAAGAATGTCCACATCCCAGGAAAGCATAAAATGAATATGTTGTGGGCACTTGTTAAATCAGCCCTACGTCCTTCTGGAATATTTTCCAGATATTCACATGCATGCGTTGCAGAACATGTTTCTGTCTGCCTCATATTTCTGTGATCCCAGTCCACATTATGTGTTTTGGCACCTATTTTCCTTTCAAGGTTCAGGTCTGTTTGTTCGAAGGACTGAAAGTAATATCAATCTAATTATGTCCTTGGAGGATTTGCTTGCTATGTATAAAGACTCGTTGAGTTGGTGATGGCTTCAAGTAAAGATTGGATGATTTTACACAAAAAATGAAGTATCCTTTCAATCTGGTACCCACACTCGCTGATGTTGAGTTCATTTACTGCCCTGTGCTTGTAGCTATTGGCATGTCCGGTAAGTAACATCTGTCCACATTTGTATAATTGATCAACTGTTTTTGTTTTGAACATGATAGATAATCTAAGCACTCAAAACATTACCATTTATGAGAAGTGTTTCTCTTCCTAAACTGTTCATTCAACATTACTTCACCATCTTTTTCAAACTTAGCTATGAACCAATTGGGAACCCTGTCAAATGGAGTGATACTTTTTAAAAAATCCTTCATGATATTCTTTCACATCTTTATGAGTGATATTCATTTGCACTTTGATTAAAAGAACAAAACCTAAGATGCTGATGTCAAATTATCTAATGTGCTTGCTGTGCGTAATCCTATTTTAGATAATTTACTAAACGTTCAAATAGTGAAAACACTCAATAGTGATTGATTAGACATGGAAACTTGCAGCTTTGTGGACAAAGTCAACATATTGCATATTTCTTTACCTATTGAAGACAAAGGACTTAGGGACTTGAATGAAAAAAGGAAAATATTTTAAGTTTATAATTCACAGACCATTGCCACTGCTTCATTGTTGGCAGAAAAGCCATTTCCACTGATTACAAATTTATGCCTTTGGATCAAACAGGTAAGTGATATTCAAACCACAGCCTTGTTAGCCATGATCCGATCCAATGTCTTTAGAGTCAAGTGCTGAATGGACAACTTGTGCTCCTTTGTACTTTGGTGTCAGACAAAGAATTTACTATTTCATTATTTTCTCTTGGGATGTGGGCATTGTTGGGTGGCCAGCATTTATTGCCTATCCTGGGTTGCACTTGAACAATTGCAGGCCATGAACTGTTGATTCACCCACAATTGGCCATTCCAGGATTTTGACCCAACGACAGTGAAGGAAGTGTGATATATTTCCAAGTCAAGACGGTGTGTGGCTTGATGGAGAACTTGCAGGTACTGGCAGTCTTATGTATCTGTTGCCCTCATAAGATATAAATGAAGTAGTTTTGATTTTTTTCAGTATTGTGTATGAATCTTGGACAATCTTCTGCAGTGCATCTTATCGATAATACACAGGGTAGCGACAAAACTTTGGTGGTGGTGACAGTGAATGCATATCGATGGCACCAAATATGCAGACTGTTTTGTCCTGGATGGTCTCAAGTTTCTTGAGTGTTGCTGGAGCTGCAACCACCCAGGCAAACGGAGAGTGTTCCTGAATTGTGCATTGTGCATTGGTAGCTGGCTTCGGGAGTCAGAAGCTAAGTTACCCACTGCAGTATTCCAATCATCTTATTGACTCAAGTAACCATTGTATTTCCGTGGTAAGTCCAATTAAGGTTTTCGTCAACAGCAACTCGAAAAATATTGATAATACAGAATTTGGTGATTGAATGTCAAGGTTTGGTGGTTAAATTGTCTCTTATTGGAGATGGACATTTATGGTGCAAACTTACATTTTCCCTTGTCAGCCCAAGCCTAGATATTGTTCAGCTATTGTTGCATTTGAACATGGACCACTTCAGTATCTGAGGAGTAATGAATGGTGATGGACATTGTACGGGCATCAGATTAACTACCTTGTGATGGAGGGAAGGTCATTGATGAAGAAGCTGAGCATGTGATGCTTGATAGAACTGTTGATGACAGCTTCTATCACTTTACAGATGATCGATAGTGGACTGCCTGGGCCATGATTGGCCAGGTTTAATTTGTCCTGCTTCTTATATGCAGGACACACCTGGCTAATTTTCCATATTGTCGGGTATATACCAGTGTTTTGACTGAACTGGAACAGCTTGGCTGAAGTTCTGAAGCACATGTCTTTTGCGCAATCACTGGAATGTTGTCAGGACTTTGCAGTATCCAGTGTCTCCAACTGTTTCTTAATATTAAGTGCACTGAATCAAATTGTCTGAAGACTGGAATCTTTGGTGTTAGGCACCACTGCAGCAAGGCAAGATGGATTGTCTGCTTAGCATTTCTGGCGAAAGGTTGTTGTGAATGCTTCAGACGTATCTTTTAATAGCTGGGCTCTTCCATAATTGAGGATATTTCTGTAGGCTCCAACTCCTCCAGTGAACTTTTTAACTTGTCCAGCACAATGCATTTCTGGAAATGGTAGATTTGGCCCATTGACTGTGGGATCACTTAGCTATTTCTCTCGCTTGCTGCTTATGTTGTTTGGCATGCATGTAATCCTGCTTGGTAGCTTTTCCAGGTTGACAACTCCTTTTTCGGTGTGCTTGGTGCTGCTCCTGCACTGTCCACTGGATTTGGGATGAACCTCTGGCATGATGGGAATGGTCGAGAGGGGGATTTATGTCTGATTCTGACGCTGCTGGTGGCCAAGAGCAACTCATGGATGTCCATCTTGAGTTGCTGGATCTGTTGAAAGTCTGTCCCATGCAGAACGATGACAATGGTCTGCAGCACGATGGAAGGTAGTCTCAATGTCAAGATGGGACATTGTATCCACAAGGACTGTGCGGTGGTCACTCTTACAGATACTGTCATGGACCAATGTACGTGCAGCAAGCAGATTGGTAAAGATAAGGTTAAATAGATTTTTCCCTTTTTGCTCCTTCACCACTTACCACAGAGACAGTCTAGCAACAGTATTAATTAAGACAAAAACAGGTCAACAGTAGTGCTGAGCCACTCCTGGTGGTGAACATTTAATTTCCCTGCCAGGATACAAATTGAGCACTTGTCACCCTCAATGCTTCCTCTCAATGTTATACAAGAGGAGGAGAAAGTGAGGACTGCAGTTGTTGGAGACCAGAGTTGAAGAGTGTGGTGCTGGAAAAGCACAGCCAGTCAGGCAGCATCTGAGGAGCAGGAGAATTGACACTTCAAGCTTATGCCTGAAACATTGACTCTCTTGCTTCTCGGATGCTGCCTTATCATTTGTGCTTTTTCAGCACCACACAGTTTGACTTATTTAAGAAGAGGTATAAATGAGTGAGAACAGCAGGAGTATAGCTTACCCATGTTTAATCTAATTCTTTGAGACATCATGATATCCAGAGTCAATGTTGAGCATTTCCAGGGAAACTCCCTCCTGACTGCATACCAGTATGTCACCACCTCTATTGGGTCCTGTATTATTGGGTACAGGACTTATCCAGGGATAGTGATAGTAATGTCTGCAACATTCACTGCAATGATGTATCTGGGGACTATTCAAGCATGTTTTTAAAAATTATTTTTTTTTTCAATTTGTGACAACTGTGTAAAAAAAGACTTTTTTTCAAAACATTGCCTGTGAAAAACACCTGTAGAATCAGATTTAATTATCAAATTTTGATGCAGCAAATTCAACAGAACATCTGCTCAAACTCATGTATTAAACCTATCCACCTAGTTTTATTTTTTTTTTGCAGTTAACGTGTTGGCGATTGTGATCCTTTCTCAGAGAGCATGCGGTCTCACTCAGTGTATTACACAGTACCTGATAGCAATGGCGACAGCAGACATCCTCGTTGTCATCGCTGATGTGATGCTGAGGTGGCTTATAATGTATTTCCCAGTATCTTTCCTGGATATTACTCATGTCTGTAGTTTTGTGATGGTGCTCATTCCTGCAACAACAATACATTCTGTATGGTTGACTGTTGCTTTCACCATTGATCGATTTGTGGCTATTTGCTGTCCGACGCTGAAAACCAAATACTGCACTGAGAAAACTGCAGCTGTGATTATTGGAACAGTGAGTGTGCTGAGCTATTTGGAATGCATTCCCTGGTTTTTCAAATTCAAATCCAAATACATCTTCAATAACTTGCCATGGTTTTGCATCACAAAACAAGAATATTACACTTCAATCTTCTGGACAGTATATGAAATATTCCATCGCCTTCTAGCCCCTTTACTGCCATTTGTTATTCTTCTTCTTTTGAACACTCTGACAGTCAGGCATATTGTCGTAGTAAGCAAAGCCCGCAGGAGACTCCAGAAGGACAGTGCCAGGGAGATGCCCAGTGACCCAGAGATGGACAAACGAAGAAAATCCATCATTTTACTCTTTGCCATCTCAGGCAGCTTCATTATTTTATGGACCCCTTATGTGGTGTGTTTCCTATATCGACGAATTGCAGTAATGCATGATTATTCTTCACTTTCCCCGACTGCAGGTACTATTGGATACCTGCTCCAGCTCCTCAGTACTTGCACAAACACTTGCATATACACCGTGACCCAGAGCCAGTTCCGAGAGCAGCTGAAAACTGTTGTGAAGCTCCCTTTCAGTCTGATTCTCAGATCCATCAAACAGTAAATGTAATAGTTTCCATGCATTTCATTTCAATTCCATCCCATAAATCATCTTACAGCCGAGCTGAGTATCTCTGAGCCCACAACAGAGTCAATCAGGGTGTTGATCACTGCACAGAGATCAGAGAAAATCTTATTCATTTTTCTTTTCAAGGACTTATCCATTTCCCCTCAGGAAGTTAGTCATGCCAGTCTCCACCATCCTGTCAGTCCACATCACAACAACTCAGTGATTAAATATATTGATTTCTAGCTCACTTTCACTTCAATTACATTCCCCTGGGTTTTCTGGCTACTACAATTACTTCAGTCTGACCATTTCCTTCTTATGATTATACAATGACATCAGGAGTCCTGATGAAGGGCTTATGCCTGAAACGTCAGATGCTACCTGACCTTCTCTGCTTTTCCAGGACCAACTCTCGACTCTGATCTCCAGCATCTGCAGTCCTCACTTTCACCCAATTGATTACACAATGGTCTTGACTACTTCCATCCAATTCCGCTGAAGAGACTCTGAAAAACAGGCCCTATTTCTGCAGTCTCATCGCTTCACTGAAGTTCCTCATCCCGCGTATAAGCAGTAAATCTCTTCCACAAACTCACATAATCCTTAAACATATATCCAACGGAGGATTGAATACTGCATCCTGGGATACTAAGAAAATTCACCACAGAGATCATAGATATATTGATAGCAATCTTCCAAGAATCCTGAGATCCAGGAAAAGTCATACAGGGTTGGAACACTACCAATGTCAAACTTTTACATAGAAGGTGATTAAAAAAAAGACCTGTAACAATAAACTAGGTGTGCTTTGATTTATAAATCTACAGGTACTCAATTTCTCTTTGTACCAACTTGTTTCATATTTCCTGTACCGACAACGCATCTTGTAAGCAAATACTCTGGTCTCTTGTCCATTTCTATTTTGTCTGTCATCTGCGTGCCTTTAAAAGTGGTACTATGTTTACTCATATGCTCTTATTCCCCTAAGGTATTTGTGTATAGAGAATGGTTTGGACAGTAATGCCAATGACCAGTCATGATCTGATTTGACTTAATTTATTATTGCCACATGTACCGAGGTACAGTGAAAAGTATTGTTTAAGTGCCAAACGGGCAAATTATAACATAATGAATACATCGTAATAGAACAGAATTCAGAATATAGTGTTACAGCTACAGAGAAGGTGTGTAGAAGGATCAGCTCTAATTGGTGAAAGGTCTATTCATAAGTCTAATAACAGCAGTGAAGAAGCTGTTCTTAAATCTGTTGGTTATTGCTTTCAAACTTTTGTAACTTCTACCTAATAGAAGAGGGTGGAAGACAATATAAGGCAGGGTCTGTGATTATGTTAGCTGCTTTCCCGAGGCAGCAAGAAGTGTAGACGGAGTCAGTCGAAGGATAGCTGGTTTTTGTGGTGGACTGGGCTGTGTTTACAACACTCTGCAGTTTCTTATGGTCACATTAATACAGTTGCCTTACACAGTTATATGTGATGCATCTGGACAGGAAGCTTTCTAATCAAATGATGGGGCATATTCAATGCTCCCTGCATTCTGATCTCCCGATGTCTCTCCACTAAGACAGTCAACCCTTTTTTCAGACTATTAATTAGCAACCATGAACCTGAGACAATCTTGATGCTTTCTGCAATTCGATTGTGTTACAATTGGTGTCATCAATTATTCCATTGATCCAACAATATTACATTGTTACAGTTTATTGAAATGTCTACACCACATTTAGATTATGTTACAAGGCTACCGAATGCACACTTGTTGCTCCTACTAATCCAAATGTGACATTTCAAATTCAAACCTCAATGCTCGTGCTCTGAGACATAGTGACCTAGTGATTTTACAATTGATCCACCACTGTTACACTGAGAGTAACCTGTTTACAGCACATAGATGAGTCCACCGCAAGGATCTAGCAGACTGCTGAGGCCATTTATTTCCTGGTGGTATGTAAACATTATTTCCCACACTGTTTGCAGCACACAAAGACATGGATGAAGACTGGTCAATATCTGGATTTTAATGAAAAGTGAAAGTAATAATTGCAAGGCAATGACCATCTGCAACAACAGCAAATCTAATCACTTGCACTTCACATTCAATAGCATGATCAACACTAAATTCTCTGCAATCAAACTCCTGGAGTTTACACCTGACCAGAGACTGAACTGGACTAGTCACTTCAATACAGTTGCTGTGGTTCTGTTCGCCGAGCTGGAAGTTTTTGTTGCAAACGTTTCGTCCCCTGGCTAGGCGACATCATCAGTGCTTGGGAGCCTCCTGCGAAGCATTTCTTTGATGTTTCCTCCGGTGTTTATAGTGGTCTGTCCCTGCCGCTTCCGGTTGTCAGTTTTAGCTGTCTGCTGTAGTGGTTGGTATATTGGGTCCAGGTCGATGTGTTTGTTGATGGAGTTTGTGGATGAATGCCATGCTTCTAGGAATTCCCTGGCTGTTCTCTGTCTGGCTTGCCCTATGATGATAGTGTTGTCCTAGTCGAATTCATGTTGCTTGTTGTCTGCGTGTGTGGCTACTAAGGATAGCTGGTCGTGTCGTTTCGTGGCTAGTTGATGTTCATGTATGCGGATTGTTAGCTGTCTTCCTGTTTGTCCTATATAGTGTTTAGTGCAGTCCTTGCATGGTATTTTGTACACTACATTTGTCTTGCTCATGTTGGGTATCGAGTCCTTCGTTCTGGTGAATTCCGAGAGGCATGGCATTCATCCACAAACTCCATCAACAAACACATCGACCTGGACCCAATATACCAACCACTACAGCGGACAGCTGAAACTGACAACCGGAAGCGGCAGGGACAGACCACTATAAACACCGGAGGAAACATCAAAGAAGCGCTTCGCAGGAGGCTCCCAAGCACTGATGATGTCGCCTAGCCAGGGGACGAAACGTTTGCAACAAAAACTTCCAGCTCGGCGAACAGAACCACAGTAACGAGCACCCGAGCTACAAATCTTCGCACAAACTTTGAACTTCAATACAGTGGTTACAACAGGAGTGCAGGGGCTAGAAATACTGCAGGGTAACTTACCTCCTGACTCTACAAAGCCTGTCCACCAACTACAATGCACAAGTCAGGATTGTGATAGAATTCCCACTTGTCTGGATGAGTGCAGCTCCAACAGCACTCAAGACGTTTGACACAATGAAGGATAAAGTAGCCCATTTAGAATCATAGAGATGTAGAGCACAGAAACAGACCATTCAGTCCAACTCATCCATGCTATCATATATCTGAAACTAATTTAGTCCCATTCTCCAGCACTTGGCCTATATCCCTCTAAACCCGTCCTATTCATGTACCTATCCAGATGTCTTTTAAATGCTGTAAAAGACCAGCCTCTACCACTTCCTCTGGCAGCTCATTCCATACACGTACACCCTCTGCATTAAAAAAAGTTACCCTTTAGATTCCTTTTATATCTTTCCCCTCTCTCCCTCAACCTTTGTGGGCGGCACGGTGGCACAGTGGTTAGCACTGTTGCCTCACAGCGCTTGAGACCCGGGTTCAATTCCCGCCTCAGGCGACTGACTGTGTGGAGTTTGCACGTTCTCCCCGTGTCTGCGTGGGTTTCCTCCGGGTGCTCCGGTTTCCTCCCACAGTCCAAAAGATGTGCAGGGTCAGGTGAATTGGCCATGCTAAATTGCCCGTAGTGTTAGGTAAGGGGTAAATGTAGGGGTATGGGTGGGTTTCGCTTCGGCGGGTCGGTGTGGACTTGTTGGGCCGAAGGGCCTGTTTCCACACTGTAATGTAATCTTGTAATGTAATCTAAAAAAACCCCTAGTTGTTAACTCCCACACCTCAGGCAAGAGAGTTTGTCTATTTATCCATGCCCCTCATGATTTTGTAAACTTCTATAAGGTCACCCCTCAGCCTCCGACGCTACAGGGTTAATAGTCCCAGCCTATTCAGCATCTCTCGTTAGCTCAAATCCTCCAAACCTGGAACATCTTTGTGAAATTTTCTGGACCCTTTCAAGTTTCACAACATCCTTTTGATAGAAAGGAGACTACAACTCCGTGGGCGGCACGGTGGCACAGTGGTTAGCACTGCTGCCTCGCAGCGCCAGAGACCCGGGTTCAATTCCCGACTCAGGCGACTGACTGTGTGGAGTTTGCACGTTCTCCCCGTGTCTGCGTGGGTTTCCTCCGGGTGCTCCGGTTTCCTCCCACAGTCCAAAGATGTGCAGGTTAGGTGAATTGGCCATACTAAATTGCCCGTAGTGTTAGGTAAGGGGTAAATGTAGGGGTATGGGTGGGTTTCGCTTCGGCGGGTCGGTGTGGACTTGTTGGGCCGAAGGGCCTGTTTCCACACTGTAATCTAATCTAATCTAAAACTGCCTAACCAATGTCCTGTACAACCACAACATGACCATTCAACTCCTGTACTCAATGCTCTGACCAATAAAGGAAAACATACTAAATGCCTTCTTCACTATCCTATCTACTTGCAAATCTACTTTCAAAGAGTTATGAATCTGTACTCCAAGGTCTCTTTGTTCAGCAACACTCCATAGGACCTGAGCATTAAGTGTATATGTCCCGGCTCTGGTTTGCTTTCCCAAAATGCAGCACCTCGCATTTATCTGAATGTAACGTCATCTTCCAATTCTCAGGCCATTGGCCCATCTGATCAACATTCCATTGTAATCTGAGGTAACCTTCTTCACTGTCCACTACACCTATAATTTTGGTATCATCTACAAATTTCCTGACTGTACCTCCTATGTTCACATCCAAATCATTTAAATAAATGATGAAAAGTACTGGACTCAGCACCGATCCTTGTGTCATAGGCATCCAGTCTGAACAGCAACCCTCCACAACCCCTAACTGTCTTCTACCTTTGAGCCAGTACTGTATCCAGTTCTTCCTGTATTCCTTGAGGATCTAACGTTGCTAACCAGTCTCCCATGAGGTGCCTTGTTGAACACTTTGATTGGTTCGCTCCCTCCACCACTGATGCTTAGTAGCAGCAATGAGTATTTTCTACAAAAGCACTGCAGAAATTCATGACAGATGCTTAGTCAGCATCTTTCAAACCCATAACCACTTGTTTCCAGAGGGATGGGTGTACCAGTTATATGGGAACCTAGAAGTTCTCCTCGAAGCCCTGAAACATCCTGACTTGGCAATACATAGCTGTTCCTTCATTGTCATTGTCATAGCTCATATTAACATTTGTGGATCTACTTACAGAACACAGGCCGCAGCAATGCAAGAAGGAAGATCACCACACCTTCTCAAGTGCAAGAATGAACAGGCAATAATTATTGGCTCAGCCAATGATGCCCACATCTCAAAGTGAATATATATAAAAAAGCTTTCTTTATTTCAACAAATTCATTCTTCTTACTTCGTTTTCTCTAAACTCCGATGAATATAGGTCCAATCTTCTTAATATTCACTCAGTCTCACAGAGCAACACATTAGCAGCAGTGCAAATTACAGTGCAATCTTTACAAGATGCACTGTAAAAATTCATGGTGGTTTCCTCAACAACACCTTCAAAACAAGTGACCACTATGAGGGATATAGGGAGCAGATATATATAGGAACATCACTCTGATATGGAATTATATGACTGTGTTCAATGTCACTCTGTCCCAAATCCTGGGACTGACGAACTGACACTTCTGTGCGACATGCAGTCATTAACGAAGCCAGATCACCATTGACCTCTTCAACGCATTTCGTGAAGGTAATATATACTACCATAAGCGTGATGTCACCATTTCATGGAAGAACTCTTGAATTTTCTCCCCACATAATGCAACACATAACCTGCAAGAATCAGCTGACTGAACATCTTCTGAACTGCTTGCCACATTAATTAGGGATGTCAAAACTCTATTAATACTCTCGTTGTTGTCTCACCAATCCTCTGTACAGTTGTAGCAAGATCTCCCAATTTTTGTACCCTTTATCCTGTGCAATAACAGCCAATATACCATTTGCATTCTGAGCAAATACATGCTGTATTTGAATGCTTTATTTTTTGTAATTGCATCAGATCCCTCTGTACAGAAGCATTCTGTTAGAAAATGCTCTTTTAATTAATGTTTTGTTCCTTAATTCTTCTTGTCATTGTTGACTACTGCACGTTTTTCCATATTGTGCTCTATCTCACAAATTTTATCCAACCACTTAATCTATCTCTATCACTCTGCAGACTCTGTATCTTCACAAAGTATTTTCTAACCAACCAGTATGTGTAGCAAATCTGACGACAAAGCACTTGGTCACTTCATCCAAGTCATTAATATCGATAAGAAATTGTTGAACTTGAATGATAATCATCAAGCCCTATGGTACAGCCTTGCCAGCTTTGAAAGAAACAGTTTGTCTCAAGTGTGCTGACTGTTCATTTGAAATCCTCTGTCCATACTAACCATCACCCGCAAACGTGTACATGCGGTAGTAATTTTTCATGAAGGACGCTTCATCCATTGGAAGTGGGGATGATTGCTGATGTTTGCATATTGTCCAACAGATTTGCAACTTCTCAGATAATGATTAGATTAGATTAGATTAGATTCCCTACAGTATGGAAAAAGGTCCTTCAGCCCAACAGGTCCACACTAACCATCCGAAGACTAACACACCAAACCCCATTTTCTTACCCGATATTAACTCCTGACTAATGTACTTAACACTATGGGCAACTTAGCATGGCCACTTCACCTGGCCTGCACATCACTGGATTGTGAGAGGAAACTGGGGTGCCCAAAGGAAACCCACGCAGACACGGGGAGAATGTGCAAAATCCACACAGACAGTCGCCCAAGGCTGAAGCGGGTCATATTGAAATGCAATTTGCTCTGACCAATATCCAGGCTGGAGCTGAAAAGTAACGAGAAAAATCATTCCACACAAGTAGCATGCTTTCCTTCATCGGACAGGGTATTGAGTATAAGAGTTGGCAAGTCATGTTACATTTGTATAGGACTTTGTTTCGACCATATTTGGAATATTGCATACAGTTCTGGTCGCCACATTGCCAAAAAGGATGTGGATGCTTTGGAGAGGTGTTGAGCAAGTTCATTAGGATGTTGTATGGTATGGAGGGCACTTACTATGAAGAGAGGTTGAGTATATTATGATTACTTTTAGTAGAAAAACAAAGTTTGATATAGGACCTGACTGAGGTCTACAAAACCGTGAGAGGTATAGGCAGGGTGGATAATAAGAAGCTTTTTTCCAAGAGTGGGGGACTCAATTACTAGGGGTCACGAGTTCAAGATGATTGGGGAAAAGTTTTAAGGAGATATGCACTGAAAATTCTTTATGCAGATGGTGGTAGGTTCCTGGAATGCGTTACCAGCGGAGGTGGTAGAGGCAGGCACAATAGCATCATTTAAGATATATCCAGGTGTCCACATGAATGGGCAGGGAGCAGAGGGATACAGGTCCTTAGAAAATAGGCAACAGGTTTAGATGGAGCATTTGAATCAGCGCAGGCTTTGAGGGCCAAAGGTAATTTTCTTTGATCTTTGTTCTTTGAATAATGTGACAAGTAACTCAGTCCCAAATCCTCAGAGCCTGCCCACCATCTACTGGTACAAGTCAGAAGTCTGATAGAAATTTCCCCACTAGTCTGGATGAGTGCAGCTCCACAAACATACGAGAAGCTTCACACCATCGAGGAGAAAGCAAATTGGTTAATTGGCACCACATCCACAAGCATCAATTCCCTCCAACACCGATGCTCAGAAGCTGCAGTGTGCACTATCTTAAGACATTCACGAAAAAACCTGAAACTACATCTTCCAAACCCATGACTACACCCATCTAGAAGGACAAGGGAATCATATACATTGGCAAGACCACAACCTGCAAGTTCCCCTCTCAGTCAATCAACATCCTGACTTGAAAATATATCTTCACTGTTTCTGGGTTAAAATCCTGGAATTTCCTCCATAAGGTTGACTTGCAGCATATGAACTGCAATTGTTCAAAACGCCCTCTCACCACCATTTCTCAAGGGCAACAAGGAACAGGCAATTAATGTTGGCCAAACAGTGATGTCCACATCCCAGAAGTGAATTAAAAAAGTGAAATCCACATATTTTGCATTTACTACTACCCCTTCACCAATCCTCCTTGTTAAACTGATTTTATTATGACTTTTCTAAATGTTCTGCTCCTATGTCCTGAACAATGGATTCAAGCATTTTCTGATGTTAGACTAACTAGCCTATCATTCCTTGCTGTCTGTTTCTCTCCTGTCTTGAGCAGAAGTGTACATTTTGTACTTTTCTAATCCATTGGTTCTTTTCAAACATCTCGAAAATTCCGTAAAATTGTAACAAATGCATTAGATATTTCCAAAGATATTTCATTTAAGCTTTCTATCAGTCCCAGGGAACTTGTCGGTATTTAAGTTGATTAACTATTTCCAAGTTTGTTTGATCAGTTGTTTTATGATTCTTTGGAGTTCAACTCCATATTATACCCTTTTTTCAACTATTCTAAGGATACCCTTTGTACCTTCTGTTGGGGAAACATTGATTGCAATGTCGCACAATCTGAGGATGGATGTTATCTTTAACTGCTATTTTCAATTGTATAAACCTGTAGGTGTTTTAACATCTATATATGGTCCTTACTATTTCCTGACATTCCATTTCCCCATAATTCCATATTATTTTCGTCATTTTCCACCTTTCAATGAGATCATGGCTGAACTCTGACCAGGTTCATATATATGCCCCATATGACCAGATAATTTGGGGTAACAGCAATACATCAATGTCAATTTTAATCTGGACAAATGCGAGGTATAGCTTTTTGGAAGGTTTATTGCATGAAGGAAGTCTACATTAAATGGCAGAATGCTTTGAAGCATTAATATACAGAGGGATGAAAAAGATGGCAACAGAAGTAGATAATGTGGTCAAGAAGGTGTGTAGCATTCTTGCCTTTATTGGTTGGTTCATGGAGTATAAAAATTAGCAAACGATGTTGCAGCTGTAGAAACTTTTGTGAGGCCACGTGTGCAATATTGACAGTTCTGGTCTCCACGCTGCCAGAACAATAGAACCATTCAGCACAAAACAGACCATTCTGATGAAAACAGACAATGGGCAGGAAGCTGTGAAATCAACTACACAGATATCAACGGCAGAAATTGGTGCTGATGATTTTCAGCAATTCAACATGATTCTGATTTTGAGAATGATATTCACTCTGGGTGAAGTGGCAACAAGACATTAGCGTTGGTTCAGTAGGTCCTCCTATTTCAACCCAATGCCTTGTTTTCATCAGAAAGGGAAAGGAGCACTTACATCACAGTGATAACAACTGTTGATTAAAGGATAATATTTTACAGCTTTTACTAGAGCTCCATTGGCTTCGAAAATGTGCAAAAGTTCTGTCCAAACTTTTCAAATTGTTCGGGGTTAGTGCTTATAAAAATGGAAAAAGTTGGAAACGCTTTGAGAAGTCATTAAGCTGAAATCTTACGTATTTCTCTCTCCACACATTATAACTGACCTCAAGAGTGATTTTGACTAATTTCTGATTCGAATTCAGATTTCCAGCATCTGCTGTATTCCACTTTTGTGTTAGGCTTAGAGTTTTTTGCTTTGGGAGTTCAACCAAATATCCAAAAGTTGATTGGATGAACAACATTCTGGAATAAAAGCCACTCCCTTTGTTCATCCAAACTGGTAAGTTCCAGTCCATAAGCCGATTAACAAAAGTTTGTTCAAAAATTCTGATGAAGTTGCACTATGGCATAAATGTCCTGTCAATAAAGAGGTCACTAAAATTGCAAAGTAGCAGTTACTCCATTGCTCCTGAACTCTTAAATACATCATATAAAGTCAGAAGTGTTCTTACAATCATTTCTCTTGATCGATATCTGTCTCTTTTGTTCTCATTTAAATGTTTCCTGTCTTAGACTTGGTTCTCTAATGTGTTTAGAACTGATTTTTTTTATAGTGTGAATCTTTTTTTTCATGATAATCTCTAAATGTTTATTCCTTCACAGAACTCCATCTTTCAGTAACCTTGTTTTCTGCTTCATGGAATGTCTCTGCTTTTCTCTGTGACTGTCCTTCTTTCGAGGAGTTTGATTGTACGCTCACTCTTTATTGGCTCATTTGTTCATTTTGGTAATGGTGATAATGATAATAAGAAATCAATGAGCCATCTGATATTGAGATGTTGTTGGGTTGTAGAGGTTAAACCAAAGAAAGGATCACAATGTTTCACACCACCTCCCCACTCTGTTACTCATGACCTCAATGTGCCCAATCTTCAAGTAATCTTTATTTCTCTCAATCATTAAACCCTTCTAAGTCAGAATTTTTGTTTAATCTGATGCAAGTTGTCTCTCTCAGATACGTTTGTTAAAAGAACTGTAACTAATATCAATAATCATCCATCCAAATTCTTCCCTTAGAGATCACAATTTCAGATAACCTTGATCTTATCGCTTTCCTCTGAGTATGTTGTATCCATTCCATCTGTTTCCAACACTCACTGATGTTGAATTCATTTATTGCCCTGTACTTGGTGCTATTGGAATACCCAGTAAGTTGCTAATACCTCTTCAGCATTGTGTAATTAGACAAATATTTCTGCTTTGACTGCAATGCATAACACAGCAGCAAATTGTGCTCAAAACTGTCAAAATATAAAATGGCATCAAGTTCTTAAGCAAAATTATTTGCTTCTCTCTTGAATACAAAGTCTGTAATGAGCCAGTAATATGTTGATTTTTTAAGAATTTACGCCCTTGGAAATTTATTGTTGACCATATTTAAGAATATAAGATCATGATGTTTTATTTTAACAAGTTAATATTGTGGTTATCACAAAATATAATTATTGGAATACTAATTCACTCATTCACTGCCTGTGGACAACCTTGTTTCAAATAATTAAAAATTATTTAAAATACTATGACTAAACTATTTACCAGTTAAGCTGACATTCATGACAGCAGTACATCAGTGGCTATGAGAGCACAGAGAAAGATGATATATGAATGTTTTAGTTTCAGGCTGGGCTAGATATAGAACTGCTTGTGATTAATATCACAATGTTCCCTCTAAATAAATTCAATTCAAATGGTCTTAAGTAGAAAAAACGGGATCAGTTAATTGGAAACAAATTGTACAATGTTAGAATCATCCTGGATGGTGAGAAATGAATGGAAATATAAAATATATTTTAAAGATGGGAAATAAACTGAGAAGAGTGTTAATAAGGCACTTGATTTTCTTGGCTTGGTTGTAGCAGATTAGGGTTAAGAAGTGATGAAGGTTTACTAAATAACAACAATAATTGTAAAGCACTGATAAAGACCTGCTGTCAGAAATGCTGGTTTACTTAAAGTTGATTAATCGCTAAGGTCAGTTCAAATGGATCCAGGTCAGTCAGTGAAATAAGGTTGATGACTACTCAGTAAATGGCGAAATGTTCTCAATTTCCTTTAAATATACATTTGGCACCAGAGGACTGATGGGTCCAGGAATTGGACCAATGCTGTTGGCATTACAACTACATTGATAACCAAGCCTACAGACAACGTATTTAACTGACTTTCAACCTGAGAGATATGTAAAGTATATTCCGGCCTCATTGATTAGATTGTGATATTATTCCAAGAAACTGCAAGCCATGCTTACTATGCAATCAAATATGGTCTTGAAATTGTCACGAATAATTGCAGATATTCAACGGATGCAACAGTTGATCACTGTTGAGTAGTGCACATCACAACAAATTGAAAGACTGAAGCAAGTTGTTGCCACATCACAAAGAGAGGACACAGCCATTAAACTGAGTATTGATCATATTTCCATAGATATTCCTTCAGAGGATGGTCTGATATTCTGAAGAAAAACTGGAAAAAACAAATTGTGTTTGACAGCTTTGAATGGAGTAAATGAGTAAATCACTGATGCAAGATGCTTATTAACATATACATAATATTTTGATACAAAACAGCAATGCACATACTAGACACAGTTTCTGACCAAACAAAAGAGGATGAGAAAGCAGTGACAGATCCAGACATGAGAACATGGGTAAGGCGGGTATCAAGTGAAGAGGACGTAGGTTCCTAGGTAGGTAAACTTTTAGATAGGTATAGTGGAAGGTGCCAAGTTAGAAGAGTGCAAAGAAGATTTACAAGGCATTGTCAGTATCAGGAGGCCTGAGTTATAGGGCGAGGTTGGCCAGGATAGGACTTTATTCCTTGCAACAAGGAGGCTGAGAGGGTGACCTTATTGAGGTGCATAAAATCATGAGGGGCATAGTTGGATGAATGCATATAGTCTTTTCTCCAGGGAAAGGGAATTGAGAACTAGAGGACATAGGTTTAATGTGCGAGGAAAAATATTTAAGCAGGACCTGAGGGGCAAATTCTTCACGCAGAATGTGGTGCATATATGGAACGGGCTGCCAGACAAAGTGGGTGAAACTAGCAAAATAGCAACATTTAAAAATAATTTGGACAGGTACATGTACAGGAAGGCTAAAGAAAAATATGGGCCAAATTCAGGCAATTGGAACCAGCAGAGTGGGTACCTTGGTCAGCATGGACCACATTGGGCTGAAGAGCCTGTTTTCATAATGTATTACTCTGTGATTTTATGTGCACAGGGTAGGGTGCCAGGAAGGTGAATTGTCAGGAACATGGGGTAGGGTGCCAGGTGGGGTGCAAGGTAGGTAGTGTGCCAGGTACATCAGGTGCTCAAAGTTAAAGTGAACACGGTTGTGAACGATAGTTGGGAAGCACTTTTTTAAAGATAGTAAGGAAAGGGATTCCGATAACTGATGGGGTGGTGTGATGACACCAGGTCTGGAGCAAGAGCTTGTTGGTTCTGGAGGTCAGAGATTGTTAAGTCTCAAGTATGGTGTGGGGTATATTGGGATCGGGGTGATAACGCACTACACATCTGAGGGAAGTATGGGAGATATTGGAGAAGGCAACAGGGGAGGGTAGGGGTCAGACCTCGGGGGATGCGGGAGCTGTGTCTTGAAGGAGGAAGTGTGCTGGATCCCAGAGTTAAGAGAGTAGAGGTAGACTCAGGTTGTCAGGCTTCTGTATGGTGTGTGTACATGTCAGTCTGTCACCATGTGCATGTGATGGACACGCACATACATGGAGATGGGGCAGTCGTGGATGCATGTTGTAATTTGTGAATTCAGTCAATTAATTTGCTCAGAATGTGGATTATGTATTCAACAGCCTAATGTTTCTTGAGTCATTATTTCCTTAACTACAGCTGGACACCCTAAAGTCTCCAAGATAAACAAAGATGTTAACAGATTCCAGGCTTATTGGAATTTCAGTGGAATCATCAATCTCTAAGTCTGTGATCCTGGGGACTCAACAAGGTCTCAAACTGAATCTCTATCCACACTTCTGACCAGTGAAAAATCAAGGAAAAAATGTGGTATTTCTCTCGGTAATGGAATTAAGTTGGTCAACTGAACATTCTTATCTTCATCTGTCTGATATCTGAACCACTGAACATTGTACATCTATTTCTAAAGATTTACTGTTCGTGGGTTTTTTTTTTAATAATTAAATATAAGCATTTTAATTTTTACGACCAAGGACACATATGTAATAGAAAGCTATTTCCACATAGCATGTGCACAAAATTAACACTTCTGTTGTAAAACTATAGCATTGTACTTCTGGAGCAATTTTAACCTTTTATTTAACAGTTAACTTGTTGGCAATCACAATCCTCTCTCACAGAACCTGTGGACTCTCCAAAAGTGTCAGTCATTACCTGGTGGCAATGGCTGCGGCAGATATTCTGGTTGTCATCACCGACGTAATGTTGAGATGGTTTATCATTTACTTTCCAGTTTCTTTCCTGGATATTACTCTTGTCTGTAGTTTGGTAGACGTCCTTATGTTTGTCACCACAGTCTGTTCCGTTTGGCTCACAGTTGCTTTCATCTTTGATCGATTTGTGGCTATTTGTTTTAAGAAGCTAAGAACAAAGTACTGTACTGAGAGAACAACACTTGTGGTTACTGGTGTGCCGGGCTGTTTGGAAAGCGTTCCCTGGTTCTTCAAATACAGAACTAAATACACCTTCAATAACATGGAGTGGTTTTGCATTACAAAACCAGAATATTACACTTCAATCTTCTGGACTGCATATGTACTTCTCCATCGCTTTCTAACTCTTTTAGTGCCTTTCGTTTGATAGTTCTATTTAACATTCTGACAGTCAGACGCATCTTCATGGCAAGTAAAACCCGCAGGAGACTCCGGGTGGAAACAGAGAGAGATGGTCCCCATGACCCAGAGATGGAAAGGCGCAGAAAGTCCATCATTTTACTCTTCGCTATCTCAGGCAGTTTTATCCTGTTATGGTTGGGCAATGTTACATGTTTCATCCATCAGCGAATTGTATTTTTGTATGATTTATCTCCACCTTCAGCCACTATTGATACAGCTGCATACCTGCTCCAGCTCCTCAGTACCTGCACAAACACTTGCATCTACACAGTGACCCAGAGTCAGTTCCCAGAGCAGTTAAAGACCGTTGTGAAATACCCTTTCAGTTTGATTCTCAAAGCTATTAAACGATGAAGACTTATTTGATTTTTGTTACTTTCAGAATTCATTTTGATCTTCTCAGAAAAGATTTATTAAAATTTATTTCAAGCATGGAAAAGGCAATGAATTATGGCAGCAATTGAGAGGAAGATCCAGAGATAGAAAGCACGAGTTAGTGGAGAAAGTGAGAATATTACCTGAAGAAAGTCAGGTCTGCAAAAACAAGTTCTGGACACAGGCTGCATTTGTTAGAGCAGCAGGACGGGAGCAATCCCTATTGGTTCTAATAGTGAGCAAAAAGGGGATCCATAGAGTCATAGAGATCTGCAGCACAGTGTGTGTCTGTGCAGTTCAAAGACAGCCACCTATTCTAATATTATCTTGCAGCAATAAGTCATGGCCTCCTGTGACTTGCCATATAACTATTTCCTGAATGTATCATGCTTACAGATAGTCAGCCAATGTCAGTTTGAGGGTCAATTGAATGGAAAATCATAGGCAGTCAGCATCATTCAGTACAGCTGTCCCACCCAGTGTCACCAGGAGCAGATTAGATATGTTCTGAGAGAAAGCAAAGGCTGACATCTTATGAAATCAAATCAGTAATTCATTGGTGGATATTTTGCTCAAGGATATTCAATTTCTTTTAGAAAATATGCATGAAAGGTGTTCAAAATAAGGTTCACAAGCAATAATAATGACGATTTATCATAGTATTTGACCTTGATAAATAATAAATCATATGTTTATCTTATTCAAAAGAAATAAAGTTTATCGTCTTTGGAGATTTAAGGTGTAATGTCAGTAATTCTGATAACAGGCATTAATTCATAAATTATGTCATTGCAAACTTAATTAGTGTGCAAAGCATGAGGCATGTTGTGATTGTGGAATGTGGAATCTACTGGACAACAATGTGATCCAGGACACCCATCATTGCAATAAGGTTTAAAACTGGCATAGTTTCAAATCAGGCATTATGGCCTGGTGGCCAAACTACAATTGCTGGGACATAGAGTTAGAAGGTTATTTGCGCACCTTTTGCAATGAGGTGGATACATTTCTTTTCAGATCGTGTGTTGTTCTTTGGCTTATCTGGGAAGTGATTGTGTGACTGCAAACGAGGCAGTTGAACAGGAGTGGGACAGGACTGTAAGATACTCACCCTCTGCAACTATGCAACAGCTTCCAGTTAATTATAGATTGTTTGAATGAGAGAAAGAGGTGCTGTGTGAATTAGATAATTGACCATTACACCATGATACAGGAAGCCATACAAGTTGGGATAGCAAATGCTTATGTTATGATGACTGCAGACAATGGAGTGATGGTGAGGACGGGCTGTTGATGAAATAACATGCAGCAAATAAGGCTGCCCAATAAAGGTCAGTTGTCCGACCTGCCTCAGGGATGAGGACATCTGCTCAGAACTGAAGACACAGAGTGGGAGGATGTGGATCCTGTCATTGTGATCGTGGAATAAAAAGGATATAGGCAGAATAAAGTAAAAACATTCAGCATTGTGAGAACAAGAAGGTGGGCACCAAATTAAAGGAACGTTTCAGTAAATAATTTCTGGAATATTACCTGAGCCACATGCATGTTGGAACAACGCTAGTAAATTAAAGAAGTGAACGCAAATCCCAAATACTATGACATGTAAGTATGTTTTGTTTCATCGAGCACTGGCACCAGTATTGGGGAAAGAATGGTCCATGCCGCAACGATGGTTTAAAACTGAACAAAGATGGGAACAGTGCTATCACAAGCCACATAATTAGGGACGTGGAGAGAGCTTTAAAGCAAACAGTGAGGCAAGGAAAGCAACTTGGAGGGATATTGCAAACCAAAGAACAGGGACAAGGCAGCAGAGAATGGCATTAAATGGGAAAATGTAAATGGACCATGACAAGGAGGAGATCAAAGAACAAGTCCAAGAGTACATCAACAGATAAGGGATAGACATTCCAAAGCATTGAAAGGAAATCTAAAGGTTATGTATCTGAAAGCACAATAGCGTTCAAAACAGATGAGCTAATATTACTGTTATGAAGATGTGGATGTACTGTACCTTTAAGAGAATTAAAAGCTAGCAAAAAGTACATGACAGCACCAAATGATCTGAAAAAGTTGTAATGTAACATTGATTAGCTGTTTACCTGGAGATAAAAACAAAATCAAACTGGCCAATTAGTTTAAATTATACGCCAAAACACCCACCCCCAATCAAGTTTGAATTGAGTATATTGACAATCGTGAAAGCCAATGACACAATCTGATATTTTGAGGGTATCAGACCAGGGAAAGTTAACAGTTGAGAGGAGAACTGCCAAGCTACCAGCATGTAAAATTTATCTGAAAAATAGCTCTCTGAAATGTACCTTTGTCAAATAGTAATCAGTGAAGCATAATTCCCAAGAAGAAGAAAAGGAGGCAGAAATACAAAAAAGAAAGAAATGCTGCTTAGTTTTGAGTTCAGAAGTTTTGTTTTCTAAATCTTAATTAGGAGATTCATCGGACTATATTGTGGAGAGGGAAGATAAAAGATACGATGGAGGAAGGAGTTCTAAATAATTGTTCATTGATGTACATTGTTCTGTTGTACATTAAGAAATAAAGTTGTTAATTTTTACTTTAAATAGTTCTTGACCTCTCGAATTTTGACAAATTGCTGCACGGGATAAGTCTTTTCTGTGTTGCTCGTTTAAATTAAGCAGAAGAGTTTACCTCGTGTCGTAATAATTACAAACACAATAAATTATAATCAGATAATCATAATTATTATTACAACTTATAAATACTACTTTATATTCCACGATACCACACTTTTTTAAATGAAATATCTTAAAAACTGTCTTGCCACATTCAATGCACACCCATAATCCAATGACAGAATACTCAATTCTATGTCAATTCATCACAGTATTTTAAATGATGAATATCACTCTTCCCCAGTGCAATTAGACCACTTGGCCCATTGTGTCTGTTCCATCATTTGATAATAGAGGAAATGTTTTTCAACTCCATTGACCCACCCACTGCCAGTAACCTTTAATCCTCTTATCAATTAAAAGAAAACCACAAGCTATCGCTGTCTTAAAGATACTCAATTGCTTGACCTCTACAGCCTTCTATGGAAATAAGTGCAAGGGATTCACCACCCTCTGGCTGAAGAAATGTCTCCTCATCGCAGTTATGAATGGTCATCGCTTTACTCTGAGGCTGTGCCATCGGGTCGTAGTCTCTCCGACGAGGGGGAATATCTTCGACACATCCATTCTATCCAGGCCGATAGTGCTCGAGCTGTATTTGTGTCATGTTATTGTTTGCTCTTAAATAATCATTTTTACAAGATAAACTGTTGGAGATAAAACAGAAACTACAATCTGAGCAATTTGTCATGAGGTCAGTGGCAGACAATATTGCAGTGAAAATTGGTAAAATTATTTATAACTGACACATGCCTCTGCCTGGGTTTTCTGCCATCCATGTGACTGAGTGTTGGGCCAAGATTTTCTCCTAGAGTAATCCCCATTAATTCATAAATCATTGGAATGGTATGCAGTTTTCCTCTGTGGGAGAGCAGTCCAGGAGATTTCGCAACTTGCACCACGTGTTACCAGAGGCATTAGGAGGATTTGCAGAATGCCAATCAACTTGTCTCACTACATTACAAACACGTTTTCTAGGGCTAATAGTCCATGAAACCATCACGTACAGGCGTATAATTCAGCCACCTGACTGCTCTTGGCACACATCACTCTAAACCCTTCCTGTTCATGAACTTATCCAAATGTCTTTTTAACGTTCTAACTGGATCCATCACTTTCACTGCCAGTTCATTCCACACATGAACTACTCTGTGTAAAAACATTGCCTCTCATATCCTTTTAAATCTTTCTCCTCTCACTTTAAAAACATGCCGCCTAGTTTTGAAACCCCCACCCGAAGAAAATATCCTTGTCACCCAACTTCTAAAATCATGAGTAGGATAGATAAACCCCATTAAGGTAACCCCACAACCTGCTATGCACTGGTGAAAAATGTACCAGACTTTCCAATCTATTTTTATATCTCAAACTCTCCCTTCCCAGCAACGTCCTGGTAAAACATTTCAGACCTCACCCCAGTTTAACAATATCCTTCTTAAAACAGTGCCACCGGAACTGCCAGCAGTACTCCAGAAGAAGCCTCACGAACGTCTTGTACAACTTCAACAGGACATCCAAACTCTTATTCCATAAGGTCTGAGCAATGAGGGCAAGCGTACTAAACAAGATTTAACTATCCTGTCAAACTGTAATGCAAATTTCAAAAATAATGCACCTGAATCCTTAGGTCTCTCTGTTCTACATCACCCAGAGAATAGGGAGGACTGCAGATGCTGGAGAGGCAGAGTCAACAGAGTGTGGTGCTGGAAAAAGCACAGTAGGTCAAGCAGCATCCAAGGACCAGGAAAATCGATGTTTCAGGCAGGGATGAACGGCCCTGCCTGAAATGTCCTCTCTCCTGCCAAATGTCATCACTACCCAGGGCCCAACCATTCGTTGTATAAGTCCTGCCCTTGTTTGTATTATCTCACATTTATTCAAATAGACTCCATCTGCTGCTCCTTGGTTCATTAACCCAATTGACGCAGATCTCTTTGTAATTTTGTAATCTTAGATAATCTTAATCATTGTCCAGTAAACCACAAATTTTCATGTCATCTCCAAACTTATTATCTATGCTTCCTATATTCTTATCCAAATCATTTATACAAATGACAGACAAAAGTGCACCCAATACTGATCCCTGTGGAACACAGGCCTGCAGTCTGAAAAACAACTCTCCACCACCACCCTCCTACCAGAAACACAATTTTGTATCTAATTAACAAGTTCACCTTGAATTTGATGTGATTTAACGTAACTAAATTGTCAATCATGCGATGATACAAATATTCCTGCCAGGAGCCCTGCAATTTCCTGCCTGCCTTCCCACAACTTCTTGGGATACATTTGATCGGTTCCCTGAGATATATCTATTATGTTTTGTAAGATCTCTGGTAATTCTTCTATAACGTAAACTGCGTTCAAAACATCATTATTGAATTTTCTGAGTTCTCTTGCCTCCGCATCTTTCTGGACAGTGAACCTAATATAAAACATTCATTCAATATCTCTCCCATCTCCTGGGCTTCACACAAAGATGACCTTGTTGATCTTTAAGGAGCCCTCTTCTCTCTCTAATTTCTCTTGTGCTCTTAATATACTTGCGAAATCCTTTTAGATTATCTTAAATCTTATTTGCCAAGGCAATCTCATATATCCTCTGTGCGTTCCCAATTTCCTTCTTAAGAATGGTCCAGTACTCTTTATACGTGTGAAAATATTCAGTTGATCCTAGTGTCTGCATTTAATATGTGATTCTTCTTTATACTTGACTTGAACTTCAGTACCTTTGTTTATGCATTGTTCCCTAATCTTACCAACCTTGTCTTTCTCCCCAACAGGAACATGCCTCTGAACCTTTTTAAAGACACTTTGATGGCCTCCCACTTGTCACGGAGCAAAGACATACAAAGGAGAAAAAGCACAGATGGTAAAATGGCTGCTGCTGCTGCCTGACAGAAGCGGCGAAAAATTGGTTTGCATTTGAAAGACAGGGAACACCCTGTTGTGAGAGAACTCAGAATCCAATGACCTCTGTTTAAACATCAGGAGTCGTCTCTTTAGGACCAAGATGAGGCAAATTTGTTCAGAGGGTCATGAGCTTTTGGAATTTTGGTTTCACCAGCGTTTCGCAAAGTGACTCGTTGAATCTTTTGCTGACAGTTAGTTAGATTGTTGCGAAGTAAGGTTGTGAAAGGGAATTGTGGTTAGTTGGGAGGGTGGAATAATTATATCAGCTGTGATCATATTGGATGAAAGAGTAGGTTTGGGTGGTTAATGGGCCTACTGCTACTCCGAGTTTACGTGTTTGCAGTAAATGAGATAAAGACTATGTTTTCTTTCAAGATTGATCCTGGAATAATGAGCACTTTGAGCAAAGGAGAATGTGACCTGATAGCGTCCTGTCTACCACTTTGTTTCAAGTGTGTTGTCTTGAATTTAAGGGAGTGGAGGTGAGGATATACCAGGAAATAGTTTTAATGAGACAGAGTAATGGTTTTATTGTGTTCTGGGTTGACTGAACAAATCAGCAGCTACAGATTTGTATGAGACGTTGAGGCAGATGATCAACAATTGACCAAACAGACAGATTTTAAGGAGCATTTTTTAAGGGAAAAAGGCAAGGGAGAGGAATGGGGACATCGAAGAAGGAACTTGGAATTTAGGGCAGAACAGAACTTGCTGGAAAAAGAAGCAGTAAGTCTGGCTGTATCTGTGGAGAGAAAGCAACTGAACCGGATATATTGATTTTGCTTTCTCTCCATACGTGTTACCAGACCTTATCCAGCCATTTCTGTTTTTATTCCAAATTTGTTCTGTTTTAGTATATCGAAGCTTAGGGTTTTGGCAATGGCCAGCAGAGTGTTGTAGATAGTGACAGTCAGAAAGTAAAATCCGGGGTTGAATTAGAAGGAGACATTATACTGTGGGAGTTTAAAAGAAGTATGTGAATTACAAGTATAAGCAGAGTTGAAATGGACAACAGTTCAGGATAAGGCAGTGATAAATGCAGTAGCTGAGGGTGGAAATGCAGTAACTGAGGAGATAATGGAAGGAAGATACATCAGAGAAGAATTTGAGGTGCACAGGAGTGAATAAATAAGGAGATGTATGTTAACAAAAGGAAGGAAACATAAACAGGCATCAGACTGTGTGATAACAATGACGCTGGCCTGGTGGTTATTTGGGGAAAGGCACCATTGGTTGATTCATGTTGGTTTGAGCGTGAGCTGCCATTCTATATCATGGCTGATCATCTGCTCAATAGCATTTTCTTACACTATCTCCATTTCCCTTTCTGCCATTAGTCTTCTGAAACTCATTGAATTCTGATTATAACAGGCTCACTGACTGAGCTTCCACAACTCCCTGGGATAGGGCATTCCAAAGATTCATCAGAGATTCCAAAGACTGCCTCATTCCTGATGAAGGGCTTATGCCCAAAACATCGATTCTACTGCTCCTCGGATGCTGCCTGACAGTCTGTGCTTTTCCAACACCACACCTTGTGACAGAGTTCCAAAGGTTCATCAGTCTTTATGTGAAAAACTTTTAATGCCTTCCACTAGTGTCACAAACCAGGGCAAACATCCTATCACTGTTAAATGAGTAGAACATAAACAGTACATCACAGTACAGGCTCTTTGGCACATAATAATGTGCCAAACATTAATCTTAATCTATGATCAACCTAATCTACACACCCCTCAATTTACTGCCATCCATATGCTTGTCCAGCAGTCACTTAAATGTCCCTAATGTCTCTGACTCTACAACCACTGCTGGTAGTGCATTCCATGCACCAACCACTCTCTGTGTAAAGAATCCATCTCTGACATCTCCCCTGTAACTTCCTCCAATCACGTTAAAATGATGGCCACTCATGTGACAGCCATTTCTGCCCTGAGGAAAAGTCTCTGGCTATCTACTCTATCTATGCCTCTCATTGTTTTATACAACTCGATCACGTCACCTGTCTTCCTTCTTCTCTCCAGCGTGAAAAGCCCGAGCTCACACAACCTCTCTTCGTAAGACATGCTCTCCAGTCCAGGCAGCAACCGAGTAAATTTCCACTGTACCCTCTCTAAAGCATCTACATTCTTCCCAAAATGAGGTGACCAGAACTGGATACAATATTCCAAGTGTGGTCAAACCGGAGTTTAAAAGAGCTGCAGCAAAACCTCACAGCTCTTAAAATAAATCCCCCTGTTAATTAAAGACAAAACAGCATACACCTTTTTAACAACACAATCACGTTGGGTGACATCTTTGAGGGATCTATGGATGTTGATCTCAAGATCCTGCTCTTCCTCCATGCTGCCAAGTATCCTGTCTTTATCCCTGTATTCAGCATTCAAATTCGACCTTCCAAAATTAATAACTTTGCATGTATTCAGGTTGAATGCCATCTGCCACTTCTCAGCCCAGCTTTGTATTCAAGATGCTGTACAATTGATGTTTCGGGAATGAGGAGGGTCGATTCTCCTGCTCTTTTGATACTGCCTGACCAGCTGCGCTTTGACTATTTAAACACGACTAGATGTAGTAACATTAAATCATGTGGGGCTTGGGAAATGTATATTAGTCACGCACATGGGGTGCCATTAAATGTACTGCTTTTAAGCTCAAGACAGAGATCTGTTGACAGTTCCCCTAAGAGGTAGCTTGAAGGCTACTCTGTGGTGTCGACTCTAGATCTCTCACTGACTGAACTGAAATAAAGAGTATGTTGAAGCCGAAACTTTTGTGTTGTCTGGAATGTCTTGATTCAACATTTTGCTGCTGTGGGTGGCACGGTGGCACAATGGTTAGCACTGCTGCCTCAGCGCCAGAGGCCCGGGTTCAATTCCCACCTCAGGTGACTGACTGTGTAGAGTTTATACATTCTCCCCGTGTCTGCGTGGGTTTCCGCCGGTTGCTCCGCTTTCCTCCCACAGTGCAAAAAAGTGCAGGTTAGGTGAATTGGCCATGCTAAATTGTCCGTAGTGTTAGGGGCAGGGGAATGGGTCTGGGAGGGTTGCACTTTGGCACGTCTGTGTGGACTTGTTGGGCCGAAAGGCCTGTTTCCACACTGTAAATAATCTAATCTCAACGTTACTCTGGGCTGAATGAGTGACCAAGAGTTAGAATCGAGCCAAATAGAGTGTAGACGCCTCGAAGTGTTTTACCTTGTTTTCGGACAGACGATCTGCCCCTCGCCCAGTCCGACTGGTATTATAATTATAATCACTTTTTAAAACCTCGATTTGGATTGACCAAAATTTCTGTTTTGCTTTGCAATTCCTTGTGAAATCAAGAATTTTACCCAGAAGGGTTGAATTCTTATTTTAAATTACAGAGTGAAGTACTTCAACAGTAAACTGATATGTCATTGTTTAAACCTATACAATCTTTATATCACGTAAACAGTGAAGAAGAGGTCACATTTTCAATCCATCCTATATCTGGAAAAGTAAGCAGACGGTATAATAGAGAAATGCATAATACTGTAGAAATCGGTTCCATATCTGGTAAAATGTACCTCACATTGATTTATTCTGTCTGTAAACAACAATTGCAGCTTTGAATGCAGTAAATGTTAACAAGGTGGATGTGGAAAGTATGTGGATCAGTTCAGAAATTAGGGCCACTGTTTTAATGTTGTGAGGTGCTGAAGGTAATGCAGCTTTAGAGTCTCAGAAGGCAACGAAAGATGAGTTACTGAATATTTTTAGAATGTAAGTAGATAGTGTTATGACACAGCTGAAAATGTGTTGCTGGAAAAGCGCAGCAGGTCATGCAGCATCCAAGGAGCAGGAGAATCGACGTTTCGGGCATGAGCCCTTCTTCAGGAATGAGGAAAGTGTGTCCCGCAGGCTAAGATAAAAGGTAGGGAGGAGGGACTTGGGGGAGGGGCGTTGGAAATGTGATAGGTGGAAGGAGGTTAAGGTGAGGGTGATAGGCCGGAGTGGGGGTGGGGGCGGAGAGGTCAGGAAGACTGCAGGTTAGGAAGGCGATGCTGAGTTTGAGGGATTTGACTGAGACAAGGTGGGGGGAGGGGAAATGAGGAAACTGGAGGAGTCCAAGGACCTGCATGTCCTTGGTGGAGTGGGAGGGGGAGTTGAAGTGTTGAGCCACGGGGTGGTTGGTCCGGGTGTCCGAGAGGTGTTCTCTGAAACGTTTCGCAAGTAGGCGGCCTGTCTCCCCAATATAGAGGAGGCCACATCGGGTGCAGTGGATGCAATAAATGATGTGTGTGGAGGTGCAGGTCAGTTTGTGGCGAATATGGAAGGATCCCGTGGGGCCTAGGAGGGAAGTAAGGGGGGAGGTGTGGCACAAGTTTAGCATTTCTTGCGGGTGCAGGGGAAGGTTCCGGGAGTGGAGGTTGGGTTGGTGGGGGGTGTGGACCTGACGAGGGAATCACGGAGGGAGTGGTCTTTTCAGAACACTGATAGCGCAGTGGAGAGAAATATATCCCTGGTGGTGGGGTCCGTTTGTAAGTGGCAGAATACGCTGTATATGGAGGTTGGTGGGGTGGTAGATGAGGACCAGTAGGGTTCTGTCCTGGTGGAGGTTGGATGGGCGGGGCTCAAGGGCGGAGGTGTGGGAAGTGTAGGAGATGCGGTGGAGGGCATCGTCGATCACGTCTGGGGGGAAATTGCAGTCTTTCAAGAAGGAGGCCATCTGGGTTGCACGATATTGGAACTGATCTTCCTTGGAGCAGATGCGGCGGAGACGAAGGAATTGGGAATATGGGATGGCATTTTGACAGGGGGCAGGGTGGGCGGAAGTGTAGTCTAGGTAGCTGTGGGAGTCAGTTGGTTTATAGTAAATGTCCGTGTCGATTCGGTCGCCCGAGATAGAAATGGAAAGGTCTAGGAAGGGGAGGGAGGAGTCTGAAACGGTCCAGGTGTATTTGAGGTCGGGGTGGAGGGTGTTGGTAATGTGGATGAACTGTTCAACCTCCTCGTGGGAGCATGAGGCAGCGCCGATACAGTCATCGATGTAGCGGAGGAAAAGTGTGGTGTGGTGCCAGTGTAGCTGCAGAAGATGGACTGTTCCACATATCCTACAAATAGGCAGGCATAGCTGGGGCCCATGCGGGTGCCCATGACTACTCCTTTGGTTTGGAGGAAGTGGGAGGATTGGAAAGAGAAGTTGTTCATGGTGAGGACCAGTTCAGTCAGTTGAAGGAGGGTGTCAGTGGAAGGGTACTGGTTGGTACGGCGGGAAAGGAAGAAGTGGAGGGCTTTGAGGCCTTCGTGATGGGGGATGGAGTTGTACAGGGACTGGATGTCCATTGTGAAGATAAGGCATTGGGGACTGGGGAAGCGAAATCATGGAGGAGGTGGAGGGCGTAGGTGGTGTCCCGAATGTAGGTGGAGTTCTTGGACTAAGGAGGACAGGACCGTGTCGAGGTATGCAGAGATGAGTTCGGTGGGGCAGGAGCAGGCTGAGACAATGGGTTAGCCGGGGCAGTCAGGTTTGTGCATTTTGGGCAGGAGGTAGAAACAGGCGGTGTGGGGTTGTGGGACTATGAGGTTGGAGGCGCTGGATGGGAGATCCCATAAGTTGATGATGTTATGGATGGTCTGGGAGATGATGGTTTGGTGGTGGGAGGTGGCCTCATGGTCAAGAGGGCAGTCGGAGGAGGTGTCCGTGAGGTGGCGTTTCACCTCAGCGGTGTAAAGGTCGGTGCGCCAAACTACTACCGCACCTCCCTTGTCTGCCGATTTGATAGTGAGGATGGGGTTGGAACGGAGGGAATGGAGGGCTGCACATTCCGAGGGTGAGAGGTTGGAGTGGGTGAGAGGGGTGGGGGAGTTGAGGCGGTTAATGTCGCAGCGGCAGTTGGCTATGAAGACATCGAGGGCATGTAAGAGGCCAGCACAGGGTGTCCAGGTGGATGGGGTGTGTTGGAGGTGGGAGAAGGGGTCGTCAGAGGGTGGGCGGGAATCCTGGTTGAAGAAGTAGGCGCGGAGGCGAAGGCGGCGGAAGAATTGTTCGATGCCACGCCGCGTGTTGAACTCGTTAATCCGGGAGCGTATGGGAATGAAGGTGAGGCCTCTGCTGAGGACTGATCTTTCATCCTCAGAGAGGAGTAGTTCTGGAGGGATGGTGAAAACATGGCAGGGCAAGGAGCTAGGACCTGGTGTGGGGCTAGAGCTGGGAGTGGGGGCGTGGTTGGGCGTGGGGGCGGGGACGGAGGTCGGCGTGTGGGCGGGGTTAGGTGTTGGGGTGGGGACGGAGATCGGCGTGGCGGCGGGGTTAGGCGTGGGGACGGAGATCGGCGTGGGGGCGGTGTTAGGAATGGTGACGGATATCGGCGTGGGGGCGGTGTAAGGCGTGGGGGCGGGGTTAGGCGTGGTGTTGGGGTCAGTACATGAAAGTGTTTGATACTTACTGTCTTTAATTTCCGATATGGCTAGGAAGAATTGTTTTTTTAGTGTATGGATTCTTCTGTGGATGAAGAACAGTCGAGGTCCTTTGCAGGTCTGTGAGAGTGTTGTCCTGAGCTGGGGTAGGTCGAATTGCAGGGAATGCAGGTAGCAGCGCATGGCTGCAAGTGTGGAGCAAAGGATCCAGAGGGAGGTCTGTTGCTGGAGGCTTCGGATTTGTTGTAGGTACTGGTTGTCCTGGTTGGGTCCAAATTTTGTTGGTCTGAACGTAGTCCGGAGTCCGTGCGGGATCAGTCGGTTCCATAGGCAGGTGCTGAGGAAGGAGATGTGACTATGGTAGCGAGTCTGTTTGAGAACGTGGCTGAAGAGCTTCTGGGCAGAGGAGATGACCTGGGGTGTGCAGAGAGAGAGGGACTCACTGAAATCCTTGTAGAGGGAGGAATAGAGCTTCTTCAGGGAAGGCATCCTTGCAAGAGGATTCGCAGTAGGTTAACATCTTCGAGGAGAAAGTGAGAACTGCAGATGCTGGAGATCAGACTGTTCCAGAAACTTTCATGTACTTACCCCCACACTCTGGGTTCCTCACCTTTTCCAGAATCTTCCATTGGTCTCCGAAATCAGTCCGGCGCCATTAACCACGCGGCCCCTTCAGCGCCCGCGGCAGCAACCGCAGCTGCGAGCCATGACGTCACTTCCGCCCCCACTGACCTCGCAGTCTCCGCGATCACCGCCCAGACCAACCGCCTCCAAGATCGCCAGGAAGACCATCGCCGACAGATTCGCAGCCTCCGCGGAGATCGGGAATAACACTGTTTTTGTCGTCGCCACAGCCACTTCCGCCCCCTGGGTTGCCGTCGCCACAGCCACTTCCGCCCCCAGTGACATCACTAACCTGTACGACCACCCCGCCGCATACGTCTCCGTCACCACACCTAACCCTGCCCACACGTCGATGTCCATCACCACGCCTAACTCCATCCCCGCTCCCACACCCAACCTCGCCCGCACTCCCAGCTCCAGCCCTACACCATGTCCTAGCTCCCAGCTCTGCAGTGTTTTCACCATCCTTCCAGAACTTCCCCTCTCTGAGGATGAAAGATCAGTCCTCAGCAGAGGCGTCACCTTATTTCCCCTGCTCTCCCGGATCAACGAGTTCAACACGCAGCGTGACATCGAACAATTCTTCCGCCGCCTTCACTTCCGCGCCTACTTCTTCAACCAGGATTCCCGCACACCCTCTGACGAACTTTTGCATCCGCTGCACCCGATGTGGCCTCCTCTATATTGGAGAGACAGGCGGCCTACTTGCGGAACGTTTCAGAGAACACCTCTGGGACACCCGGACCAACCAACCCAACCACCCCGTGGCTCAACACTTCAACTCCCCCTCCCACTCCACCAAGGACATGCAGGTCTTGGACTCGTCGATCGCCAGACCATAACAACACGATGGTTGGAGGAAGAACGCCTCATCATCCGCCTAGGAACCCTCCAACCACAAGGGATTACCTCAGATTTCTCCAGTTTCCTCATTTCCCCTCCCCCCACCTTGTCTCAGTCAAATCCCTCAAACTCAGCATCGCCTTCCTAACCTGCAAACTTCTTCCTGACCTCTCTGCCCCCACCCCCACTCCGGCCTATCACCCTCACCTTAACCTCCTTCCACCTATCACATTTCCAACGCCCCTCCCCCAAGTCCCTCCTCCCTACCTTTTATCTTAGCCTGCTGGACACACTTTCCTCATTCCTGAAGAAGGGCTCATGCCCGAAACGTCGATTCTCCTGCTCCTTGGATGCTGCATGACCTGCTGCGCTTTTCCAGCAACACATTTTCAGCTGTGTCATAACACTATCTACTTACATTCTAAAAATATTCAGTAACTCCTCTTTCGTTGCCTTCTGAGACTCTAAAGCTGCATTACCTTCAGCACCTCACAACATTAAAACAGTGGCCATAATTTCTCAACTGATCCACATACTTTCCACATCCACCTTGTTAACATTTACTGCATTCAAAGCTGCAATTGTTGTTTACAGACAGAATAAATCAATGTGAGGTGCATTTTACCAGATATGGAACCGATTTCTACAGTATTATGCATTTCTCTATTATACCGTCTGCTTACTTTTCCAGATATAGGATGGATTGAAATGTGACCTCTTCTTCACTGTTTACGTGATATAAAGATAGTATAGGTTTAAACAATGACATATCATTGTCCATTATGTAATCAATTTACTGTTGAAGTACTTCACTCTGTAATTTAAAATAAGAATTCAACCCTTCTGGGTAAAATTCTTGATTCACAAGGAATTGCAAAGCAAAACAGAAATTTCAGTGAAACTATTTTGGTCAATCCAAATCGAGGTTTTAAAAAGTGATTATAGTTATAATACCAGTCGGACTGGGCGAGGGGCAGATCGTCTGTCCGAAAACAAGGTAAAACATTTTGAGGCATTTGGCTCTATTTGGCTCGATTCTAACTCTTGGTCACTCATTCAGCCCAGAGGAACGTT